>NW_003852403.1:14406309-14430030 GCF_000181295.1 Otolemur garnettii
AATCATAGAAGTTTATAAAATGTAGGATGTTAAATAGTGGATATGGAAAGAATTGGAGAGGTTATCTCTATTTTATAAGGAGAAAACTAAGGTTCTGAATAGCCTCAGGCAAGGGAGTGAGAGGAGAGAAAGCTGGAAGGGGGCAAAGAGGGAGGCTGGCAGGAGGGAAGGAAGCGGGAAGCAGGTGGCCCCGAGGGTGGAAGTGGTGAGGAAGGTGAGGCAGCTGGGCTTCCCCACCTGAAAGGACATCCAGGCTGCTGGGTGTGTGGGGAAGTGACCATGTGGCAGGAAATGGCTGGCGAGGGTTGAGGGTGGGAGTTTGAGCTTGCTGGGGGTGTGTGTGTTCAACTGAGCCTCTGATCACACCCTCAAATACATGCCTAAGGTTGGCTGGGAGGACCCAGTTGTGCGGGGACCCTGGGGGCATGGTGGGGGCCCCTGTGACAAGCTAATTCTGAAGGTTGCGGAACACCCTGGGGATGTCATATGATGTCACCCCCTCTAGCCACAGAAAGGGGGTGCCAGAGAGACTGAGGGCAGTTACAGAAGTCAGCTGCCCCCTACTTCACCAGCCCCCAAGGTGACCCCAATCCAGGCTGTGCTGGAGGGAGGTGCTGGGCCCTGCTCTCCCACAAGGCTCAGAAGATAGGTACTAGGGACTTCTCTGCAACTGGGCCTTTACCAGACCCTGACAGGTCTTTGGGGCTCCCAGGACCGAAGGTGAGGAGGAAAGAATGCATCTGAGAAGCACAAAGGGGCGGGGACATTGGCAAGGTCTGGGATTTCTCCGTAGGAGGAGCTTAGGGGCAGCAAGCTGACATTTGTACATCATTTAGGGGGACTTGGGGCCTGAGGGACACCAAGGGTGATGATGGAGCCCACTGGAGAGGAAGAGCCTTCACATGTCCCTGGTGTTTGGGGCAGGGGCAGTATCCAAACCTCTGGCGCTTGGTGAAGGCCTCATGTTCTTCCTACTCAGAGTGGGAAGGAGTCTGGTGGGATCAAGTCTCCCTCCCATGCTACCCATGGGGACATGTGGGGGTGATCCCGCCTGACAGAGGACAAGAGAGGCTGTGTGGAGAAGGGAAGAGGTGGCTCTGTGCTGGGAGTCAGAACATTTCATCTCCCACTTGCTGTGTGCCCTTGAGTTTGTCACCATCCCCATCCACTACACCCTGGGCCTCCACTTCTCAGACTGTAACATAAAGGCAGTCATGCTTGATGACCTCTAGGGATTCTACTAGTCCAAGTCCAGCCCAGAGAGGAGCATGGCTGGCAGATGCCTGCCCTGCCAACAGCAGGAGGCCAGCAGGGGCAGGAGCCAACTGTGGACTCATCTGATCACACACCTGTTCTTTCTGGAGACCTTAGGAGATCTAGGTGACTTTGAACATGAATCTCAGAATCCTGGAATCTAAATCTATAACAGGGTGGTCTGCTCCAGCCTTACACCCAGCCTGGGCATGGACACCTGACTCCTAGGCAGCCCATTGTTAAGAAAATTATTTTCTATGAGGTTCAGTGTTCTTCCTTGTCATTCTATCAGCTAGATCTCAGCCAGCCAGCTGCAGCCAGAAGACACGTATCTGATCTGTTCTCAAGCCAGCGCTGCCATGGCTAGCATTGGTATTATGTCCCCTGGGGTCATCTCCAGGTGAATAACATGCTTTTGGAACTATTCCTCATGACGAAGGCAAGAAAGAGCTGAGCAGAACCAGTTCCTCTAGGACCTAAGACTTTTCTTCAGCAACTAGGCATGTCTTGAATTTGCAAGTCTTTTTTCTATATAAATTACCACTTTTAACTCATCATCTCTCCCAAACTCTAAGTATTCACATTCTTTTCCCCCAGAAAAGTACAGGATTTTACATTTATCCCTCATTAACCTTGTTTTGAGCTGTTGATAGATAGATAGATCAATCGATCTTGATTTTAGCATGCCATTGTATGTGCTTTCCCTCCCGCCCTGCATCCTCTGTAAATTTGATAAGTGCCTTCTGTGCCTTTATCCAAGCCACTGATAAAAACATTCAACAAGACCCAGTCAAGTTCAGAGGGAGCCCTGTCAGCTCCCGAGAGCTCTCTAGTTGGAATTGATTCATTAATTAGGTCTCTTTGGATGAGGTTGTTCAACCAGCTACAGATCTGGCTAACATCCTTGTCTATGGGAAAATCTTAAGAGATTTCATCAAACGCCCAGCTAAAACCCAGCAGTTATAGGTCTACAGTAATCTTCTGATTTGTGTATCTAGTGACCTTACCAAAAATGGGGACTGAGTGCATTGGCTTGGCTTCCTCTTGGTGCCCACATGCCCTTTGATCATCGTTCTCAAACAGCTGGCCTCCTGATCAGTTCTACAATTATACTTGCAACTAGCATAAAACTAATTTGCCTGGTGTCTCTAGAATCTATCTTTCTCTTCTTTGGAAAACTGGGACGTTTGTTGACCTCCTTCTTCCCTTGTTGTTTTCCATGCTTTTTTCAAGGATTGCTGTTTCAAGTTCTGCAATATATCTGCCAGTCCTTCCAGAAGTGTCAAAGATAACTTATTCATACTGAGAAGGCAGACTTGTTTAAAGTATCTTGCTGTCTTGACAAACATAAAGCAAATAAATCACTGTGTTTGGGTACATAAACAATTTTAAACATACTTATGAATAAAATCCCTCACCATAATAAAAAGTAATTACAAAAACATTTGCTACAGATATGACAAGGGATTAATTTTTCTATCATAGAAGTAGATCATAACAATCAATAAGAAAAGGATATACAACCCAAGAAAAATGGGTAAAGGATAGGAATAGGCAGTTTAGAGAAGCAAGACACACAAAATGCCAATAAACATGAAAATAAACTCAGTTTCTCATGATTAATGCAAAATAATAATGAAATTAAATCTGTATCGGATTAGCAAAAATTAAAATGCGATGAAACCTAATGCTGGCAAAGATATGGAGAAATGAGCACTTGCATGTATGGTTGTTGAAATTGAAAATTGTCTATATACATTGAAGTAAGGTTTAATATCTATCAAAAAATTAAATGCATATGCCTTTACCCTCAAGGATTTGATCACCTGACTCAAATATACATATATGTGCTAGAATATTTGTTGCAAAATTTAAAAAGTATTAGAAATACATTTGTCACTAGGTGGCTGGTCACACCTATACACCTATAAAATGAACTAGAAAGAATGAGATAAAACTATCCAGACTGATAGGACAAGAGCTTTGACACATTAAGTGAAAAAAAAGTACAGAGCAGTAGGACTCTATTGGTGTGTGTATGTGTATTATATACCACGAGTTTATAAAAATATCTGGAAAGATATGTAAAGAAATTATAGGCCAGGTGCAGTGGCTCACACTTGTAATCCTAATACTCTGGGAGGCTTAGGCAGGATGATTGCTTGAGGTCAGGAGTTTGAGACCAGTCTGAGCAAGAGCAAGCCCTCATCTCTACTAAAATCAGAAAAATTAGCCAGGTGTTGTGGTAGGTGCCTCTGGTCTCCGTTACTTGGGAGGCTGAGGCAGGAGGATCACTTGAACCCAGGAGTTTGAGGTTGCTGTGAGCCAGGCTGAGGTCACTACCCTCTACCCCCAGCAACAGAGTGAAACTATCTCAAAACGAACAAAAAATTACAAATACCTCTGAAGAGCTCTCAAGAGTAGGAGTGGGGTTTAGGGAAGGAGAAAGAAATTTTGATCTTTAAAAAATTTCTTTCTGTATAGTTTTGATTTCTTTTAACCAAATGCTTACATTTTTTCATAATTAAAAAACAGTTGCTGCCTTGTCTCTTGGGGTCTCCAGCATTCAGGTGTTCACCAACAGCCCCCAGGCAGGCTTCTGATCGGTCCACATCCGGTTCAGACTCCTGTTACCTCTATCCTGGGTGAATCCTGCACCATCAAGACCTTCCAGTGACTCTAAACACGGTTAAAAGTCCCTTTGTTGCTTTTGTTTTTTTATTGTTTTGGTGCAGTTTCTGCCCCCTCCCTTCCAATTCAGCCTCATTAGGGCACCGGCCTACAAATTCCATTCCAGCCTTTTTGCCTCCTGGTATTGGCTACGGCTTCTCCTGTCACCCCTCTGTATGGGTCCTTGGGAAACCTTATTTGACATATTAGAAGCCTCTCCTCTTCTTCCTTGACAGCAGCTGTGTTCATGGGTCAGAATCACAGCATATCTGTCTTTGCCCTGAAAGTGTTCATCTCTGCCTGCCTAAAGTCCAGGATATCTTTATTCAGCACAAAGCCAGTGGGCCCCAGGGTGCTAGGGAGCCACAGCGGGAAATCAGACAGGAAGCCCAGTCCTCAAAGCATTTAAAATGTGTATGCTGACGAATTATAATGTAGATTATGTAAGCCGTCATTGTGCCCAAAGTAATGTTCCAATACACCCTTGACTCTCCTTGCAACCATTAAGTCTCCTAGGTGGTGGAGGGGCAAGGAAAAATGAAATTATCTGGCCTGTTTCCCCCATCCCACTCCCAATCGATTGTAATGCTGTGGAGATAGCATTTGAAAGAAAGGGGTGTTTCAATTCTAGTTCTTGGGAAACCTCAGGGCACAAAGGGAGGGTAATTGGCAAGGACATGATTGTTCCTTTTCAGCTGGGGGTTAGAAAACAGAGTCATTAAAAGCTCTCTGTGCTTGGGAGAAAGTGTGTGAAGTGTGCGTGTGCCTGGCGCTGGTGCACACACGTGGGGAAGCTGAGTGTGAGAGTGAGGAGGGGAACTCTTTGTGCTTTCACGAAGCAGCAGGTGTAGGGGTGGTGGAGGAATGTGGAGGAGAGTTCAGGGTCCCTTCCCCCACTAGCATCAAAATCGCAGAAACCACAGATTAAGTGCTGCTGACCCCAGGAGAAAAGCAGCTCTGTTTCCAAGGGAACAACATGCCTCAATCAAGGTCCCAGAAAGGGAGGGTGAGCCAGGATGGAGCAGCCCTTCAACCTACCCTAGAGCAGCCACCCCATTTCAGAACACTCAGCCCTGCTCCAACCCACTTTGGAACCTGGGTTGGGGGGCGGGGGGAGGGAATCACTTAACACTTCCTGGCTGAGCTTTCACTGACAGGGGTGCTAGGGACAACCAGAGCCTGTTTAGCAGGCTGTGTCCTAGGAGGAGTGGGCAGGTGGCTAGGGCTCTTCGCTACCTGCCCCTAGGTCTCTGAATGACCTTGAGACAGTCCCTTGCCTCTCTAGAAGTGGTTCCCCCTTCTGCATGATCAAACACTGGACATAGTCTCTAAGGATCCTGCCAGAGATATGACCAGCTCTGAGACTATCCCTCTGTCGTGTCATATCTAGTTCCTCTGCCCCAAAGTGTGAAGGGAGTGGAGGACCCAGGGAAGCCTCCCTACTTGCTGGTCTGCCTCTATCAACTAGCTCCAGCTGTGCCATCCCTCAGCAGTAGGGCAGCTCCCCATCTTCAGGGAGTCAGTGATGAATCCCAGAGGCCAACTGTGCTTTTCTCAGTAGCTTCAAGCAGGTGCAGAGATGGGAGCTGAAAGGTCAAGAGGGCTCTGAGCTGAGGGCCAGGTAAGAAGGGGCTTTTCAGCCCAAAGCCCTTCAGTGGAGCCAGTGGGAATTCAGGAGCAGGGCCCAGACCCTGTCTGGGGCACTCAGGCCCAGGGGGCTGTCCATCCTACACAGAACCCAGCATAGGCAGCCCTGATTGATTTTCAGGGTCGGAAAGGCATGGCGGTACTGTGGAGTGGAAAGAGCTAAAATTAAGTCCTGAACCCCCAGCCAACTGAACAAATCTCCTTGTGGCCAAAGGACCCCAGAAAAACTATATAACTGAGATCCTTGCCCATGAAGGGAAGGGAGGTTGGACATGCTTCAGACAGTAAGATACTAGATTATTTACAGGACCTGAGGCAATGCAGAGCAAAGGTTAAATCACCTGTAGTCTCTCAATTTGCTTAACAGATCACTTGATTGGTATATTGTGGCTTATCTCAGATTAATCAACTTCTTTAACTTAAAACATTCCAAACCTTTAAACAAGCTTTAAATCAAAGAATCTTTGAACCCATTATAACCTGTAACACCTCTCCCACCCTACCCCCTTCAAGATGTCCTGCCTTTTCCGGCCAAACCAATGTATACCTTCCATGTATTGATTATGATTTTATCTGCAATTCCTATGTTCCTAAAATGTATAAAAACAGTCATGGCAACCCCAGCATAGCTGGACCACTTGTTCAAGACTTCTAGGGCATAGCTCCTTATACCCTGGCTCAGGATAAGCCTATTTGGATTATTTTATAGAACTTGGCTCTTTTCTGCTGACACAACCGCCGGAAACAGGCAGCTGATTTTGTAACTGAGGTAAAGGTCTGAAAAAGGGCAAAATGTATTGCAGGTTGTCTCTTTAAAACTCTCCACCCTTTCAGGAATTAAAACCTGCAGTTCTGCCCAAGTCCAATAATCAAAAGGGCAGAAAAAACGTTCTTAGTTTTCTAGTATCTTAAACCACAGGAGATGGCTCAACAGAATTGTCTGGAGGTCAGAGATCATCTTCACCGAGATAAGGTTGACAAAAACCACCAACTAAGATTAAAACAACAATAGCCTGAAGCCCTGACATGTGATACTGGTCACACAGGCCTGAGCCCGAGCTCTGAACCCCCCCCTTAGAAAGCCCTGTATTTCTGCTTAAAGGCAGGACATGGATGATCTTTTGAGATGCTAGTGGGCTGCCCTCCTCATTTGCCCACAAATTAATAAACTTATTTTTCCTTTTCCTCAAACCACTTGTCCTCCTTTATTCCTCCTGATTCAGACTCAGGGACAAGTACTGAATTTTTGGTAACAAAATTTGGCGTCCCTGATCGGGGCCACTGGCACCCCAGTGGAACAGCACCCCATGACTGCTGCCATGGCTCAAAGAGGCAGGGAGCAGCCCCAGGTCAAGCCTTGGCTTTTTACCAGCAGATGCATTGTGGTAAGAGTGAGGGGCGGCCCCAACAGCTACTGGAGCCTGTTTAGCTGTGAGAAATTGCTGTCTTTCTCTCCTGGAATTAGATGCAACTTGCTACCTGAACCTCCTTGAAGAAAAGAAAATGGATTTGAGAAGAGTTGTGATGCCTTGGCCCTTTTGGTAAGTGCCCTGGGATGCATCCATGACCAGTGGTGCCACACATTTGGGGAAGGTTGTGAACCTTCCAGCCGTGTGACAGGGCATTTGTGGCACTGTAGGCATAGAAGGAGAAGTCACAGTTAAGTGGGCAAGGAACCTGGGGGGTTGTCCCCGTTGGGTTGAGAGAACTCGGCTCTCTTTTGTGCAGCTCTCATTTGTTTGGAGGTCTTGGTATTGGGACTGTTCGGATTGGGAATTCCCTGTTATCATCTCCTTGTACAAATACACCAACTTGTATTTGTTGTTGTTTGTGAGTTTTGTTCAAGGTGGAAGGCTCCATTTCTATTCTATATCAAAGTTCCTTGGGAGAATCTTGGCCGAATGGCCAACTTATAGCTATGGGTTTAAAGACAGAAAAGTGTTTTATCATAATACTGCTTGGCCAAGGCACATGTTAGAGAGTGAGAAGAAGTGACTGTTGAATGGAACCTTAAGTTATTATTTGTCAGAGGTCAGGTAAATGGGACAAGATCCCACATGTATGCTCTTTCATTCAATCGCTTAATAAAGGGGCTGAAAGGCCTGGGATGGAACTGAGAAATCAACCAGGTTGAATCTCAAGAACACTTTCAATCCAAACCTCACAGAACTGCTCCCCCCAACCAGCTCCCCATACCCACCACCGCTGGCAGAGGGGCCCCCAACTGGGGAAGTTACAACTGGAACTCATTCTTTAGCCCCATGCCCCCCGGGTTATGACTCGGGAGTGGGAATGATCTCTCCTGCAAGACCTGGCAAGGAACACAATTTTGCCAGAGGGTACCTGGAGCGGAACACGGTAATTTCCTCTATGGCAATACCTGGAGGCTTCACAAAAAGCTCATGAAAATCCCTCTGAATTTTTGGAACGCATCTGTCAGAAATATACAGATGTGGAGCCGGAGGCCCCTGAAAGTTTGCACATGGTTAATATGACTTTTATAGGACAGAGTGCTCCAGATAGAAGGAGAAAACTACAGCAGGTGGAAGGGGCAATTGGCATGAATCCCTCTCAGCTTGTTGATGTTGCCTTTAAAGTATACAATGCTGGAGAAGAACAGAAGCTGAAACCTGTGTGTGTTCTGTTAGCTGTTCTGACCAAGGGTCCTGTTGAGGCAGTCAGAGGAAAGGGCAGAAAAGGTCGCTCTAGGTTGAAGTAAAATCAGTATGCTTTATATAAAGAGGAAGAATGTCGGAAAGAACACTGCCCCAAATTGCAGAGGGCTCCAGGTAACAAGAAACCCCCAGGAGAATAAATCATTCTCAAGTCCAGGACTCAGATGATGAATGAAGGCCCACGACTCCAGGCCTCTCTGAAAGCTCTGATCCAAATATCCCCCCAGGAGTTCCAGGGACAATTGACAGTGGGAACTTGACTGGTGGACTTTTAATTGACACAGGAGCTACCTTTCCTGTTCTAAACTGGAAACTAACTTCCCTTTGTAAGGACTTGGTGGAAAACACCAAGTGGTGGATGATGCCTGTGCAGTGGGAGGGCCTGAAGGCCCCAGGGCCCTGGAATGGGAGGCCACAGCAGCTTTCACGGAAGCTATGGCAGTGGCATTTGGGGCTCTAGTTGTGCCTCTGGTCAGGGCTGAAACTGAGGCCACAGAGAACATAGAGGAAAAACCAAGGGAAAGGAGTGTGTGCTCGTCACCAAGCTAGGCTGCCTGACCAAAGACATGGTCAGTGGGCAGTAGTTGGGGGTAAGTGGTTAGACCTAACAGTGACCCAGTGACTTCGATCTCGGGAGTGCCAACTAGAAGAACAAAAGTGGAGACACGGTTTCCTTTTGCATTTGACCAAGGACTGGACTCCTTTCCTCCATACGGAGTAATAATGAACTCTTGTTTCTATCCAAGATAACTCAGCAAGTAAATAAGGCCCTGCATCTAGAATGGGAATCACATGCATCCTGGTGATTTCAATCTATGAGAGAAAATGGAGTTAATGAATCATACATTAAAACTGATTTGGGAAGCCCATCTGAAGTGGGATAAAATGTTGCCTCCTGCCTTCCTCCAGATAAGGGTAGCCTCTAGAAGTAGGCTTAAACCCCTGTGAAATAGGTTATGGGAGATCCTTCCTAGCACCCTGAGGTAAGTATGGTACTATAACCATAAGCAAAGAAAACAGAGTAAAGCGAGGTGTCAAACAAATAAATACTAACCACTACCTATGAGTTTGCCTCCTTTAGGTCCTCACCCCATTTGGAAGCTCCCCTCCACCCCTTTAAACCAGGAGACCAGGTGTTGTTTAAAGCTGAGAAAGAACAAGGACCCAAACAACAACTGGCAGAGAAGTGGAAGGGACCCTATGAAGTGCTTCTAACAGCTCACACCTTGTTGAAATCATGAGGAGTAAATCCTTGGGATCATCACGCCAGGTGTCCCATGGAAGAGAAGGAACCAAACTCCCAGTGGATAGGCCAGCCCTTAGGTGATCTGAAGTATCCATTTAAGAAAAAGGGAAAAAGAAAATGTTGATTTTTTTTTGATAACCTTTCTTTGGTATTTGTTCTGTATACAGAATATAGAGACAACTTCATAGTGAGGATTTCCCAAACCATCACCTCCTCTGCTGATCTGTCTTGCTACTGGGTTTGTTATTGTGACTAATAGCTCTGTACAGTGAGGTTCCACGTTTCTTTCTTACCTAGCCCCATATCTGACATTAGGTATAAGGTAAAAGTAAGGACCCCCAGTCCTATTGGTGTCTTAGATAGCAAGTGGGGTAAAGTCGCTCTTAGCAGGTATCCTCGACTTGGCCTCATGGTTATAGTTGTTGCTTATGCCCTTTTTCACCCGATAATCTGTTGCATCCTTTATTATTTGTAAATCTACCCCAAGGCTTTGACAAAAGAGAAAGAGCAATGGCATAAATAAGTACAAAGCTTTCATCCAAAACAATGCCCCGATTCAAGAAAGCAGCTCAATGACTTCGTCAGCTCTCCTCCCATACAGTGGAGAATATGTAACAGAGGTAAAGATCTGAAAAGGGGGAAAATGTATTATGAGTTGTCTCTTTAAAATCCCCCACCCTTTTAGGAATTAAAACCTGCGTTTCTGCCCAAGTCCAATAATCAAAGGAGTAGAAAAATGTTTTTTTGTTGTTTGTTTTCTAGTATCTTAAACCACAGTCGATGGCTCAACAGAATTGTTCAGAGGTCTTGAGATCATCTTCACTAGAGATAAGGTCAACCAAAACCACCAACTACAATTAAACAACAATAGCCCAAAGCCATGGCATGTGACACCAGCCACAGACAATTGAGCCCAAGCTCTGGAAACTTAAAAAGTCCTGTATTTCTGCTTAAAGTCAAGACACGGTCATTTGAGATTCTAGTCTGATGCCCTCCTCATTTGCCAGCAAATTAATAAACTTCTTTTTTCTTTTCTTCAACCCCCTTGTCCTTGTTCTTTATTCTTGCTGATTTGGCACTGGGGACAAGTACTGAACTTTTGGTAACAGTTTCAGTTCCCCGCTCTTCCACTTACTGGTAATATGACTTGAGTAAGGTCACTAACCTCCCTGAGCCTCAGCCTCCATGTGATACCCACTTCAGCAGGGTTGTCTTGGGGATTTAATGAGATAGATAAGTAAAATACCCAGCAGAATGCCTGGTTTATGCTAAGTGCTCAGCAAATGTTAGATCCTTTCTGTGAATAATTCTATAGATCATTTAGGTCAACAATTCTCAACTCTTGTTCTCTTAGAATCACTAAGAGAGTTTCTCAAATACCGGGTGTCCAAGCCTGTCCCCAGAGCATCCTGAGATGGGACACATGATTCAATATTTATTTATTTAGAAATAGGGTCTTGGTTCATCACCCTGGCTGGAGTACAATGGTGCCATCATAGCTTACTGCAGCCCAGAAATCCTGCACTTGGGCAATCCTCCTGCCTCAGTCTCCTGAGTAGCCATGGTTACAGGTATCAGCCACCACACCCAGATTCAATATTTAAAGTGCTCCCCAGCAATGTCTGCGTCCAGCCATAAAAAAGTACTAAGTAATTGGATTTATTCTCCCACCTTAAACACAGAAATCTGGACAAAATATAAGATATGATAGTTTTCAGACATGGGGCAACAGGCAGGGTAGGAATGTGATATTTTAGAGGAAGGAAACAAACAAAGTGAGCCCTACAATGTCATTAACGTGATGTTCTGAGTTGAGGAAACAGATTGAAGCAGGGAGACCAAGCTGCCTGGAATTTAGTAGCAGGGTGCTGGACAAGTGAGAGTTGCAAATAAAAAAGGAGCTCTTGAGTATCGCAAAGGGATTGTCTTAGGTCAACTGTTCTGAGTATGTGCTAACCTCCCTGAGCCTCAGCCTCCATGTGATACCCACTTTACAGGGTTGTCATGAGGATTCAGTGAAACAGGTAAGTAAAAATACCCAGAAGAAAGCTTGTTGCATGCTAAGTGCCAAATAATGGTAGATTCTTTCTATAAATGTTTTTATAGATCATCCAGGTCAATGATTCTCAACCCTTACTGCGCATTAGAATTGCTAAGGCCAGGAAATGAACCACTAGAAAGCAATAGGTTGAACAATTTCCAGAGCTCAAACAGGTCTGGGAATTGTTCTTGTGCACCTCAGCCAGAGTGGAAAACCTTATAACATTAAAGACATTATCCACAATTCCCTGAAGGATACCTCCTTATTAGACAGGCTAAATTAGCCCTAAAGTAAAGGATGCTCTGGGCCCATCCCCCAGAAGAAAAAAGGCTTGAAAGGATCCAACTATTGCCAAGTATCTTACTTATGTCCCATATTATACACAAATATCCAACACTCAACAGGTATAATTCAAAATGTCAGGCCCTTGACCAAAAATTACCAGATGCGTTAGTATTTATTGCTATTACATGAAATTACCACAAACGTAGTGGCTTCAAGTGGGCACTCATTTATTATTCCACAGTTTCTGTAGGCAAGAAGCGTAGATATGGCACAGCTCTGTGGGGCTCTCTGCTATGGTCTCATAAGACTGCACTCATGGTGTCAGTTTTCTGCATTGTCATCTGGATCTTGGGACCATCTTCCAAGCTCAACTTTAATTCCTATGGTTGTAGGACTGTAGGACTATAGGATTGTAGGACATTAAAAGAGCTATTATGATTATTCTGCAACTGATCAAAAAGATAGAGGAAAACATGACTATGATAAAGAGAAAATTGGAAGATCTAAAACCCCACCCAAATGGAACTTTTAAAGATGAGAAATTTGATATCTGCAATTAAAAATACATCGGGTGAGATGAACCACAGATCAGACACTGCGGAAGAAAAGTAAACTTGAAGGCGTGGCTATAAAAACTATCCAAAATGAAGCACAAAGGGAAGAAAACAGAAAAAAATACCCAGAATGATGGCATACCCTCACGTAATATAAGAGGAGTCAAGAGGAGGAGACAAAATTTTTTCCAACAAATTAATGACTAAAATCTTTCCAAATGAAATGATAAAGCCACGGGTCCAAAAGCTCAATGAACCCAAAGCAAAAGAAACTCAAAAAGAACTGCACCAAAATATGCTGGAATCAAGCGTAATAAAATAAAACCAGTGATAAAATAAAAATTTTAAAAACAGCTACAGGAAAAAGACAGGTTACATATTGACGTCATGGGAAGGGCAACAGACTGCTTGTGAAAAACAATCAAATCCAGAAGAAGATAGAATGTCATATTTACAGTACCAACAGAAAACCTGTCAATCTAGAACTTAGTACCCAGCAAAAAAATTTTTTTTCTGAGCTCCAGTGATCTTCCTGCTTCAGCATCTTGAGTAATTGTCACTACAAGTATGCCCTACTACACATGGCTTAACTTCTATTTTTTGAAATAAGCACAATATAAGGCCTTTTTGGACCAATTAAAGCTAAAAGAATTCATTCATTGTCAGCCCACCTCCACTATAAGAAACATTAAAGGAAATGTTCAAGAAGAAAAATGACACCAGGCAGAAATTTGGATAGAAATAGAGTAACCCAGAGTGGTGGGAATGTAGAAATGTGAATATATATGAGATATTTTAAAAATAATTTGAACTCTTTAAAATATAATTGATTCATTTTTTTCAGCTTCATTAAAATATAATTGACATATGATACTATATATATTGGCACAGTGGCTCACACCTGTAATCCTAGCACTCTGGGAAGCCAAGTTAGGAAGATCCCTTGAGCTCAGGAGTTTGAGACCAGCTTGACCAAGAGCAAGACCCCATCTCTACAAAAAATAGAAAAATTATTCAGCTGTTATGGGTGGGCTCCTGTAGTCCATGCTATTCAGGAGGCCGGGGCAGGAAGATTGCTCAAACCCAGGAGTCTGAGGTTGCTGGTATTTAGGCTGATGCTATGATACTCTAGTCTGGGCAATAGAGAGAGACTTTGTCTCAAATTTTTTTTTCTAAGTTTGACACATGTACACACCAGTGAAATTATCACCACAAATAGGAAATTCAACATACCTATCATTTCAAAAATTTCCCTTGTACTTCTTTGTAATCTCTCCTTCCTGGACCTCCCCACACCTCTTGCCCTGCAACCAAGTAAACACTAATCTGCTTTATATCACTCTAGATTACTTTGTGGTTCCTAGAGTTTTACAAACACAGGATCAGTATGTGTTCTTTTATGTCTGACTTCTTTCACTTAGCATATTTGTTTTGAAACTTATTTCTACTATTGCATGTATAAATGGCTTTCTCCTTATTATTGTCATGTAGTATTCCATTTTTTGGATAAGCCACAATTTGTTTAACCATTCACCTGTTGATGAATATTTGGATATGTAAATTATTTCCACTTTGGGGCTATGACAAATCTGCTATAAACATTTATGTACAAGTCTTTGTATGGACATACGTAATTAGAAAGGAAATATTCAAATTAGCCTTGTTTGTAGATAACATAATCTTATATTTATAAAAATCTTAAGACTCCATCCAAACACTGTTAGAGGGTGTGGTGCCTATGGCTCAAAAGGGTAGGGCACCAGCCCCATATGCTGGAGGTGGTAGGTTCAAACCCAGCCCTGGCCAAAAAGTGAAAAAAAAAAAAAAAAGAGAAAAGTAATAAAAGGCAACTAATGTTTAAAAAAAAAACAAACACTGTTAGACTTGATAAATGAACTCAATAAAGCTGTGGGATGCAAAGTCAACATTCAAAAATCAGTAGTGTTTATATGTGCCAATAGAGAATAATTTGAAAATGAAATCATGAAAGCAATGCTGTTTACAATAACTATGAAGACTATAAATGCCTAGAAATTAATTTAACCAAAGAAATGAAAGATCTATACAAGGAGAACTTTATAAAACACCAATGACAAATTGAGGACACAAAAACTGGAAAGATATTTCATACTCTTGGATTGGCAAAATAATATTGTTTAAAAGGCAATACTACTAAAAGCAGTCCCTACCAAATTACGGATGACATTTTTTACAGAAATAGAAAAAATAATCCTAAAATTTAGATGGCACCACAAAAGACCCTGAATAGCCAAAGCAATCCTGAGCAAAAAGAACAAAGCCAGAGGTATCATGTTACCTGGCTTTAAAATATACCTCAGGGCTGTAATAACCAAAACAGCATGGTACAAACATTGAAAACAGGCATGTAGACCAATGGAATAAAAACTCAGATATAAATCTGCACTTCTATAGTCAACTCATTTTTGATAAAAGCACCAAGAACATACAGGAGGGAAGGGTAAGCCTCTTTAATAAATAGTGCTGGAATACTAGATATCCATAAACTAGACCCTATCTCTCACCACATACAAAAATTACATCAACATAGATTAAATACTTAAATCTAGGATCTGAAACTATGAAACTACTAGAATAACACACTAGGGAAATGCTTCAGGATGTTGGTCTGAGAAGACTTTTTGTCTAAAATCTCAAAAGTATAGGCAACAAAAGCAAAAATAGACTAATGGAATTATATCACACTGCAGAGCTTCTTCACAGCAAAGGAAACAGTCAACAAAAGTGAAGAGACAACTCACAAACATGGGAGAAACAATTTGCAAACTATCCATCTGAAAAGGGATTAATAACTAGAATATATAAGGAGTTCAAATAACTCAGTTGTCAAAGAACCCCAAATAATCTAATTTTAAAAATAGGCAAAAGATTGGAATAGACATTTCTCAAAAGCAGACATACAAATAAATAGCCAGCAGGTGTATGAAAAAAAATACTCAACATTGCTCATCATCAGAGAATGCCAATGAAAGCCAAAATGAGATATACCTCACCCTAATTAAAATGACTTTTATCAGAAAGGGAAAAATGGACACTGGCATTGCTGTGGAGAAAGGGATGCCCGTATGCTCTGTTGGGGAGAATATAAGTTAGTACAGCAACTGTGGAAGGCTGTATGGAAGTTCCTCAAAAAACTAAAAATAGAACTATCATGTGATCCAGCAATTCTACTACCAGCTATGTATCCCAAAGAAAGGAAATCGACATATCAAAGAAATATCTGCACGCCTGTGTTTATTGCAGTACTATTCATAATAGCCAAATACTGAATCAACCGAGGTGCCATCAACGGATGAATGGATAAACAAAATGTGGTGTGTGTATATACGTATGTATGTGTACACATATACGCACACATACACACAAGTCACTATGAAACTTTTGAGACAGACTGTGTGATGATCCATCATATTTCACGTCCAAGAAAAACAATCCATAGTGTCCTTTCTGATTCATCCGTGCAAGTTTCAACTTGCTGGGCTTATCAGTGTTGCTGGGAGGGCTTCATCTGTTTCTGGCCCTGCAGATTTATGTTTCTTGATTTTTGTGTATCTCAAAACTTTCCTAATGACACCCTCCCCACCCCCATAGGGTGCCAAAAATGTATACACAGTTTAAGAAAGGAATAAATTGTATTACATTTGTAATTACTCAAGTCACATTTGACTTCTGCAATTACAAACAATTGCTCAGAGGTTTTGGTAGCTTGTGTCTTCATTGTTGTTATGCTCAAGGAAGTTAATGATTTCCTTCCAATAATCCACAACCCCAATATAATCATGAGAAAAACATCAGACAAATTCTGATAGAGTGGAATAGAGAGGCATTCTACAAAATATCTGACTAAACTCCTCAAAACTGTCAAGGTCATGATAACAAGGGACAACTGAAAAACTGCTACAGACAAGAGCAGCCTAACGAGACACAACAACTGAATGCAATGTGGTATTCTGGATGGGATCCTGGAACAGAAAAGGACACTAGTAAACCCTAAGAAAATCTAAATAACCTATGGACTTAGTCAATAATAATGTGCCAGTATTGTTCATTAATTGTAACAAATGTAGTAAAGATGTTGATAACAGGGAAAATTAGCTGGGCATGCTGGGACAAGCCTGAAGTCCCAGTTCCTTGGGAGGCTGAGGCAGGAGGATCCCTTGAGTCCAGGAGTTGGAGCTATCATCATGCCTGTGAATAGCCACTGCACTCCAGGCTGGGCAACAGAGCAAGACTCCATCTCTGTTTTAATAATAATAATAAGATAAATAACAGGGATAATTTGGTGCAGAGTATATGGGAGGAAAACCACAAAAGTAAAGTATATTTTCATCACAACTTATCAAAGACTTTGTTATAGGTTGACTTGTGTCCTCTCCTAAAGGATATGTTGAAGTTCTAACCCACAGTAATTCAAAGTTTGACTTCATTTGGAAATAAGATCTTTACAGAGTTAATCAAGTTAAAGCAGGATCATTAAAATTGATATCACTGGGCTCTAATCCAATATGACTGGTGTCCTTGTAAAATGGTGAACTTTGGATGCAGAATCAGATACACAGTAAGAAGATAGCCATGTGATTTGAGTGATGCATTTGCAAGGAACATCACAAATTACTGGCACACACCAAAACTAGAAGAGTCAAAAGAAGGATTCTCCCCTAGAGCTCTCAGAGAGAGCAGAGCCCTATTGGTAACTTGATTCCAAATTTCTAGCATCCAGAACTGCACAGTGATAAATTTCTGTTGTTTTGAGCCTCCTAGTCTTTGGTACATGTTACAGCTTCCTAGGAAGCTAAAACCTGTCCATACTATCCATGTGACTTATAACTATTGGTGTTGGCCTTCATCACCTGGCTGGGGTAGTGTCTGTCCGGTTCCCGGGGGCTTTTTATGCCAGAGAAACAGAAGGCAATGGAGAGGAGGTCTTCAGGCTCTCTACCTGTGACAGGCTTTTAAGCTGTTGCTTAGGAGATAGTACCCTGGTAAACAAATAGCTCACACATGAACAGCATATCTTACATGCCAGGCACTGTGATAAACCCAGACCTCTCAGGCTACCCCAGAGGCAGTTCTGTATGAAGGTGAAGCAGTGTTTGTGGCTGGGGCTTCCTTTCCCAGGGTGACAAGTGAGATAAGAGACATCCAAGTGTTTCTGTAAGGCAGAGAATGAAGCTTTAGCCAGAGGCCAACTCCTTCCTTCTGCCCTAAGCATTACAAGCAGGGAAAAAATACCCAATATGGATAGAAGTTAAAAGATAACTAGTTCCCCTTCAACAAAAAAGGGCAAGCTGTTCAGAGCCTAGAGAAATAAAAGTTGCAGAAACAAAAACTAAAAAAGCAAGTTTTTTTTATTATAATTTTCTTCGGAATACAAGAATAGAGCATTTGACCCTGTATGTGAGACAGTCATTCTCTCAATCCCTTCCTGACGGACAGTATAATGTTTTCTATTCTTCACTATTATAGTACAGCTATGAACGTGCCTATTACTTTCAGTAACCATACTGGATAATAGATTGCTGAGAGTGAAAGGCTGGATCATAGGGCAGGAACATTTTACAACTTGATACATGCCACCACATCGCTCCTAAAAGATTGCACGGTTTTACTTTCCTGCCAACAGTATAAGAGAGAGTCCACTTTCTCATATCATCACCAATATTGGATGTTATATATTCATTAATTTGTCTACTCTGAAAGGTGAGGAAAGTCATCTCATTTTCATTCATCAAATTCCCTTTGATTTCTTTTTTAAATAACCTTAGATATGTATTGGCTTCCAAATATTTGGGGATTTTCCATATGTCTTTTTGTTATTGATTTATCATTTAATTGTATTGTGATCAAAGAACATATTTGTGTGACTTGAAGCATTTTAATTTAATTGTGTCTTTTTTTTAATGACCCAGAATATGGTTAATCTTGGCACACGTTCTCTGTACATTTGAAAAGAATTGGTATTCTGCCATTTTTTGGTGGAATGTTCTGTGTCGTTTAGATAAGATTGTTAACGTCTATTGTATTTTTGATGATTTCCTGTTTTTGACTGTTCAACTATAATTGTGAAATTATTTATTTCTCCTTCCAGTTCTATCAGTTTTGCTTTATGTATTTTGAAGCTATTATTAAAGGCATGATGTTTAGTATTGTTATAGACTCTCTCCTCATTGATGCCTTTATCCCAGGAAATATTCTTGATTCTGAAATTTTCTTTGTCAGATATTAAAATAATCACTTTAGTTTTTTTTGGTTAGTGTGACTATGGGATATCTTTTTTTTATTTTTTTACTTTTAACCCAATTTTGTTTTTATAGGTAAAGTATGTTCCTTACAGGCAGCGTGTAATTGGATTTTGGCTTTTTATGCAATGTAGTGATCTCTGCCTTTTAACAGGGGCATTTACACCATATACATTTAATGTAATTATCAATAAGGTTACATTTAAATCAATCCTTTTGCTATTTATTTTCTAAGTGTCCCATTTGTTCTGTATTCTCTTTTTTTTCTACCTTCTTTGAATTTATAAACTATTTTTTTATGAGTCTCTTTTATCTTTGGCTAGTTTATCAGCTATAACTATTTTACTATTTTAGTATTTTCTGTAAGGTTTTTTAGTTATTTAATTTATTACAGTCTACCTTCCAGAAATATTATAGCACCAAATATATATTATAAAAATCTTACAATAACAGATTACCATTTCTCCCTTTTGAGATTTATGCTATTTTGTTTAATGGTTTCAAATTCATTGAGGGTACAAAGAAGTAGGTTACACTGATTACATTTGTTGAGATTTATGCTATTGTTGTCATATAATTTGCCCAATATATTGTTATTTCTTTGTTTAAATAGTTAATATCTTTTAAAGATACTCAGAAAATAAAACTTTTATAGTACTTTTACTCATGTGGTTACCGTTTCCAGTGCTCTTTATTCCTTTGTATAGATTCATATTCTAATCTATGTCATATTCTTTCCGCCTGAAGAATGTTCTTTGATATTTCTTGGAGTGCAACTCTGCTGGTGATACATTCTTTCAGTCTTTGTGTGTCTGAGAATGTCTTCAAAGATATATTCACTTGGCATAAAATTCTAGGTTGATAATGTTTTTCAGCAATTTAAAAGTCATATTCCACTGTCTTTTTCTTTCATTATTCTGAGGAGAACCCTGCAATATTAAATTTATCTTTTTTTCTCCTCTGTATATAGTATCTTCTTTCCTCTGGCTACTTTTAAGAGTTTTCTCTGTTACCAGTTTTAGCAATTTGATTATTATATGCCTTGGTATCGTTTTTCTCATATTTCCTATGCTTAGAATTATATTTAGCAAATTTCAAAAATTTTTGGCTATCATTTCTTTAAATATTTTTTCCGATCTTTCTATTCCTCACCTCTTCTCTCTTTTGGGAAGTCCAATTATTTATATATTAGGCTACCTGAAGTTCCTACAGTTCAATGATGCTTTCTCATTAAAATAAAAGTTTGTTTTTCTTTGTTTCATTTTGAATAATGTTTATAGCTGTGTCTTCAAATTCACTAATATTTTCTCCTGCCATGTCTAATTAGTCCATTTTGGTCACTGAGATTTTTCATCTCAGACAATGTAGTTTTCAACTCTTGATGTTCACTTTTTTAAACTATCATTCATGTCTCTATTTAGCTTTTTATCTATAAAGAATATAGTTATAATAAATTTTTAATATCCTGGTTTGCCAATTCTGACATCTATTGTCAGTTCTGGGTTCATTTCAATTGATTGATTACGCTTCTCAATATGGATTGTATTTTTCTGCTGCTTTCTATGCCTGAAAGTCTTTGATTTAGGGCCAGACATTGTGAATTTTATCTTATCGAACCCTGGATTTTTATATTCCTGTAAATAGTTTTGGTTTTGTTTCCCCCTGGGATGATGCAGCTAATTATTTAGAAAGAATTTGATCTTTTTGAATTTTGCTTTATGACATCAGCAAATCTTGAGCAGTGCTCAGTCCAGGGTTAATTATTTTTCACTATAGAGGCAAGACCTTCCTGAGTATACTACCTAACAACCCCTGAGTTATTTGTTTTTCTAGTCTGATGTGTAGGGAGAGGCACTATCTCTGGCTTTTTGTGAACTTTCAGCACTGTTCTCCAACCTTTTCACATTGTCTTTCATTGGCCTTGGGAAAAACAGTTTTCTTACATACAGGCACTGATTAGTGCTCTACCGAATACTTAAGGGGCTCCTATGCAAATCTCCAATGTTCTATATCTGTACAACATTTTTCTCTTAAGTAGTCTATCTTGGGAATTCCAGACACCTTCATGTCCACAGATGCTTAGCTTTGTCCCCTGAACTTAGCCAGTCCATTAGGTTAGATCTGGATTCCCCCTCCTTGTGCCAAAGCCTGCAATCCCTTTCAAGGCAGTTAAGTTGCCGCAGACGTAGAGTTTACATGGTATGTTTCCTATCTCTCAGAGATTATTCTCCTTCATCGCCTGGGGTCCAATGTCTTTAAAAGTGTTGCTTTTTTATATTGTGTGTGTATTTTTAAAAATTCACTGTGTTGGACAGAAGGGTAAATCTGGTCCCTGTTATTCTTCTTGGGCCTATAATTGACTATTTCAAGATAAAATAATAATCATGTACTTGGGGATCAAAAGATATATAGAAGTAACATATATCAACAACAAAGGATGGGAGGGGAGAAATGGAAGTGTTGTAAGATTCCTACAGGATAAGTAAAGTGGTATAATATTACTTGGAGATAATCTGTGATATGATATATATAATGTAAACCTTAGAGCAACTAGAAAAAAATAAAACAAAAAAGCAAAGCAAAAACAACAAAGGAAATGGCAACAAAAACTCTTACAGGAAAAAATTTTAAAAATTAGGCAGAATTTAAATTTTACAATTTAAAGTACTCTAAACACTCCAATTAAAAGGCAGAAATTTTAAGATAGGATAAGACGGCAAGACTCAACTGTATATTATTTATAAGAAGGCTGTTTTACATGTGAAGAAGCAGAGAGGTTAAAAGGAATAAGATGGACAAAAATATACAATACAAGCCTTAATCCAAAGAATGTGAGTGTGGTTATATCACACAAAGTAGACTTCAGGACAATGAATATTACCAGGGATAAAGAGAGACATTTCATGATGATAAATGGGTCAATTAATCAAAAAGACACTGTAATCCTAAATGTGTATGCACTGAACATTAGGGCTTCAAAACATATGAAACAAAAACTGATAGAACAAAAACAAATAGACACATCTACATTTATAGTTGGAAATTTCAACATTCCTCTTTCAGTAATTGATAAAACAAGTACACAAAAAAAAATCAGTGAGAATAGAGAAGAATTTAACGACACTATCAATCAACTTGACCTAATTGACATTTATAGAACACTCTACCCAACAGCAGCAGAATGCGTATTCCTTTGAAGTGCTTGTGGAACATTTACCAAGATAGAGCAAGCATATTCTGGACCATAAAACAAAACCAAGAAGATTGAAATCATACAAAATTTGTTCTCTAAACACGACAGAAATAAATTTGATATCAATAACAGAAATCAGTCTTGAAAATCCCCAAATATTTCGTAATTATATGTCACACTCCTAAATAAACAATGGGCCAAAGAAGAAATCCCAAGGGAATCAGAAGCTATTCTGTGCCGAACAGAATGAAAGCAAAGCATATCAAATGGGTGGGAGGCATCTCAAGCAGGGCTTAAAAGGAAATATATGGCATTAAATGATTATATTAGAAAAAGAAAAAAATCTTAAGTTATGTAAGTTTTACCTCGTGAATCTAGGAAAAGAAAAGCAAATTAAATCAAAGGTGAACAGGAGAGAAATCATAAAGAGAAGAGGAGAAATTTTAAAAAATAGTTAAGAGGAGGAAGAGGAGAGAGAAATTGATTGGCTTAACAAAACCAAAAGCTGGTTTTTGGAAAATGTCAGTAAAATTAACAACCCCCTAGCAATACTAGTTAGGGAAAAATAAGAGCGAGAGAATATACCAATTACCAAAATTAGGAATAAAACAGGCACTATCACAACAGGTTCTATAGCTATTAACAGGATAATACAGGCCTATCGTAAATAAACTTGGCCCAATAAATTTGACAACTTAGATGAAACAGACAAAATGCTTGAAATGCACAAACCATCAAAGTTACTTTGGAAGAAATAAAATTCTGAAAAGCCCTTCATCTATTTTTATTGAGATATAATTCGTAAGACATAAAGTTTCATGTAACACAAAATTCACCTGCTTACGGCGTATGTTTCAATGGTTTTTCAGCATTTTTGCGAGGTTGTGCAGCCATCGTTCCTATGTCAGTCCAATGTTTTCATCTCCCTAGAAAGAAACCTCAGACCCATTCTTTTCTCCTCCCAGCCTCTGACAGCACTACTTCTGTCTCTACCAATATTACGCACATTCCATACAAATGGAATCACAGGACATATGAAAGAAGTCATAGGACCTTTTGAGTCTCTATCCTTTAACTTAGGGTAATGTTTCAAGATGTATGTTGTAAGAGGCCTCAGTGCTTCATTCTTGTTTACAGCTAAGTAATGTCCCACCATGTGAACACACTGCTTTTGTTTATTCATTTATCAGCTGACAAACATTTACATCGTTTCCACTTTTTAACCATTAAATATAATGCTGCTATGAACATTCCTTAACAATTTTTAATGTATACACATTTTTTACTTCTCTGGGTTGTACACCTTGGAGTGAAATTTCTGGTTCCTATAGCAACCCATGTTTAACTTCTGAGAAGCTGCTAAACTGTTTTCCAAAGCACCTGCACCCATTTTATTAACACAGTCTTACCAGTAATGAAAGAGAATTCTAATTTTTCCACCTATTCTCGTTATTTCTGTCTTCTGTGTTTTAGACCCATTCTAGTGGGTGTGTAGTGGTGTCTCGTGATGGTTTTGATTTCCATTCCCCTAATGACTAATGACGTTGAGCATCTTTTCATATGTTTATTGGCCATTTGTCTGTCTTTGGAGATATGTCTATTTAAATCCTTTGCCCATTAAAAAACCAAAAAATTGGTTTGTCTTTTTATTGCTAAGTTGTAATGATTATTTATACATTCTGGATATAGTAGGTCCTTATCAGATACCTGATTTGCAAATACTTATTCCATTCTGTGGGTTGTCTTTTCACTGTCTTGATAGTGTCTTTTTGATGTACAAAAGCTTATCATTTTGATGAAATCCCATTTATCTCTTTTTTCTTTGGTTGTGTGTGCTTTGGGTGTCATATGAGGTCTGACAATTAAATTCAGGAACTC
>NW_003852403.1:14431336-14434217 GCF_000181295.1 Otolemur garnettii
TTCTATGTGATTTTAGGATCAGCTTCTCTACTTGTGCAAAATAAGGCAGTTTGAATTTTGATAGAAATTGCCTGGAATCTATAGATTAACCTGAGGAGTATTGCCATTTTAACAGTATTAAGTATCCCAATCCATAAACATGGTATGTCTTTCCCTTTACCCAGGTCTTCTTTAATTTCTTTCAACAGTGTTTTGTCATTTGTAGTGTATAAATCTTTCACTTTTTGGACCAAACTTAATCCTAAGTACTTCATTCATTTTGATGCTGTTATAAATGGAATTGTTTTCTTAATTTCATGTTATGATAATTTGTCGCTAATATACAGAAATAGAATTTATTTGTGTTTATGAATCTTATATACTACATTTTTCCTGAAGTCATTTATTAATTTGAATAGTTTGTAGGTATGTATTCTCTAGGGTTTTCTCCATGTAAGATCATGTCATCTGCAAATAGAGAGAGTTTTATAAATTCCTTTCCAATATGGATACCTTTAACTTATTTTTCTTGCTTAGTTTCTCTGGCTAGAATCACCAGGACACTGTTGAAAAGAAGTGGTGAATGCAGAAATACTTGTCTTGTTTCTAATTTTAGAGCTCACATCTTTGTTTTTAGTTTTTTGTTTTGTTTTGTTTTTTTTTTTGAAATTGATTCTATAGTTAAAAACATTCCCATAAAGAAAATGCCAGGCCCCAGATGGCTTAACTGGTTAATTATATCAGACATTTAAAGACAAAATAATATCAACTCTATAGAAACTCTTCCAGAAAATAGAAGAGGAGGGACTACTTCTTAATTCCTTTCGTGCAGCAAGCTTTACCCTGATACTCAGACCAAAGATGTTATAAAAGAGGAAAACTACAGTCCAATATCCCACATTAACAAAAAGCAAGATACCTTAACAAAATATTAGTGAACTGCATCTGGCAATATGTGAAAAAAATTAATAGACCATAACTAAGTGGACTTTATCTCAAGAATTAGAGGTTGTTTTAACATTCAAAAATCAATGCATTTTTACCAGATGAATAGACTTAAGATGAAAAACAAGTGATCATCTTAATAAAATAGGAAAGGCATTAGAGAAAACTGAACATTCACTCATAATTAAAAAATACAGAAATTCCCAAAAAACGAAAACAAAAAACAATCTCAGAAAACTAGGAATATAGGGAACTTCTACAACCTGACAAAGGAAATTCAGGTAAACTGACAGCTAATATCACACTCCATGGTGAAAGACTGGATGTTTCTCCCTAAGACTAGAAACAAAGCCAGGATTTCTACTATCAGCATTTCTCTTGAACAGTGTAAGAGAGGTCCTCGTGAGTTCAAGCAGGCCAAAAAATAAAAAGAAATAAAATGAAATACTTGAGATTAGAAAGAAAAAAATTAAAGCTATTCTTTTTTTTGCAGATTATATGGTCATCTATGTAGAAAATTCTAAGGGACCTACGAAACTGACAATAAAAAAATTAAAAAGCTAGTAGGATTGATTAGTAAGGTTAGCACAGAAACAAGATTCAAGGTTAATATAAAAAAATCAATTGTATTTCTGTAGACCAGAAATGAACAATTGGAAATTCAAATTTAAAATTACTATTTATAATAGCATGACAAATAGGAAATACTTTGGAATAAGTTTAATGAAATATGTACAAATCCTATACATTAAAACTATACATTATTGCTCAGAGACATAAAAAGAATTATGTAAATAGAGTGACAGTCTATATTCACAAATCAGAAGATGCAATAGTGTTAAAAGTTTTGATACATTTGGGCTTGGTGCCTATAATTCAGTGGGTAGGGCGCCATCCACATACATTGGGGCTGGCAGGTTCAAACCCGGCCCTGCTAAACAACAATGACAACTACAACAACAACAAAATAGACAGACGTTGTGGCAGATGTCTGTAGTCTCAGTTACTTCGGAGGCTGAGGCAAGAGAATCACTTAAGCCCTACTGTGAGCTGTGATGTCACAACAGTCTACAGAGGGCAACATAGTGAGATTCTGTCTCAAAAACAAAACAAAACAAAACAAAACACAACTTCTGATACATTTGCTAGCAAAATCGCCCCAGGATGTTTGGAGAAATTGATAAGCCCGGTCTAAAATTTGCATGGACATGCAAAGAATCTAGAATAGCCCAAACAGTTTGGATAAAGAAAACAAACTTGGTGACCTGAACTGTACCAGATTACTTGGAGATCTTAACTGCAACAGGTGTTGAGACTTAACTATTAAGCTACAATAAGTGGGACAGTGTGGCATTGGCACACTGCAGCTCTTCAGCTCAATGGAAAAGAATGGGGACTCTAGAAATAGACCTAAAAATAGATGTTCAATTGATTTTTTGACAAAGGCACCAATGGGGAGAGAATAATTTTTTCAACAGATTATACTAAAGCAATTGGGTCGTCATGGGCCTAAAGTGAATCTCAGCCCTTGCCTCGCAAGACACATATACCCACAATTAACTCAAAGTGGATCACAGCCCTAAATATGGGAGCTAAGCTCTATGATAAACTATAGAAGAAAATCAATGTGATTTTGGATTCATCATAAATTTCTCAAGTCTCTAATTTTTCGAAAAGCACAAATCATAAAAGAAAAAAAATGTAAAGTGGACTTCACTGAAGTTAAAAAACATACCTTTTGTTCTTCAAAATATAATGATAAGAAGATAAAAAGGCAAGCTATAGACTAGAAAAAAAATTGTGAAATATTTATCAAGGACTTGAGTCCAGGATGTATAAATTCTTACAATTAAATAGTGAGATGACAAACAGTTCAATAAAACATGAGTAAAAGATTCAAAGAGACTCTACAGCAAAGATACAGAAATGGAACATATGCACATGAAAAGATGCTTAA
>NW_003852403.1:14434555-14443693 GCF_000181295.1 Otolemur garnettii
TCACAATGACATATTTCTACATACTCACTAGAATGGCTAACATGATAAAGTCTAGCAATATCAAATGTTGACAAGGATACAGAACTTTCCTATGCTGCTGGTCGGAGCATAAGACAGTACAACTACTTTGGAGTAACAGTTTGGCAGTTACTCACAGAGTTAAACGTATACTCAACATGACCTAGCAATCCCACTCCTAGATATTTATCTCAGAGAAACAAAAACAAATGTTCCCACAAAGAATTTGCTTGAATGTTTATAATGGTTTTCTGTTTAACAGCCACACCCCGATGTACATCCCCTGGTGAGTGGATAAACAAGCCGTAGCGCACCAACACCATGGAATACTAGTCAGCAACAGAAAGGCATCGGCTCCCCGTGCACACAACAATAAGAAAGAATTTCCAGTGGGTTACGCCAAGTTAAAGAGAGCAGTCACCAAAGATTACACTGGACTTGATTCCAGTTGTAGGAAATGTCAGAAAGCTGACCAGTTGCTATCAGACGGTGGAGTTGGAGAGGGTGAGGACTGCAAGGGGGTGTGGTTTGGGGGTGATGGCAATGTTCGTATGTTGGTTGTCCTTGTGATTACATGACAATATATATTTGTCAACACCTATCAAGCTGTATACTAAAAGATGGTCAATCTTAGTTAAAAGTTAAATGAGTTAAAAGTGTGATAATTATTATATCTCAACAAAACCAGTCAGTCAGCTGTCCAGGTACTTCTAACATGCGGCCATCGGGAGTCCCCCGTCTTTGTGTTGATGGAAAATATCAAGAGCGAGGGGTCAAAGCACCTGTGGGACACTGAGCCGATGTCTAGTCAGTCAGCGGGTGGGCCAAGGGGTGAATAATCACATGCCCGAGTGAGGCTGTGGGAGCCCAAACCCCAGACGTCAGGCCTTCTTGCAACCAGATCATTGTCCCTCTGTCAGGATTAGAGACACTTGGGGAAGTGACTCTTAATGGAGGAACAGAAAGGCAAGCAGCCTCAGAAACAACATGTGACCCTCTTTAGGGTGGGTGGGGCGAGGTCAGGAATCTGAATTTCTGCCCAGGTGTGGGGGGCTTGACCACCTCCAGACTTCCCTCCCAGGTGGCAGTCTGAAACTGCAGGAGACTGGAAAGTGACAGCTGGGTATAACTTAGCAGCATCAGCGTCAGCTGGGAGCTGGTTGAAAATGGGACTCTCAGGCCTCACCCCAGGCTTACTGAATCAGAATTCGCATTTGAAAGTGTGAGAAATACTCCATTAGAGGACTTTGCAGAATTTGGAGGGTCTTGGGAGGGAGACAAAGCCAGAGATCATGTCTGATTCTTCTCCAGAGGCAGCAGAAGACCCGGGGGCAAGAGCCCGTCTCCCGGGTGGTTACCTCCCTTCCTTGAGTTTTAGTGTTCTCATCTATAAAATGGGAACAAGTAGAATTCCTGTTTCGCTTGCTTAACATATAGAGAAAAAGAGAACGTGGGTGTGGATTCATCTGGGAGCTGTGGCTGCTGGCACGTGCAGCCACTGGCACATGCAGCCACACACAGGCCATGCTGTCTCTGCCCAGGCTGACCCCTCAAGCTCAGAGTAGAGACCTGGACCCACAGTGGGCACTCAGCAGGTCCTCAGGGCCTGGTGATGGTTTTCTAGCCATCGGAACCCCTTTCACATCTCTCCCCTTCCTGGCTCCTAAAGGTGAGTGGGAGCCAGTGAGGCGCTGCCCCTGGGGTGTCAAGGGGAGGGAGGAGTTGGAGCCGGAAACCAGCATAGTCTGTAAGAGGCTGTCCTGGAGTGCACATTCTGGGGGCCTCGCACCCTTGGGCATCAGGGATACTTGAATTTCAGGGGACCCCAATAGTTGATTCCTGGGACAGTGGATCCCCTCTGAGCAGGGACTGTCCTACTCAGGCCCATGGTGATGGTTCCAGAGACAGGAAGGGTCCTTGCAATTCCAGCTCCCTCTGAAAAGGGAGGACGCTGGTCTGAGAGCAGCGGCCTAGGCCCTGGGAGCCCAGGTGCCCACAGGCCTCTCCCTCCTGCTGACTGATTCACCCAACAGTGTGCAGCCTGCCACGTGTTTATTTCTTGGGCCCTCTGGTTCCCCCTGTGCCAGGTGACTCCCCCGACACACGTCATCACCCTCCTGCACTCACTCTCCTCCCGGTGTTTCTCCTTGGTTAATGCCCTCAGCACATCATCTTGCTCTGGCAGGCGTCTCTACATTCCTAGCATCACGCTAACTTGCCTAGCATGCAACTGACCCCCCGGCACTGACTGTTATTTCTGGAATGCCTGGGGACACTCCTGGCAGGAGCCGGTACTCACTCTGGCACGGGGAAGAATCCTCTGGGCACGTGCGTGCTTATTCAGCACACCCCAGACAAGGGCCTGAGCATCTTTTCTTGTTCTCACTCCTTGCATAACCAGTAGACATTGTCCCCATGGCTCTGTCAAGGCCCTGCAGGGGCAACTGGGGTTGGATTTCGTTTGCCTTGTGATTCTTAACAGCAATGATGCCTCACATTCCTTTCAAGCCTAACGTGATCCAAACAGAACTTTTGATCCCGTTCCCCACCTCCTCACTCATGCCACACAACTCAGGAGTCACCCTCGGCTCTTTCCCTTGCCCACCGCCCCCCACCCCATCCACTCTTGCTGGTTCCCCAGGGACCTCTACGTTAGCAAATCCAGAGGTCATGCTTTTGTATTAGCTCCATGTGGCTCCTGTGACAAATTTCCACCAAGGTGATGGCTGAAAGCAACAGGAATTTAGCCTCCCGTAGATCTGGAGGCCAGATGTCTGTCATCAGTTTCACTGGGCCAAAATCCAGGCGGCAGCAGGACCACACCCCCTGGGGAGATTTTAGGGGAGAATTTTTCCTTGTCTCTTCCAGCGCTGGTGACCACTGGGGTTCCCTGGCTGTGGCTGTGTCACTGCATAGTCCTTGGTGGCCACATGACTTTTTCCTCTTATGTGTTAAATCTCTGTCTCTCTCTCATGAGGGAGCATGTGATTGCATTTAGGACCCCTGCAGATAATCCAGAATAATACCCTATCTCAAGATCCTTAATCTAATCATAATCATGTCTGCAACATTCTCTTTCGCCATATGAGGTAATACTCACAGGTTCCTGGGATCGGGGTGTGGCTGTCTTTGTGGGGGCATCATGCAGCCTGCTACTTCATTCTCTTCAGCAGTTATCCGCAGCCTTTTGAAGCTCTCTCTTCTCCTGATTTCCAAATATCTCCTTTTCATTCATCTTTGCTCAAAGACTCCATAAGCCAGGCTTCTGCCGTCCACCCAGTGACTCAAGCTGAAAACCCACAAGCTGTTCCTGATTCCACTTTCCCCTCTCCTCTTTCCATCAGCCAGTCCCACTGGCTCAACCTCCAAAATATGGCCCAAGTCTCCATCTTCACGTCTCCCAACTCACTTCTGTCTACACCACTACCACTGGCATCTGTGGGCGAAACCATCCTTCCCTCCCCTGCCACAGAGTCTGCGATCAAAGCAGTGTCCCAGGAGCTGCCAGTGGCCCCTGGGCAGGCTCTTAGCCTCCTGTGGCCTCCAACCATGATGGCTGTGGGCATTTCCCTAATGGGTTCCACTGAGAATGTCTTACCTCAAGTGCAATGTGTGACTTTTGCTTTCTGCACTAGGACTTCTCTGGTGCCACAGTGTGGGACACTAGCAGGAGTGGACAATGCATGGCGCTGTGGCCTGGAAGCAAGAGAGTGGGCAATCCATAGCCGTAGGGCAGCCCTTGGCCAGTGGCCAACGCTAAGTATTTCTCTCTGTGGGCATGGTACACAAACACCAAGGATTTGGGGGGATTATTCCACATCTTCCTCGGGGATTAGCCCTGGTTGCCCACAGTGGGGAATAACTCAAGGACGTACCTTGCGTTGGCTTTTCCCCCTTTTACTCTCCCCATCTCTCATCTTCTATGCCCCAGGATCACCTTCCAATACAACTGCCTTCACAGCAGCCCTTACTCTGCATGGAGGGAGAATAGGAACGAACAGTGAATTCCTCCCAGTGCAGATCTGATCATGATCAGCCTCTCTCCCACTCTCAAAACCTCTCCATAGCGCCTCGGCATTCTCATGTTAATGACGAAACTGTTTTTGTGAGTGATGAGGGTCTGGCAATCTGGTTCCCTCCTGCCTCTCCGGCCCCACTTTGCATCCCTCCCCCACCCCTCTCCCACACCAGCCTCACTGACCCCCTCTCAGCACCACCCTGGGGTTCCTCTCTCTCCAGACCTTTTTATAAGGGGCTCCTCTGCTCCTCCAGGGATGACTCCAGCCTCTTCCTCACCTCTCAGCTCCAGCCGCATCCTCCCAGGCCTCCTCCTTTACCCTCCAGCTAGGTAACACACCCCTGCCCCATGCATTCTTCCAGCGTCACTTTCCTTCTCTGAGATGTTGGTTATGTTCTCACTTTTGACTTGGGGTGTTACTTGATTAATGTCTGTCTGTATTACTTGATAAACCCCAAGAGGACAGAGACTGTGTCCATTTTTGCTCTCTAGTTCCCCTCAAGGCCTGGTACAGATTGTAAGTATTAAACGAATACACAAATGAAGGCGGGAATAAATGAAGTCACAGTTATTCCATGATGTTCAAGGTATACATAGTGCCGCCTTTCTTTATCTAAACCAAATTAAATTTAGCTTTAGTACCAGCAAACTTACATCAGTAACTTTCCAGGTTTCTTCCCAAGCTTTGGGCTGAACAAATGCCCCAGGCTTACAAGAGTCCTGGAAAGGCAGCCTGGGCCCCATGGCCTGCTAGGTGTTTAGAGTCATCTCCACTGTCTCTCCTTTCTCCGTCTTGAGTGCACAATCCATTCCAAAGTTGGTGGCCCTCCCGAGACTCTATCCCTTCCCTGCCAGCTGTGCTACAGGGACCTTTACCTTGCCATACAGTGACCAGTCATCACAGCCACTCACTTAGCCCATTCTCCCAGAGTCCTCCTCCCTGGGAGTGGGCTCAGGTGTATCCACCCTCCCTTCCTGGGAGATGAAGCAGGGTTCTCATCACGGACACACTTGGGAGCCAGGTTGCCCCACCTGTCTCCATTCCAATGCATGCATGCAGGCACATCTACTCCCCTTTTCCTTCTCAAAGAGCCTGATGGCCCAAGAGCCATGCCCACAACCTCGACCCTCAGAGGTGCTTGTTTGCTTTACTCAGGGGAGGTGAGTGGTGCAGCAACATGGTGACTAGTTCCTCCCCTCCTGTGTGGCCTCCTCTGTGGTGGTGAGCATCCCATTGTCAAGGTCATCCTCTCTGAAGGATGGACAGAATTACACTAAATCATCTACAATATTGAATTCCTAACGGCTCACTCTGTCACATATGCATACAATTGCAGATGGTCCACAGGTATCTTTAAGGCCCACGATGCTTCACGATTAATTTTTTTTGCCGCCTGTCTTCATGCATTGCTGTCTGTGATGCTGAAGCGGCCTTTGGCTCTAAGGTGAGCAGTTTCTCCTAATCTTTGTCTGCTGGTACCCAGACTTTCCTTGGACTCACACTTCTTATTATTTAATTTTTAATGGAAGGCATTTTAGAACTGTTGCAGCAAAAATAGAATCAGGCCTCTCACTTCCCAACGTATGTACTTCTGACAATTCTCTCATGTTTCCAAAGATGAAAATGTTCCTTCTGGGAAGTCTGGGGAGGGTTGAGGCCCCTCCTCCGCCTGCGTGCTGTTTACAAGTATAGGTGTGCCTGGGGGAGATGCTGAGATCCGGATGGGAGAGGCAGCGTACGCCTGGCCAGTCTGAAGCATGGCTGATTTCATTCATTTTCTTTGGCAAAATGCTGAGTAAATTCTTTCCACTTGGTCGCCTCAGCTAGTGGCCTCTGAGTCATCTTTAACTCCTCTATTATTTTCCTCCCATCACCTACGAGTCCCCAGTGCTGGTTCAGAAGTGTGTTCATTCACTTCTTCCCACTATACTGTGGCCTTTGGTCACTCATCTCTGAATCACAGCAGCTTCTAGGGGTCACTCGGCCTGCACCCGGCCCCTGCTAACCAGTTGGAGGGCTCCCCATTGTACTCTCATGTCAGGTCTCCGCTCCTTAAATGAGGAGGCTCTATAGGCCGACCAGCCCTGCTCAGTCCCCTCTCCGGTCACTCCCTGGCCTGACCAAGTCCTCCTCTGTCTCCCATGCCCTGCTCCAGTAGTCCCTCTTCCCTGGGGCCTTTGATGACCCTCTGGGCCCCCCAGATCCCCATGCACACAGCTTGTCTGTCCTCTCCCAGCCACGGCAGCCTCAGACTCTTCCCATCCCAGACTCTTCACAACAGGCACAACAAAGGACAGGTGCTCAAGGAGAGTTTATGGCGCATATCTGGCTGGAAGATTTTGTCTGGCTTATCAGTTGAATGTCCCTCTGCCGTGTCTACCCACCGATAGCCCCACTCCCTCTCCCTGACACATTCATGCACTTCTTCAGGAGCACAGAGCAACTGTCTCTCATTCTTATCTCCTAGTTCCCAAAGTCTGAAGCCTGTGTTTGCAACCCACTGGGACCATCTCTCTGGGGAGAAAGAGTCCATACCCTTTTGCTGGGCATAATAATTATTTCTAGGTGGGGTATTACTCATCTTTCTTTTATTTGGAGCTAAAAGTTTATGGTAGACTCAGCATGGTTAGCCCAGATCCATATTTTGCTTGCTAGAGGACCTCATGGATTATTTAATTGAAGAGTGTTGCTTTGTTTTAACACAGGAGTCTTTGGTTGGGGAGGGTAAAACACTCATACACAAGGCCCAGAAGTGAAAATAGCCTTCCCAAGGCCAGTGCTTGGATCCTTCCCACCCACTTCTCCTCCTTCTGGTACCCAGGAGCTTACATCTCCACCGTCTGCCCAATTCACAGCCGACCTAAAATGTTCCATGATTCATGCTCAGAATTAAGAAATTAAGCAAATATTTACTTCATGCAGAGGAGAAGATGATCTCCCGAGATGGAAATGTGTCCTGATATCTCCTGTAGGTGTCTCCTTCACTTGGCTGAGCCTGAGAACTCCTGAGGGACAAGGCTGCCAGGTGGGGCGGACAGACGCGAGGTTCTGCTACATGTGCGTGTGAAGGGGAGTATTCTGAGAGTTAGAGGCTGGGGACTCTGAGCAGGTGTAGGAGCCAGATGTGGCTGCCATGAAGGGAGAGAGAAGTGTTACAGATGTGGGGATCCTGGCTCCAGGAGTGAGAAGCGAGAAGGTGTCCCAAAGCACTAATGAGGGGGCGAGGCGGGGTAAAGGTTCTGGTGTGCTGTGGGTGAATGGAAGGTCTAGATGTGGGCTCAGAGCTCAGGTGGGGGTGGGGCATTCTGGGGGCATGCACTAGGAATAGAGCTCTTGATGTGGGACACCGTGGGGGGCAGAATTCTGGGCCTGGTGGATGGAGGTACAGGGTGAGTGTGTTTCTGTGTGTGTCTATGTGTAGCGTGAGGCTCTCACAAGAGGAAGCAGGCTGGCTGCAGTGAGGACTATTGATGCAAGTGAGAGCTAAGTTGAGATGGATTTAAGAGGGGACAGAGCATGGGGCACATGGCAGAAGTCTGCTGGCCCTGAGAACACATGGTCATCCAAGGCAGCCCCTGCCCATGTTCCCTGGGAGCCATGTCCACAGCTGTGCACACAGGGGGCCCCTCAACCTCTAACAGCTGGACACCAGGCAGCCTCGCAGCATAGACTGTGTGTCCTCACTCCGGGCTATTTGCTTTGTGGGGGATACAGAGTGAATCATCCCCAGAATGTATTCCAGGAATTCACAGAAATAAGATGCCTCCAGGAAGAGCAGCAAGTGCCCCAGGAATGTTGCTGATGGGGGCTGAGAGGTACAGAGAGCCTGAGGTCTAAGGGCTAGGGATGGCTTCCCAGAAATGGGCCTTAGGGGACCAGGGAGGTCTGGGCATGTGTGTGAGGGGAGGCACGCTATTGCAGTGTGAGGTGGTAAGGAGGCAGAGGGGGTTGCAGAGAGGGGCCAAGTTAGTCACAACACACAGTTTGCATGAGCCCGTGAGGACTGCAAATGCTTCTGCCTGGTGGAGCCAGGTGGGTGATATGAGTGAGTGAGGCAGGCTAGGTGCTGGACAGAACTGGCGAAATGGGGAGTGGGGCAAGTGAAGTAAGGACCCAGAGCAGCTAAGGGCAGTCAAGACAAAAACTCAGACCAAACACTGGGCAGCCAGAAGACGTTTTACACCCCAATGGAAGAGCAAATGCTTTGGCTGACATAGGACAATGGCCTTGATTGCCCAGCCCAATTGGAGAAGGAAATTCTTTAATAATGAGAAGTGGGGACTGCCAAAGGTCACAAGGTAACAATTGTGTTTGGTTGGGATGTTATTACTCATCTTTCAGTTACAGGGAGCAAAGAGTTTGTTGTAGACCCAACACAGCTGGCTGCAGACCCCCATTTCGCTTGTTAGAGGATTTCACTTCCCTCTCCTCCAAGTCCTTCAGTCTGAGGACCCCTCACCAATCTCTCCTCCCCAGCCTCCTCCCAGGCTGGTCTGGCTTTGTGTTCAGATCTGTCATCTCCCAGCCTGTTAGAACACTCCAGTGCACATTCAGGAGCTGCCCCAGCCCCGCCTGCTTCCTGCAGGCCTGGCCCTTTGGGGTGTGACCCCTTCCTGCTGCCTCCCAGAGTCACCTAATCCCCTTCCATCCCCCTCTGGAGATGTAGGCAGAGGAGGGGGTCCATTGTCTGTGCTCCTTGAAACGTTTAAAGGGATTAGGGGCTGGGGGTTGGGCACGGGGCCGCCTTTGGGGATGCGTGTTCAGTGGGTGAGGAGATGAGATTCCTCTTTCTTCCATCCCGCTCGTCCAGAGGGCTGGTGAGTGCAAGATAGATGGCGTGGATAAGGGGGCATCCAATTAATTCCAATTTAAACCCAATTTGGTCTGCTATATAATTAGAACAGCAGGCGTGTTTTAATAGTGGATTATCTCTCCTGGGCAGTTGTTTGTCATCACTCTTTCTCGGCCTTGGGTCTTCCTGGACCACCCTGCCCGGTGGGAGAGACAGAGCTGGGGAGCAGGACAGGACACTGGATGGGGACACTGTGGATGTAGGTGCAGACAGGAGTGACTGCAGAGGCTGTGTCTCCTCTTAGCCTGG
>NW_003852403.1:14444374-14503510 GCF_000181295.1 Otolemur garnettii
CCCCCTACCCCCCATCCACCCGCCAACAGACAAGGCAATGGTCATCATTGCTCCCATTGGCAGGTAGGGAAACTGAGGCTCTGAGAGGAAGAGGTAATTAATTGCTTAAGGCCAGCTTGTTCTTTTGAGGCAGAGAAAGCTCAGCAGTCTGGGTCCTAACTCCAGGCTTGCCCTGCAGCCCACTCACCATTCTGCAGGTGACCTGCTCCAGAATTCTGGAGACCTGTTCTCAAGGGTCAGGGCCTGCTTTGGGCAACACAGAGCCCCTCAGCCCCAAACCCAGCCCAACTCTCTCTCCCTCCCTGCCCCTCAGCTCCAGGGCCTGAGCCACTGCCTCCAGCCTCACAAATCCTCCCAGGGACGTCTGGGTAATTAGGAGATTCTTCATTTACTGATGACACTTCTCATTACCCAGAATGAACTCAGATTTGTTCCCTCCCCACCACACAGGCAGGCCACTACTCATGTCAGTGGGACTGATGGGCTGGGCCAGGACTGGTGCCCCCCCTTCCCTAGGCCTGGAGAAGGCTGGCCGGCTCCATGCTGGATCCTGTAGGCACTGGCCCTCTCCCCACTCTGAGGGCTGGGCCCCCCACGTTGAACCTGCACAGTCGCCACCCTGTCTCACTGCTTTTGTCCTCTCTTTTACCCAAGGAAATGGAGGATCAGAAAGGTCAGACCACTTTCCCAAGATCATGAAGTTGGTGAGTGAAAAGATCTCATCCATGCCCCCCACTGTAGGCCCTCCATGCACATAGACACACACACACACACACACACACACAATTCATTAGAGCAATTTGGGAATCTGCTTTTACCGCTAACTGTGAAAGCAAAGCCAAAATACCTGATTTGGGATCAGCCAGCTTACCCTCAGACAAGTGGATTAAGAAACTGTCCCCTCTCCCAGCCAGGCCCCACGTCCACAATGGGTTTCTGATGTCCCTAAGGCAGGGCTCAGTTGGGGCCCTTAAGCTATAGTGCTCTGCATGGGCACTCCCCAAGGAGCCTGGCTTGGAGAGTTTTGGATTTGGTTCTGACCTATCAACTAAACTCTGTTGTGTGAAGTAGGTGGAACCACGGAGTAGGACATGGGAGATGCCTGAGGTCTCCCTCCCCGTAGTCAGCCTCACTGTCACTCTGCAGCACTGAAACTTACCCTGGGAAGTTCCTTCTTACAGCTAGTCTGAGTTTCTCCAACTGTACCGGAGTGGGCTCCTGGGCTAAAGCCTAGAAAAGTTCTAAATTGGGGGAGGGAGGACAGGGCACTTAACCTGCCAAAGCCTCTGTAAGGCTGGAAAAATGAGGCTCTTGCCAGAAACAGTTTTTGTGGCCTGAGGGAATTGCATAACAGCAGGGTAGTTTATTTATATATATGAACATATATATATACACACACACACACACATACATATATAAATACACATACACACACACACATATACTTTGTGATATTTGTGTGAACTTAACACACAGTGTGAAAGCTTAAAGCTGACAAGTAAAATTTAGTTAGCAGGGCGTTCCTTATTGCCGATTTATTACTTCACAGGGACTTGTGCAGGCTGCAGGGCTGGGGAGCTGGTAACAGTAAGAGCTGGTGAACCGGGCACCAGTTGAATTATGAGCCACAATTTATAAACCATTACGTGCTGTGGTTTCCAACGATATTTATTGCAACATGACCACTTGCAATTCAAAACTCCGTTTTGCAAGTGGGGAGGAAAAAGGAAACGTAAAAATGTGTTTCAGAGCCAGTCCTCACCTGAGGCTGCCCTTGGGGCTGCAGGGGGAGGTCAGCCTGCAGTCTACAGACTTGGATGGACTGACCCCTCTCCCCTAATCCCTCCCTCCACATGCCCCAGCACCCCCGACAGAGTCACCCAGGAAGCTCAGTCCATTTTGTGGGTGAAGGTGGGGGTGAAGACTGAAGTCTATTTTTAAAAGCAGGATTCAAAAGCAGATTGAAGGAAATCTACAATTTCTAACCTCCTATTATGTCCTGGGTACCATATGGGAGGTACTTTCTCTATAATAAGCCCGAAAAGGAAGTATCCTTATTGTCCCATTGACAGCTGGGAAGCCGAGGCCCAGAGAGATGCACTGATTCATTCCTAAAGGTAGTACACACTGATGGGTAACAGTGTGGCTTTGGTGCCAGACTGAGGATTCAGTAACATGTGTGACATTGCACAAGTGACTAACTCTCTTAAAGCCCCTGTTTCCCCAACTGAAAAAAAGAGGGCTTGTGCCAGACAACATATGGGTGGGCCTTTCAGAAGATTCAGTGATAACCGTCTATTAGGATTAGTATGTTTGGTGAAGCAAATGCGGAACTTGAGACCAAGTTGGTGGGGCCCCAACGTTCTATCGCTCTGCCTGTCAAGTTGAGTGACTTACTCAAGCCCCCTCGCTGGGGAGGGCATCTCCAGGTGGCCCAGCCTTGCTTCTCCAGCTTCTCTCCCTTTGAGGTTGTTACTGAAGCGGCTCTTTGACCTTGCCAGTTGCACTTGCAGGAGGTGGGCTGGGAAGATCTCAGGGTTCCCTTCTATGGGTTCTGTAGAACCTAGTGAGATGTGGGGTCTAAAGAACACAGTCCTGACCGTTCTGCCATCAAACAATTTGGGATACCTTAGGTCAGTCACAATTGTACAAGATTTCCCCCTGCAGACCTTCTCAGAGCCTTTACCATACCACAAGGCATCTTCTAGCTCTCTGAGAAGGAACTATAGTGTGAGTGTGTGCATCTTCCCAGAATTCCTATGTTGAAACTCAATTCCCAAGGCAATAGTATTAAGAGGCAGGGCCTTTGGGAGGTGATTAGGTGAAGAGGGCTTGGCCATTATGAATGAAATTAGTGCCCTTATAAAAGAAGCTTGAGGGATCCTATCTGTGAAAAAGATGCCATCCATGAGGAATGGGCCTTCACCAAAGCTGCTGGTGCCTTGACCTTGGACTGCCTAGCCTCCAGAACTATGAGAAATAAATTTATGTTGTTTATAAATTACCCCGTCTCAGGTATTTTTGTTATAGTAGCCCTAACAGACTTAAGACAGCAAGTCTATGGTTTGAAGTGTTTCCTAACTTTTTGACCAGAGAAACTTTTGGAAGGAGGGATCCTTGTTAACACAAACGAGACTGGGAAATTGGTCTAGTGGATGACACTTTCCTTGGGCATTAGGGTGCAATCTCTGCTTTCTGCATCCCTGGCTCATCACCTTGGAACCCTTCCCTCTGTTGACTTCTCATGAGTCATAGGGAATCCCCTGAGTGTATTTAGGTCAGTTAGAGCAGGACAGAGGATGTCAGGAAGAGAAGAGACGGTCAGAGCTGTCTAGCAAACTAAAGTTCGAGCATCCAGGAAACTGCTGAGCACAGACCACCATGTGTCTTCTGTAATACCTTCCCCTGCCTAATCCTCAAATTCCCTATCTGTTCAATCTGATAGTCCTGAAGGGTCCTTTGGTTCTGGATGACTGTAGGGCTAGAGTCCTGACTTCTCTAGAACTCTCTGCCCCCAAATCCCTAGCCCCCATCATTGCTTTCCCCACCCCCACTCCCTACCCCAGGGAGAATGATGAAGGAGCCACCAGACTGACCCAGGCTTAATGTAGCTAGAGCGAGTTAATAATTGATGCATGAAGAGACAAGATCTGCCTCAGAGGGACACAAGGAAGGAGAGGGAAGGGCAGGAGGAGGGGCTGGGGCCTGTGTGGGAGGACAGTTCTGCTCTGGCTGGGCTGGGGGCAGGGTGGGCTCTTGTGGCCCCCTGGCATGGTGTGGGCACCTGGAGGGGTAGCTTCCCTTTTGTCAGGCTCTGCCCATTAAGAGCTAAGGACAAGGACTGGGGATAGAGCCCTGCCTTGGCTGTCAGTGAGAAGAGGGCAGTAGGAGGTCTCAGGGAGGGCACTGGGATTTGTTGCCACTTTGGGACCACAGGGTCTAGGGCGGATGGAGCTTTATCGCACCCAGTGGGTTCTTCAAGTTGGGAGATCCTGGCCTAACATCACCAAACCCGAGGCAATGGAAAGAAGATGAACTTAGAAGACCCTTGGGATGAGGCTGAACTGGGGTGCCGATGGCTGCTGTCCATTTGTCATCCAGTAAGACCTGTCGTCCAGTAAGGCCAAGGCCAGCCTGTGACCTTGCAGGATGGGCTAGGCTAAGCTCATTTTCTCTCTGGCCTCTGCAGCACACGGGGGAGGGCCAAGTGAGCACAAGACTCCTCAGGCTTGCTCAGAGCCCAGCCCTGAGCATGAGGGCCTTCCTGCCACAGCCACCTTAAACATGGGGGTGGAGGACCAGAGGGGTCAGTAGAGCCTGACCCATCCCAGAGTGTCCCAAGCCCAGCCACGTTCAAGCTGGTGTCCTTTGGGGCCTCTAGGAGCTGGCAAGCCCTCATGTGCTCAACACCCTTACTCTCAGGATTCTGGGAGTGAGGGAGCTGTCAGGACACATTAGCCACCAGCCCCAGGACTGTCACTCTCAGACGCATCAGCACAGTCCCGGAAGAGGCCCCTGCATTCACGTGCTGCATTGCATCCTGTGTTCTTGCGACCTGACTGCGGTAGTGGGCAGAGCCTCTCCTTGGAGGCACCTGCTCTCCCAGGCCCTCGCTGCCCTCTGTGGGAGGTGGCCATGAGAGCTGGTCCTCCCCGATGTCCTCGTGGGGAGACTACCATGATAGTCAGACTACCCAGCTGCTTGGACAGAAGGAGTCTACCAGGAGGGGTGGGGCTGGTGGCCAATGACAGTGTTCTCTGGCCAGCCTGGGAGAGGGACTGGGCAAAGAAGACAACCCCCTTTGTTAACTAGGCCCTTGCTCTGGCCGACGTGGTGCCAGAGGACCTAGACCTCCTCATTTAATCCCCACAAGCATCCCAAATGATAAGCCTCACGTTTCCCATCTTACATGAAGTTATGGAGACTCAATTGTTTGAGTTTGCACAGCTGGTGCATGAGAGACCAGGATTTGTCCTGTCGGAATCCCTGGGTTCTAAACTACTAGATGGCATTGCCTTGCACACCCTCGTTCAATGCACTTGTGCTCATTAAATAACACCTCCTAATGTCTGTCCCACACTCACTCAGCTCTGGCCGCACACTGGAGTCCAGGAGTTGTTGAGACACTCTGATGCCCAGGCATTCAAGGGAAAGACAAAGCCCCAGGGGTGAGAGAAAGCACAGACATTCAGAGATGGGGCAGCTGGGGCCTTGGGCCAGAGGCCACAGCACCTTGCAGGCCACATCAAGGAGCTTGAACTTCATTCTTGGTCACTGGTCTGTCAGCGAATGTGAACAAGGTGATTGATGTGTCACATGGCCTGAAAGCCATGGGAGCAGGGGCGAGGCTGAGGCTAGGGTTAGTGCCATGGGAGGCCATGGCACCTGTTCAAGTGAAGATGGTGAGGACCTGCGCTAGGAGTGTGGTCATGAAGGTGACAGGTTAAGGACAGACATCTAACAGTGGAGATAGGGACATCCTGCTGGCCTGGCTGGGAGCAGGTGGGAAAATTAAAAATGACCGCTGGGGTTCTACTTTGGGTCACCATATGGATAGTGCACAAAGGTAGCAGCAGACTCTGGACAAGGAGAAGATGTGGTCACTTTGCCAATAGGTGAGGCTTAAGGATCCTGAGGGACTTCCGGATAGAGACATCTACTTTCTGCCAAATACATGGGGTCTGACACTGAAGAGAGACTTTTGAAGCCATTGGCGCGATGGATGGTGATGTCTTGGGAGTGGAAGAGCTTGCCAAGGAAGAGGGCAGAAGAGAGTGAGGAGCGGAGAAAGTCCAGTCTAGACTCCTGAGGGAAATGCAACCAGTGGGGCAAGCAGCTGGAGGGGCTGTGGGAGCCCTCAGCCCTCTGTGCAGCCAGTGGACAGGCCCTGTGCACTGGACTCGAGCGGCAGCCACGATGCTCTTCCTCACACAGGCTGGCTCCTGGTACTTCCCTAAGGGGGCCATTCACGTGTCTTTGCCCCTCCTACTAACACAGAAGTCCCTCTCACTGCACAGGGTCCCATGTCAGCTTCCCACTGGCCATGCAGAAGTGAGGCCAAGGGCAGCATGAACTCCATGTCCACAGCGTGAGAGGCAGCAAGCCTCTGCCATCCCTCAAATTTTAGGTCCAAAGCCTTGCCCCAGATCCTTAGAGCCCCCTGCTCAAGGACCCTGGTCTCACAGGGCTATCTGCTTGAGCACCACCCCCCAGGGCATCTTAGAGTCCTTGGACCCAGCAGGCCTGTCACACTGGAGAGGGGGCAAATTTGGGGGAGGGTATAGTGCACACCATAGTGCCAGGCCCAAGGAGCAGTAGGTGTGGGGGCTCTAAGCTGTAGACCTTAGCCCACTGTGCATTGCAGGAAGAGGCCAGCCAGAAAGGGTGACAGTCCCTATCCTCTCCTGTACGTGACAGAATGGTGGTCTCCTGGTCCATCCAAGGGGATCTCCAGGTGGGCCCTGAGACCTGAACAGGCACGTGCTTACTCTGTGTCTGATGCAGAGTTTGGCCCCCCGAACCCACTCATGAGTTCACTCATTTAACAAAAATGACAGGTCAGATGTAGTGTTGGACTCCAGGGTACCTGGTGGGTAAACCGTGGATTTACTTCGTTGAGTGAAGACTAGGAAGGAGGAATACGTGCCCCTGTGAGTGTTCAAAATAGACTTGATCCCTCCTGAAGCGTGAAGGAAAGCTCTTTGAGAAAGTGACATTAAACTGAGCCACCAAGAAGGCCCAGGAGTTAATTGGGTGAAGGGCCCAGGGGTGAGGAGTGGGGACAGCCTTATGTAGGCAGAGTGGAGAGCCTGGAGGAAGTCCCAGGGCTGAGAGGAGCTTGGTGTCCAAGATGCCCAGCCTCTTCCAACCTCTTTAGATTTGAGGGTTGTTTCCTCTGTCACATCCAGAGCCCAGGGCTCTGGGCGGACTCCTACAGGCTCAGAAGCTCTAACGTAGAAGTTGGTGGTGAGTCCTGTTTCCTCCTCTTGTCTGTGGACAGCTGTTTGGGGGGCATATAGCTGAAGCTGCCCATGTGTGCCCATCAGGTCACAGGCTGGCTGTCCTTGCACATGCAGATGGCCCTCTGGTCGCTGGAGCGTGCTCTGCCATGCCCAGGATCAGCCAGGAGTGCCAGAAACCGCACATGCCTCCACCATGAGGATAAGGTGGGTTAGCACCCCAGCTTCTGGGCTCCTCCGTGAGAAAGCTCTGAGCCACTTCCATGAGGTCTCTCCCTCCCTGGGGACCCAGGTTGTAAGCCCCACAGTAACCCGACTGTCAGCACACCATGTCACAGCTCCACTCCCTTCTCACCTCCCCTTTGTCTCTTCTCTGAGTACTTTCTGGGATCACCTCCTAAACAAATCCCTTGCAGTCCAGGCTTTGTCCCTGAGCCTGCTCTGGGGGTACTAGAGTAAGACTGGGTGTGGGTCCAAGACATGGACTTCATCCTGCTCAGGGCCACTGACCCCTCTCCTCTTCCCAGCCTGCCCAGAGCTCTGAGCCTGCTGACTCCGTCCTGGGCTCTGTTTCCCTACAGGGCAAGAATATGGGACTTAGGGATTAGAGAGGCTCTTCGTGGGCTGAGGTCCTCAGTGCCTTAGCCAGCCTGGGCTGAGCAAGGTAGGATTTCTCTGCTGATTGCAGAGAGCTGTGTGGGGCTGGAGGAGGAGCAGCAATTAGCTGCTGTGGTGACAGCAGAGACAAGGTTGCTAAATGGGCCCATTAGAGGGCATTAGCAAACAAGTGGCCTGAGCAGAGGCTCACAGCTCTCACTGGCTGCTCTGGAGCTGGGGCCTGGGGAAGGCTTACCTGAGACATGTCAGGGAGGGTGGCCCTCAAGATGACCGCTGCTTTAAAAGGGGACACCCCTCTCTTGCAGCCACAGCCCTCCATGGGGTGCCCATCTGTGGTCACTCTAAGTCCACCTGCAAAGTGACACCCACCTAGCCAGCAGATAATAGCTTTAATGGGTCCTTGCATGCAGAGCACTTAACACGCTTCCTAGAGTGGGGTCCCACCATTAGCCCATTAGCTCAAGCTTCTGAGGCCTGTTTCACATGTTAAAGGTCAACTAGTAACTCAATGTGACCAGAATCTCACAGGTTTTCTCACCTCAAACCAAACCTACATGGCCTTGCTCCAGAGACTCAGCCTCATTGAGACTTGGGACCAGGTTTTATTTATTATTATAACCCAAGGTCTGGGTTAGGCCTGGCATGGAGCAGGTGCTTTGAAAAAATGTTATTGAGCCGAGTGCGATCGTTCATGTCTGTAATCCTAGCGCTCTTGGAGGCTGAGGCAGGAGGACCTTTTGAGGTTAGGAGTTTGAGCCTGAGTAAGAGTGAGACCCTGACTCTACTAAAATAGGAAAATTAGCTGAGCATTGTGGTGGGCACTTGTAGTCCCAGCTACTCGGGAGGCTGAGGTGAGTCCAGGAGTCTGAGGTTGCTATGAGCTAGGCTGAGGCTATGGCACTCTAGCCTGGCCATCAGAGTGGAGACTGTCTCAAAAAAAAAAAAAAAAAAGGTTATTGAGGAGGAAGATGAGGACCCAGGCACTGTGGCCTCCAGTCCAGAAGTTCAGGGTCCCCAATACCTTGTTCACATGGGGTAGCTATTGCAGAGTCCAGCAAATGTGGTTGGAATTCTGGCTGCATAGCTTACTGTGTGGGCACAGCCAAATGTTTTAATCTCCCAGAACCTTGATTTCCTCAGCTACAGAATAGTGCTAATAATAGGATGTGCCTATGGGGCACTGTGAAGACTAGATACATCGTGGGCAGAGACCTCCGTGGGGCACTTGGGAACTAGTAAGTGTGCTGGAAATGGTGGGTGGTCGCCACTTTGCTTTTGTTATTACCCACTTGTAGGGTAGGCTTCATCAGGAGGACTTGTCTAAATGACAGCACTGTGCCCCCAGAAGGTGACCCAAGGTTGGACTTGCAGAAGTAGCCGAAAAGAGAAGGAAAAATCCCTGATGGAAACCTCAGGCCAGCTCCATGGCAGAGCCTGGGACTCAGAGCTCTCCAGGGCATGGAGGGTGGGCTCAGTACTCTTCATTGGCATGTCCAGCTCTAAAGCCCTTGTGGCTCTATTCAGAGAAGGGCTATTGTGTGTCAGGGGGCAGGATGGGCACTGTGGGGGATGGGGTGAAGAAGGGGGGCAGAACAGAGGACCAGGTCTGATGGAAGGGGGCCAAATCCTGGCCTGATAAATGCCAGTGGCTGTAAGACCATCCCCTGTGTGACACTGTGTACCTTGCTCACCGGGTGGAGCGTGTGGGCTTGGGACGGGGCAATAGCTCAGAGACAGCCCTGCCTTGTTCTTAGCTGCGCCAGCTGGTAGGTGGGCAGGATGTGGAGGCTGTGCCATCTTGCACAACTACAGTAAGAGTTTCTGTCCCTCTGTACCACTCAGAGAGAACCCTAGCCCAGCTCTGCCATCTCCCGCAGCTCTGGGAAGCCACTCATGTTGTGGCTATGGAACGGACCTGCTCACCCCATACTAAAGTCCCCTGTGTGCTTCCTCGGCCTTAACATCCTCTACACCCCGTCACTGAATTCTTGCTGCATCTGGAGGAGTAGAGATGGGGCACTCTAGTGCACCGAATGGGAAACTGAGGCAGAGGGAAGTGGGATGACTTGTGTGCAGCTGATACTCAGTGCAGTTCTGCAGGGAGCTGAGGAGAGAGAGGCACACACAAGAACAAGACATGGCTTCAAAAGTAGAATGGAGTGTGCGTGTGCCCACACTTCAGCTCCTGCCTGCTTCCAGGCACCCTTTCCTGTCTGACCTCGTCATAGCGCTGGGGAGGATGCAGGGCAGGAGAATTAATAGGCCCATTTTGCAGATGAGGAAATGGAGGCCCACAGAGGAGCTACCCTATACCAAAACCTCCTGCTGCTCATTTGTAATGACAGTCATGAGCAGAAAATCACAAAGACAGCTTCTCCCCACCCACTCCACCCCCGAGCTTAAAGAGGGAGAGGTTTTGTTTTTGGTATTTGACTACCTTCCAAGGCTATGGCATTTCCAGAATTTATCTGGGCAGGGTTAGGCCCTGGGTGGGTCATTGTCATGGCTCCAGCAACTTCAGGTCAGTGTAGGACCAACAGTGGAATGAACTAATGGGAGGGGGTTGTCACTCTAGCCTGCCTTCCTGCTATGCAATCTCCAGTGAGCAGGGAGGGACTGGATCTCCCCAGCACCAGTGCATCTCTGGCTGTTTGGAGTTGGTTCAGCATTAACGGCTATGGGGCAGTCCTACCCTCACCACAAGAATCTCCCTGTCCAGACTCCCTCCAGGTGGGTGGTACATACCCAGCACCAAAGAGCATTATTGACACAGACAGGATGCAAATGGCACCCTCGAGTTGCCCAGGATACACCACGCCTGAGAACTTGGAAGCCACCCTTCCCACTTGGTTTGAAGCCATTTCAGCAAAGGAATCTCATGTGTCCAAGGTAAACTCTGCCCACCCTGGGTTCCTCAGGGGCCTCCTGGTCCCACACCCTGGTTATCATGTAGTCCCTGAGCACCTAAATCCCCATCCTTGAGATGGAGACGTAAGAATGACACTAATATCCATCTGCCAGGATAGTGGTGTGGGCCGGGAGCCCCGTGCCAGGCAGAGGGGGTGCTCTGTGAAGGGCAGCCACATGTGTATCGTGATCTGTCCTCAATCCTGTGCCAGGATAGGTGATGAGGCCGAGGGATGTGTGTCTGGTTTCCAGGAGTGAGAAACTCACGCTTCCACCACATGACCAGCTGAGATGTGGGCACATCTGAAACCCCCTCTGCAGCCCAGCCTGCAGGCTACGCTAGGACCCTCCCACTGAGCTTGTGACACCTGATGCCACTCTGCAGCCAAGTACTCTTCCAGGCATTGAGGCCTGTAAGTTGGGGGCCAAGGACTGACTTCGAGGGTGTCCCGGGATATAGCACAGCTCAGTGAATGGACATCAAGCTCCTGTCTTCTCCCAGCAGACATTTGTCCTCAGCTGTTGGAGCCTAGTACCGTGTGTCTGTGTCTGTTCCCACATGCCAGCATCATGACATGATACTGTCCACTTTGCACAGGTGAAGAAACAAGCTATTCCTTGTTTCACCCTGTGCCAGTCAGGTTCTAACTAGGAAAAGAAGGGCAAGACGGGGAGGTTATGTGCCAGGACTCCATCGCACAGGTGAGGGAGGAACAGCGTGGGCATGTGGGATGGCGCAGCAGCGCAGAGATCAGCCATGGCACAAGGCCACCACCCTAGACCAGAGGGACACTGGGAGAACGGCAGTCTCATGGACATCTGGGGGAACAAGGGTCACAAATGAGACAGCTGCTGTGAGCCATGGAGCCCAAGGGAGGAGTGGTGAGACATGCCCTGGGTTTCCCTTCCTCTCACCCTCAGCCTCCTCTAAGGCCTCCTGGGGCCCCCTGGATGGAAGCCCACTGAGCCAGGGCGTGGGAGACACGGCCTGCAGGGCAAGTCCCCCTGTGGTGGGAGTAAAGCTGCATAAGCCCGAGGGGTGGCTCTCAGAAACAACAGGTGCACTTGGCACAGGTCCTACGGTAAGAAGGGCTGCTTTCCAGCCTTGACCCAGCGCTCTGGCCCACCGGCCCTGGGCTTCCTGTCTCTGCTCTCCCTGGCCCAGGCTTGCCATCCCTGGTGGTTTTCTTTCATCCCTCCTTAGCCCCCAGAGGACTAGCCACATGCCTCGGACTAACTCTGTGTCATCTTGCACCCAGAGTCCCATTGGGACAGTCTGGACCCGGAGCATGGCAGGTGTGGCCACTGTCCCTGCCCTCCTCAGTCTCTGCTGTCCCTGGGACACCGTGCTTGTCACTTCCACCCTGGCTGCTTCACACCAGGTAGGCAAGATGCTTTGACAGCCCAAGAAAGACCCTCAGCTCCACCTCCCCCCAGGGGCCACAGTGCCTGGCAATTTATACTACCCTGACCACTGGGCCCTCCCAGCCCCGGCCTCCAGTTCTGCCCTCTCTCCACCACAAGTCTCTTTCTTATCTTTGGATCATTCTCCTCAGCCTTCAAATGTGCTCTATTTCTCCCCACAAACCACAACTCTCCACTAGCCCAGGTCCCCCTACAGCTACTTGAAGAGCAGAACATCTCCCGCAGTGTCTCGCCTGTGGTTCCCTATTCCATGCTCTCCTGTCCCACCACACTGGAATGCTGGTTCATGTCAAGATCCCCAGTGACTGTGAGTTACCTTCCTGCTGTCCTCATCGCCCCTGCTATCTAGCACCTTCTCTTTCTATGGCCTCCCTGCCCACCGGTTCTCTTCCCACCTTGTGGTCTCCTTGGTGACCCTCATGGATGCCCCATTGCCCAGCCTCTCACTGTTGGGGAGCCCTAGGCATCTGTCTGAGCCCCTATTCTCTTTTCTAGCCACACTCCCTTCCTAGACCAGCTTACCCAGTTTCGTGGTTTTAAAGGCCAACCCCTTGCTGATGGTTTCCACCCCTGTATCTGCATCCCAAGCCGGGACACTTAGCATCATGTTGGTTTCCATAGCACCTGCCTGGTGTATTGCACAGGCAGCACCACCAGGTAGTATGTGGGGTCATCAATGTCCACACAGAGCCCTCCATGCACCTATCACCACTCAATGAAAGGAGCCTCCCCCTTTTGGTAAATGGCACCCCCTTCCACCCCATTACTCCATCCAAACCTAGAGCTTGTCCTTAATTCCTCCCTTTTCCATCTTCACCTGGTCCACAGGCTCTGGTGGCAGGGTCAGGGCACTTGCTGTGGGGACGGGGGCTGCGCGTCCCTCTGGTGTGCCTGCAGACCCTCCCTCCCAGTGCCTGTCTGCCTGTGATGGATGCACAGCTCTAGGATTTTTTCCCTTTATTCCTTCTCTCTCTCTTTCTCCCCACTGGGTCTTTTTAGGCAGTAATTACAGCCAAAGTGGACAATCTGTCTTTTTATTTTTAGGCTTTGACGCTCAGACACCAAGGCCTGGACAGCCAGTGCTGCCTAGAAATAAAAGGCTGGTGCCGAAGCAGGGTTCTGCGGGGCTGGCGTGAGTGAGGTGGCAGGATGGGTGTGGACCTACACAGGCCTGCTGAGGGCTGGGGTGTGGGGAGCCAGGGCACCTGGAGCCTGTGACCTTGGGCAAGTCCCTGGCCTCTGGCGATGGGTAGGACTAAAAGAGCTGCACCCGCCAGGTTTGCCTGGGGGCCGGTTGGGAGGGGTTTTCCTGGCGTCACTGTGCTGAGAGATAACTGGAAAGATGAGGCAGCCCCGGTGAGCACCTGGACCGGCTATCCTGCCCATGAGCGATGGTCCTTCAGACCTTTCCTGTCCCCCTCTGCTTCTTCCTGTGGCCTTCGCTCTTTCATTGTCCCAAAGTTATGTCCCAAGGTTATATCTAGCTCATCCTTCCTCCCTGGGTTGCCCTCACCCCACTCCCCTGTTCACTGAGGGCTCAGGGGACTGATGATGTCGCCTGCATGAGCTGACAAACAGGAGGTGCCGGGATGCCCAGCTGTTTCCTCGGGGTGCCCCGGCCCCTGCCCTGTCGCCCTGAGTGTCTCCTTCTCTGCAGGCTGCACTGGTGGCCGTCTCTATGGGGGATTTATCCGTATCCCTTCACTCATGTATTTGCTTATTCATTGAAAAAAATGCCCTTGGTGCCAAGGACTGAGGCCATGGAAGTGAACAGGTAAGCAGCTTTTCTTTTTATTGGAGGAAACAGACAGCAATGCCATAACCAAATAGAAATTTCAGGCAAGGATGAGTGGAGTACTGTGAAGAAAAAGAAAAAGCCAATGGGTGTGGATGGTGAAGTGCTCCTGGTTGGATGGCCAGGAGGCCCTGAGGCCTGCAGGACAGAGAGGATTGCTGAGAGTGTTGGATCCAGGACTGCTGGCGGGGGGTGGGGAGGGGAGTGTATATCCCTTTCTGGGGGACTGGGTGAGGGGGCGTGAGGCCTCACTGGTGGTGGGGAATTCGGGCACTCAGCCTGTGTCGTTCTCCCCCATCTAGGGCAAGGAAGCCTCTGGGAGCTTTAGGAGAAATCTAAGTTCAAGTCCAAGGCATCGTGGAACTGATCTCCCTGAAGCAAATCGCTCCTCTAGGTAAATAGGTCCAGGCCTGTGATGGTGGCTCTTCCCTCTTAGCAATTTGGAGGTTAATGCTGGAATCCCAGAGAGCTGATCTGCAAGGCAGCCTATGGAGAAGCATCCAGCTCCTGTGGAAGGGATAGATGTGACCCGGGTCACACAGCCAGTCAGGGGCAGAGCAGGCACTGTACAGGTGTCCCTACAATGACTTGGAGCGCTTCCCACTGCTTTCCTGTCCTCTGCAGACAAAGGCTTAGGAAAATGAAAGGAAGATGTTGTGAGAAACACAGTAAGGACAGGGGTGTTACTGAGGCTGGGAGAGACTGGGAGATAGGATGGGGGCATAATCCAAACCACCCCAGGCAAGCTCCTGGCTGCAGGGATTAGTCAGAACTTATCTCTCAGGCAATTCCCTTGGCCTCAGGCAGGGATAGGGCAGCTGACTCATTAGCAGAAGGAAAGACCTGTACTGAAAGCTGTGGGCACCCCCAGCCATGCCCACCATGGGCACTGTGGCCCCTGGGTCTTTATCTGAGGGGTGGAGGCCTGACCCTGAGTAAGCTCAGGGGCAAACACAGTTTTTGCTCACAGCAAGAGGGCCTCCTATCAGTGCACCAAGACCATGATAGGACGGAGCCTTCATTTTCCATTATTGCTGCCCGTGAGAAGCTATTGCTCTATCAAGGTGCTTATCCCATGTTCATATTTAATACTGTGTGTGTGCATGTGCCTGTGAGCATGGTTGGACAGTTAACCTCCTAGAATGAGAAGGACCCCCAGGTCACAGCCTGTCCCCCTGCTCTTGCCACACCCAGGCCAGAAATCACTACCACCACCAAGGCAGGCCTTGCACCCCTGCCTCCCATCACAAGAAACTCATTCCCTCCAAAGACAGCCTGCCTACTGGTGAGAAGTTCTCACTGTAAGAAGGGACTTCCCTGTGCCTGCCCGCCGCCCTCCTCCCTCCTCCTTCCTCCAGAAGGCCCCCCCTCCGCACAAGCTCACTGGCAGGAATACAGGGGTCTACCTGCATCCCCCCTCCCAGTCCACCAAACTATCTCCCACACCAAGGACAACTTGCTCCTAACAATGTTTCCACTTACCTACAGGTCTCTGGTCATGTGGGCACTGACTCCCCACCCAGACAGGGAGCCTCACGAGGACAAGGGCTGCTTTCTCTGTCATACCCTGACTCTGAGTGAGCTGAGGAGAGTGCTTAGAGCAGTGCCCAGCCCAGGACCAGGAAATGTCAGTGGCTGTCGTAAGAGAGGCTGCTGCTATCCTCTCACTACCATGGTTAGGACCCTCATCACCATCACCATCACCACCGGCTATGGTGTCACCCAGGGCACAGATGAGGGCGCTCCGCAGGACCTTACATCCTGCTCCCTCATTTGGCCAGGCAAGAACAATGGGGTGCAGAGTTATGGGTCCCTCCCCATGTGCCAGCACCATTCTAGGAATTACTCTTCACACCCTGTCATGCTCCCATTTTACAGATGAGTAGACTGAGTGGTGAAGTAACTTGCCCAAAGTGGCACGGCTGAGAGTGGCAGAGCTGGCAGGCCATGATGAGAGTCCCTGCCTGCCCCTCTCCCACCACCCCATTTGCAGAGTGCTGCAGCCACCCCTCCTGATGGTGGAGAAGGTGCACATGTGACATGGCAGCATGAATCACACAGTGACTGTCTCCTGCCGCATCTCGTTCCTGGATGAGGAAGGGCTCTCCCTGGGGGTGTCCGATCCGGGCCACTCACGTGTCTGCTGGATCCTCTGGCCTCCTTTGCTGCTGTGGTCCCTGCTCTGGCTCAGAGCGCCCCAGCTTTCAGTCGGCTCCGTTCCAAGTTCTTTTATTAATTCCTCACTCTCCAGCAAGAGAACTTTAATTAGCCAGGCCGATTTATCTATATAAATACAAACGGATGGCGCTCCACGGTGGGGTGGGGAAGTAAAAGAGGAGCCGGGCCAGCGGGTTGCCTGGGGCAGAGGAAGTGGCAACTGTGCCTCCCAGCAACCAAAAATACGACTTTAATATCGTGCGCACGTGCGTCCCTGTGTGTGCGCTCGCCCTGGGCTGGCCGACTGCGAGGCACAGGCGGCTGCAGCCCCGATACACCTGTCACTCTGTGCTGGGGAACGTGTTTCCAGAGCTAAGCTGTTTCAGCTTTCCTGGAAAGGTCTAACCGCCTCACCTAGGAGTGACATTGATGCACGCCCACTCATCGTAACCCCAGGAAGACAAGGGACATGTTGACAAAGTCACCTGTTCCAACACTCCCTTTGAAATTTCAGCACTTCCACCAGGGTGGGGAAGGGTGATGGGCACTATGACAGCCCACAGACTCCAGTCCTGGCCTGGAGTGTCAGTGTTGGAGAACAGGCCCTAGGATGCCCGTCTGTCACGCTTGCCCGTGGGCCCAAGGGCTAAGCCTTTCTCACTGAGCACTTGTGGTGACCAGAATGAGGGAGCAGGATGTACAGTCCTGCAGAGTGCCCGTATCTGTGCCCTGGGTGACACCACGGCCAGTGGTGATGGTGATGAGGGTCCTAACCATGGCAGTGAGAGGATAGCAGCAGCCTCTCTTATGACAGCCACTGACAGTTCCTGGTCCTGGGCTGAGCACTGCTCTAAGCACTCTCTCCTCAGCTCACTCAGAGTCAGGGTATGACAGAGAAAGCAGCCCTTGTCCTCGTGAGGCTCCCTGTCTGGGTGGGGAGTCAGTGCCCACATGACCAGAGACCTGTAGGTAAGTGGAAACATTGTTAGGAGCAAGTTGTCCTTGGTGTGGGAGATAGTTTGGTGGACTGGGAGTGGGGGTGATACAAGCAGACCCCTGTATTCCTGCCAGTGAGCTTGTGTGGAGGTGGGGCCTTCTGGAGGAGGGAGAAGGGCAGACACAGGGAAGTCCCTTCTGGCCAGGGGACAGGCTATCTTTGGAGGGAATGAATTTCTTGTGATGGGAGGCAGGGGTGCAAGGCCTGCCTTGGTGGTGGTGGGGATGGCAAGACCAGGGGACAGGCTGTGACCTATGGGTCCTTCTCATTCTAAGAGACTAACTATCCAGCTGTGCTCATAGGCACACACATACCCTCAAACACACCTGCTGCTACTCTCCAACTATCCAGGAAGCCCAGAGAAGGAGCTTCTTTGCTCCTGGCCAGCTGTTCTTTGTGCACCACAAGCACATAAGGACTTTCCATCCTGTGCCCTTCTTCTGCGAGGCAAGGAGCAATAAAACCAGTATTTATTAGGTCTTCATCTGCCAGGTACTTTTCTAAGCATTTTAAGAGTGATAATTCCATTAATCCTTGCAACCCATATAATGCTCCCATTTTACAGATGTAAAATGCTACAATGCTCCCACTTTACAGATGTAAAAGTAGTAGACTGAGGCACAGAGTAGTAAAACAACATGCTCAAAGTTGCATAGCTCTAGGGCGCACAGCTGACATTCCCATCCAGGGAGTTTGTCATCGGAGTTCGTGTCAGCCGCCCAGCATGCGCCACCACCACAAAAATGGTTGTCCTCTCAGACCAGGTTCCTTTGCTCTGTCTTCCACTGTTGGGGTCAAGGGCAGGTGCTTAGGTGGAATGGAGAAAAGGCAGTAACAAGGCTGCGGCTAAAGGGGGCAGGGTGAACGGAGACCTGACGTCACTCTGTGGATGTCACCTCCATCAGAGGAACAGGCCCTGGGATTGAATCCTGGCTCCACTGCTTGGCAGTTGTAGGGAGACCTCAGACAAGTCACTCTCCTCTGCCTCAGTTTCCTCGGCTAAGCAGTGGGGTGAAATGAGGATCTGAGCACAAGGGTGGGCCTGGGATAGGCAAAGGGACACTACATTGTCTGTGGGGACCGAATCACAGGTTTTTCTGGCGTGGTGAGCTCCCCCTGCTTCTCCTCCTGGGCCCACACCGTCTCTGAGATGGGCTGGGCGAGGTGCTGGCCCTCAGCCTTGAGGCCTGGTAGGGCTGAGGTGGAGAGGCAGACACTGAAAACCCTCCTGCCATGGCAGTCCAGGCGGTGCTTCTGGACAGAGTCCAGGAGTGGTAAACTCTATTCTTAGCAGTGTCCCATCACGTGGAAGGAAGCTTGTCAATAGTGGGCACCCAGGGAGGGGCTATGGATTTGACCCTGCAAGGGCCAGGGTGCCACAGAGTGCTGGGGAAGAGACCCAGTGCATTTAAAGGAGGGCAGAAATTTGAGTTAGATTTGAGTTAGGTGGAGCTGGAGTTAGAAGGGTGCCCTGCCCTGCAGGAGGCACTCCTGGGGGATATCCACTGGACAGATGCAATAACCACGGCCTCAGGAGGACTCACAGGGGCAGTTAGGTGGCTAAGAAAGCTGTGCAGGAAATTTCCAGGAGGTGCTCTAGGAGAGTATGCAAAGAGCTCTGATGAATGGGGTCAGGAGACCGAATGCTAGTCCTATCTCTACTGCAAATGGGCTACATGGCTGCGGATGAATCGCAGCCCTTGTCTGACCCTTGGTCTACAGAGGTGGCAGTTAACTCCATGACCCTTTGCTCTGGCATTTTGCAACATGGACACCACAGCCCAGACCTGAGTAGTGCTGGAGTACAGAGCTGGACTCGAGACTCTGGGGAACCCCTAGTGCAGCCTGTGAGCCGCTGAGGCATTTATTTTTACCCACTGGAAGCCCTACTCTGAAGAGGTGTTTAACCCATGCTCTTATTTAATTCCCACGTGCCCTGTACCACATCATCCTTTTATCATCATTTGCTGGCTAATCAAGCATGGGGGCCAGGGAGCTGGGGCGGCTGGTAAGCCGGGGAGAATGGTGAGCTGGGTAGACTGGTGAGCTGGGGCAAACCTAGATATAAAAAAAGGGAACCATCTGGACAAGATGGGGCTGAAGGAGCTGTGGACGCCCTGGGCACCCTCTTGGACAGCAAGGAGACATCCTGGAAGGGGTACTCACGGGTTGAGTTGTACCTGGAGGAGCCGGGTGCACAGTGCCCTGGCTCCTTGCACGTCCCCTGCCTGCTGTCCACCTCAGACCTCAGTCCTCTGTGTGAGGACTCCTGGTTCCCAGTTGAGCCGTTAGCTCTGGCAGGTTGGGCATTGAGTCCTCTCTTCCCTGGGGCCTGGGTGGGCGCCCTCAAGTTGCCCTCTAGCCCAAGCCCATCCTGGGCCGTCCCCGCCTCCTCATCTCAGCCTAGTCTGTGCTGGCCATTCATTTCCTTCGCAATTAATCATTGCTGGTCTCCAGTGGTGTCTTTCCCTCCCCAGCTCATTTGCCTACAGAAATGAGTTGCTTTGTTGAGGAAAAACAAATGCTTCCCAGCTCTATTTCCTCTATCTGCTCTCTCCCCTCCCCAGGCTTTGGAGATGTGGGGCTCAGGGTCCTCTCTGGGACAAAAAGGAGGAGGCCTCAGTTTACCTGTATAAATTAAGATAAGAAATTCCCAGTGGGCTCTGAAAGAAGAACTTTCAGGCCCCGGTGGGGTGGGAGGGAGAAGGCGGTGCATGCCAGCCTTCCGTGAATTGACTGACTCCTGCAGCCCCCCCTCCCCCCACCGGCCTGTCCCACCAGACCAAAGCAGCCAGAATGTTGTGTAAAGCTAATGAGTTCTGGATCCCCAAACAGAACAGAACTGGTCAGCTGGCCTCTGCAGAGCAGACAGCAAAACCCCATAGTGCAGGACATGACTCATCATGTTATAAGGGAAGCAGAGGGGAGGAAGACAGTGCTCACAGGGGCTCCACCACGGAGGGCTCTCTGGACTCTGCCCTGCCCAGAGAACTGCAGGGTGAGCCAGGCCTGCTGTTCTCTATAAGACCTAGGGGACAGTGACCCTCCCTGTGGGGCAAATGCTCAGGGACACTGGCTCAGAAACATTTCCTAGGGTCTGCCAGGACTCCACCCAGTAACTGAGAAGCCTCTGAGGTCAGATGGGTCTGGGTCCAAGCCCTGTAGCAGCTGCAGGCAAGAACAATGTCTCTGAGATTCACTGATCCCATCTGAAGGATGGGGGTAACAATAGTCCCTGCCTTCCAGCGTTGGTAGGGGAATAACGGGGACTCTGCAGTGAGAGCACTCAGCATAGTGCCTGGCACATGGCAAGCACCCTGTAAATAGTAGCTATTAGTTATTATTGTTATTATCAGGGTCTTGGTCTCCTGTTTTAGCATCAGCATGCAAGAACTGAGAGTGGCAGCATTCTAGGGGTGGTCTTGAATCGACTCATTTACTTTCAAAAGTAAATTATATGCTAACTCTGCCATTCTGTTGTTGGCGGTGAGTGTGGCACTGAAAGCTTCATGGCTGATGGAAAGCCAGCTCTGGGCCCAGCACCAGGGTGGAGAGCCAGCCTGGTGGCCTTAGTCACCAGAGAGCCAGCAGTCATGAGCCACAGCTGCAGAGGGGAAGCTCCTCCCATCAGCCCTGGTAAATCTATGTGGTGAATTCTGTGGTCCCACCAGGTGTATTGTTTTGGCCAACCTAGCTAAGCCTGGGGGTACTCAGGCTTACCTGGATCTATAGTGGACCAAGCTGCACTGGTGGAAGACCCCAGACCCGAGCGGAGGTACAGTTGGCTGACCCCAGTCCTAAAGGGGGATTCAGCCAACCAACCTCCTTGTTCTGAGCTCATGGCTCCCCTCCTCTACCCAGGATTGAGACTCAGGTTTGAGTCTCCATCCAGGGCCCAATGCCACAGGCCTGGGGTAAAGTAAGCAAAGAGTCCCAGAGGCTCTGGTGCTAGACCAGGAGACATTTGAATGGGCAGATTTCTGCTGAGGCCAGTTACATCTTCTCACACCACTGCCTGGGAGGGGGCCTTGGAACGGCAGAAAGAGCAGGGCTCTGGGTCAGGCCTGGGTTCAGGTCCTTGCCCTGTGGTGGGACCCTATCCCCCCTCCCCTGCTTTGGTTCTCAGCTACACTAACTCTAGAAAGGAAGATTGAACTGAAGCTCCTCTGTGCCTTAAGATCCCTTGCAACTGGAACAGCTTAGAAGCTAAAAAGCTAAAAGAGGTGAGGTGTCAGTTTGAGGAGGACCCCACCAGGAGGAGGCAGGAGCCTGCTTTTCTACTTGGTAAATGTAGCTGCCCCTTTCTTTCTTAAGCATGATCCAGGCTAGGGGATATGAAAGGGAATTTGGAGATCCTTCCAAATCTGGCGTCCATGAACTAGGTCACCTAGGGTGCTGACAGGTGAGCCCGGGCTGGGCTGGAATCTCTCTCAGTTGAAACCCAGTAGATGCTCCCTGAGGACAGCAAGTACAGCCCTGAGAAGGGGCATGTGGGTGACCAGTTCCATGAAGCAACCTTCTAAATAACCAAAATTAATATTTATGTAGCACTTTGTAGTTTAAAATACAGGAACACCTAGTATCCCACCAAATCAGTTCAATTACCTCTCCAGCTCTTATCATGCCCTTTCTATACATCAGAAACTCATGCCTGAATGGGTTATGGACTTTCCCTATAGAGGGGACCTTCTTGGTTTTACCATTTTATCAGAGGTTCTCTTTTCACTGGGAGAAATCTCTGTTGCATTCAATAGCTGGGCTGCCATGTACAGTGGGGCAGGTTGTTCACTATACAAGGTGCTTCGCTGAGGAGATGATTATGGGACTGAAATCCTGCTTCACTTTTCTCACCAAGCCGCCCTCTCCAGCATGGGGCTAGAGCTGCCTGGAACACAAAGGCACCAAATGGGCCAGTGGTGCCATGAGAGGGCCACCCCGTGAGGCTGCTCCCAGCCTCAGTTTCCTAAATTAAAATGCAAAAGTAATCCTTCTTCCTCCAAACTGAGTGGTGGAGAAAATCAATATGCTACACGTGCTTTGAGCTCCTTGAAGATAAGCTTTGTGACCAAGAGAGCAGTGATTAAAGACAGGAACATTTTCTCTGTGGTCCTGATAGAGATCATGGAGTGGGCTGGAATATGTGTGTGCTTGTGTGACAGATAGGAGTCTATCCCTCCTTCTGGACTAGGGGCCAAGGCTGGTGTCTCCCTCATGTCTGAGCTCCTCCGTGTCTCTCCCAGTGACTTGCACCTTGCCCAAGATCAATATACATTTGTTTTCACGGGACTGAATTGTCTGTTCATTCCTGTTGTCACTCTCCTCTGCTCCTTCTACAAAAATGCAGTAATCCACGAGCAGGCACCCAGCATCCAGCTGGGACCCGGAGACCTGTGTTCAGAGCCCGCCCCTGCCCCCAGTGCACTGCCAGCTCCCTGCTCAGCCTCTTCCTGGACCCCAGTTTCCCTGTGTGCAAAGCAAAGCATTGGGTGAGATGAGTGGTGGGGGTCCCTCCCTTGCAGCGTGCTGTGGAGCTGCGGACACCTCACAGACATGCGCCTCCACAGAGCCAAGATAAAACGGAGCCTAATCCACACCAGGGAGACGGGGGTTCTCTGCCTGAGGGGCTGAGGGCACAAATTGGGCCGTCGTGTTGCATTACTTCCGCCAAGTCAGGTCCCACCATCTCACCTCTGTACCCTTGTGGACGCAGACAGCGACAAGCAGACTGCGCAGTGGGGGCAGGGCCGGTGCTGCCACCAGAGCCCCTGACTCTGCCATCAAAGGCAATGGGTGAGGGAGGGGGCCCAGCCAGAGAGGATTTTTAATGACCCCAAATCCCGGCAACTCATTATGTCTCTGATAAGGCAATGGGAGCTGTCACTCTGAGAAGCGGCCAAGGAGGCTCCCTAGAGAAATTTTGCCGCCTTCTCGCTAATCTTCTTATAAACATTGTTATTTATTTTTTCTTATTTTATCCGACATGTGTCAAGCAGCCCCTGCTAAGCCTGTGACATCTCCAGGGAGGCTGGAGGAGGCTTGAGGATGGCCTGTCGCTGCCCGGCCCTGCCTCCTTCCCCACTCTGGCAACACGGCCCCCAGGCCTGTTCTCTGGCCAGCACAGGCTCTGCCCAGGCTGGCCGTGTTGCAAAGCCCCAGGAGCTGAGGTTTGAGCCAGGAGACACTGGACATCTGGGAGGTGGCCATCAATTTAGTGGGGGCACAGGCTGTGCCAAATGGGCAGATTCCAAGGAAGGGAAGGAAGGGCTGGCACCGCTGGCATCGCCAGGGGCCGCGCTGCTGCACTGGGAAGTCCTGGCTTGCTGCGCTCGGTCAACACAGACCAGTGCTGTGTCTGCCGCCTGATCCCAGGCCCCAGGCTCACTGGACATGTGAGATCTCTCTCCTCATGTGAAGGGGGTACTGATGTCAGTTCCACTTGCTGGTGGGGACATTGAGGCCCAGGCAGGTTAAACCACTCACCAGGCCTGCCAGGGCAGGAAGGGGCAGACTAGGATTTTGAATCCTGGTGTGCCGAAGCAGAGCCAGGGTCAAGTTTTCCTCACACTCCCCATGGGCAGCATGCTCTGAAAGCGCCAGGAATCCCAGGAGAGAGGCAAAGTCCAGAGTCTTCTTCCCTTTTCACAGATGAAGAAACAGGCTCAGAGAGGGGTGTGGCTTGCCTAGGGCCACACTGGCAGGTGCTCTGGCTTCTGGTTCAGGGTTTTTTACTAGAAAGGGTTGGGATAGCTCTCAGACTGCATCTCTAGGATTTTGTCCTACATTATGGGGTGTTGAGATCCAGGGGGACTCTAGCTCTCTGTAACAGAGGCTGGAGCAATGCTGAGAGGGTAGGGAGGCCACAGAACTTCCACAGGAAACAGGGAAGATTCCAGAAGATCTAGGAGAACTCCTCTCAACTGTAGTCCCTGGCAACATTTGTGATAAACCTTAGAGATCGTTCACAATAGGTTGTTATTAATAAATCAGGCTTTAAAAACAATACACACGACATCATCCCATTTTGGTGATAGATAATTGTATGCAGGCGATGTATATATTACAGAGGGAACCAAAAATTAGATTTGTTGCTTTAAAAATAGCCTTGCTTTTTTATATTCCTCTCCTTATTTAAGATCAATATTTCAACATTTTGAGCACCCTGAACCCAGAACAAGGCATGTTTTTAAAAAACATTTTCTTTTCAAAATATTTTTAACAATTTTAGATTTACAGAAGAGTTCAAAGGCAGGACAGAGAGTTCCCATGTACACACCCAGCTTCCTCTAATGTTCATGATATCTCTAGAGGTGAATCACTGTGGGTTTCACTGAATTTCCATCACATCACATCAGCGGGGCATGACATCAACGGGACTTAGCATTAGCGTTGTTCACCTTGATCGCTTGGCTGAGGTGGTGTCTGCCAGATTTCTCTACTGCAGTGCTGCTATTTTCCCCTCTCTGTATTCTATTCTTAGAAGCAAGTTGCTAAGTCCAGCCCACACTCAACAATAAAGGAATTAAGCTTCAACTTTACCTCCACCTCCATGTATACGGCTTTATGTTAAAACTACTACTGTGGTTAATAAATTGGGGGAGGTAACACCATGAAAGTGTCCCACTTCTCCTTAAAGTTTCACCTGCTAACTTTAGCATCCATGGGTGGATCCTGTCTGCAGCAGTTCCTACTGGGGTGTCCTAATGGTGATTTTGGTTTCTCTCATTCCTTCTGCTTTACTTTAGAATTCAGTATACTTTTATGTATGGTGTTACTCAAATTGTTCTAGATTTGACCATTGGAAGCTCTTGCAGGTGAACTCCTCTCTTCCTTTGATATGATTCCCATTTCTCTCTCTCTCTCTCTGTCTTTCTTTTTAAAAAAATATAAGCTAATCATAGAGTTGCTTTTTTTTTTAAGTACCACCTTCTGGGGTCATCTAGTATAATTTCTTCCCAGCCCTAGGCTCAGCTATTTCTCCTAAGATCCCTTGTTCTGTTTATTGGGAAATGGTATTTAGAAATACCATTTCTAAATGGGTGCTAGGCAGGGACACAGTTTTGAGGTCAATTTTTATGCTGAGAAAGCACCTGGAAATGAATTGGTATTAGTCATAACCAGGTGTTTATGTAAATACACCTGGATCTCCGCGTCCCACTCAAGCCTTATCCACAGAATGACCTTGAAAGGTCAATGTAAGAGTAAAGGATGCTGCCCTAGGTTCAAATCCACACCACTGGTGTTTTAATAACACTTTCCTGCTGGCCTCTAATATAAATATCCAACTTTCCATCTGCATGGTCAGGATGTACAAGCCAAAGAATTTGACATGTCTTCAAAATGTCGATGAACCATTTGGGAAATATTAAATCATGATTTAACGATTCTCCCCAGGTTTTACTCAATTATAAATTTAATATTCCTGACATTTTCCTTCACTTCTATGTCACCCCTGAGACTTCAGAGACTGGGGAGAGAACTCCAGAAACAAAGGTATGATCGCAAAGCAACTAAAGGGGCTCACCTCTCTGGCTACCTTCCTACTTATGGAATGGGAACAATGAAAACAAATGAGACGATGATGAAAAATGCAGCGTTATCATTATGAATTGTTACAGCTCTGTTTGAACAGCATGAAAAGTTCAGGCTTAGGATCCAGATGGACCTGGGTTCAAAACCTGGCTCTATCCCCAACACCTGTGCAACTGTGGGCATGTGGGACCACCTATAGGCCTCAGTTATTTTATCTGTAAAATGGGTACCAGTTTCTAACTCAGGGAGTTGACATGAGGGCCAAATGAGATGACCAGAGTCAAGTACTTAGCACAGTGCCTGACATACGCAATGATAGTAATAATAACAACCACGCCAGCAATAGGAAGAGAGTTCTAATGATCAGTAAGTGGGAATGTTATCAAGTCATGTTGCAAGGATTTAAGATCAAAACAGGAGTCAAATCATTTCTCAAGCATATAATTTTTTTTAAATCTACTTTACTTTTTAGAACAGTTTTAGATTCACAGCAAAATCGAGCAGGCAGCACAGAGATTTCTCACATGCCTCCCCCACCAGACGGGTCCATTTGTTACAGTTGATGAACCTACATTGACACATTAGAGTCTATAGTTTAGAGTACATAGTTTATATCAGGATTGATTCACTCTCCGTTGTATATTCTATGGGTTTGGGCAAATATATAATGACACGTATCCATCATTATAGAGAGTGGTTTCACTGCCCTAAAAATCCTTCATGCTCGGCCTATCCATCCTTCCCTCCCCTCTTACTCCTGGAAACTGCTGATCTTGTCTCCACAGTTTTGTCTTTAAAAGAATGTCATGGAGCTGGAGTCATACAATATGTAGGCTTTTCAGATTGGCTTCCTTCATTCAGCGACATGTGTTTCAGTTTCCTCCAGGTCTTTTCCTGGCTTGACAGCTCATTTCTTTTGAGTGGCAAATAATATTCCATTGTCCAGTGGTATTTTATTTATCTGTTCACCTACTGAAGGACATTTTAGTTGCTTCCATGTTTTAGTCATTATGACTGAAGGACATTTTAGTTGCTTCCACGTTTTAGCCATTAGAATAAAGTTGTTAAGAATACCCACGTGCAGGCCTTTGTGTAGACACAGGGTCTCAATTCATTGGTGTGAATACCAAGAAGCACAGCTGCTGGAGTATGTCGCGAGAGTATCTTTAGTCTTATAAGAAACTGGCAAAGTATCCTCCAAAGTGACTATAGCATTTTGCATTCCCCCCACCAGCTATGAATGAGAGTTCTTTGTTGTTCCATATTCTTGCCAGCATTTGGTTTTGCCAGGGTTTTGGATCTGGGCCATTCTAATAGGTGTGTAGTGGTATCTCACTGTTTTAATTTGCAATTCCCTAATAACCTATGATGTTGGGCATCTTTCCATATGCTTATTTGACATCCCTACATCTTCTTTGGCAAGGTGTCTCTGAGGTCTTTTGTCCATTTTTTGATTGGCTTTATTTTCTTCTTGTTGAGTTCTTAGAGTTCTTTGTGTGTTTTGGATACCAGCCCTTCATCAGAGGTGTCTTTTGCAAATACTTTCTCATGCTCTGCAGCCTGTCTTCTCGTTCTTTTGGCGGTGTCTTTCACAGAGCTGAAGTTTTTGATTTTAGTGAGGTCCCAGTTTATCACCTATTTCTCTTACGGCTTGTGCCTTCAGTGTTGTCACTAAAAAGCCATTGCCATGCCCAAAGTCTAGGTTTTCTCCTAAGACTACCACAGTTTTGCATTTTACATTTTTATGTTTTTGATCCATTTTTGAGTTAGTTTTTCTGATAGGTGTAAGATCTCTGTCTAGATCCATTTTTTTTTTTTTTTTGGCACATGGATGTCCAGTTATTCCAACAGCATTTAAAAGACTATCTCGCTCCATTCACGTGTATTTTCATGTTGGGGTTTTCAAGGACATCCCTGAACAGAGTTCTCAACTTTCCCCAAATGGCCCCGTATCCACAGCACTGTTCTGGTAGGAAAGGGCCCCTCAGGGAGAGGCCTCAGGCCGGATAGCCAGAACCTTGGTGGGGCTGCCTGACCCAGGCGTTCTCTCAAGGTCAAGGATTGGAGCTGTACATGGAGCCTTGTGACCAGAGGTCCCTACCTGATGGTTCTCAGGGGCAGGTGGTTCTCAGTGCAGGGCTGCAGGGGTGAACAATTTCCAAGTAAGAAAGGGGAGGTTTGACCAAGGGGGACTTAGGATAGGCTAGATATGGCCTCAGGTCTCTGTGGAGATTAGTTGCAGACTCCAGGGGTGGGTGACCCCGCAATCAGACACACGAGCACATTCGTACACTCATGCCCCACCTTCCCTGAGAACATGAAGAGCAGCTTATCAGGCCACACCAGGCCTGGCCAATTAAACTCTCCCCTAACCACTTCTCTCAGGGGGTTACTTTAGGGTGTCCAGCTCCTCCGTGCACTGGGGCAGGGAAGGCGGGGATTTCTGTTCTGTGAAGTGCTCAGGAGGTCACTGGGGAGACGCGGTCTGAGGACACAGGGCTGGTTCCTCTTGCCCCTGGCCAGCACCCTGGAGTGGTACGTGCTTCAGAGTCTGGTTCTGGAGGCTCCATTGCTTAGTTTTCCATCAGTGAAGGAAACAGCATAGGACCCAATTGTCTCTCAGGACTCCCAACCCCAGCCCTCATCTGGGCCCAGCCCTCCCCATCCAGGCTGAGGCCTGGAGGATCTATGCAAGTTTGGAAGAGAGATTTTTGGGCCTCCTTAGGCATTGCCTGGGGGAAATGAGCGGGCTCGTGGAGACCTAGGCCTTATCTCCTATGCCCCTAGAGCAGTGGTTCTCAACCTTCCTAATACCGCAACCCTTTAATACAGTTCCTCATGTTGTGGTGACCCCCAACCATAAAATTTTTTTGTTGCTACTTCATAACTGTAATTTTGCTGCTGTTATGAATTGTAATGTAAATATCTAATATCTGACCCTAGGATGGTCTTAGGCGACCCCTGTGAAAGGGTCATTCGACCCCTAAAGGGGTCATGAGAACACTGCCCTAGAGGAACCAAGGGCTGCTCGAGGCATGGTCACCATGAGCCAGGTGCTATATGCTGGCCTTTCCCCAACTACGGCGTCTCAGTCTTTCCAGGACAATCCCACAGAGCTGACATCACTATTCCCATTCCACACCCTCAAAGCTCAGGAAGGCAGTTCAGCAGCATGGTTAGAGCCACTTACTAGCTCGGAGCATGTCATGGAGGCATTCTGAGCCTCAATTTTCTCACCTGTAAAATGGGACCAATCATGCCTTCCTCATGGGGCTGTTGGGAAATGCACATGAGATGACAGAGGCAAAGGACACAGCTGAGCTCAGAGTAAGTGATGGGTAGGTGGTGGCTTGAATCACTGTGACTGTAAGTCGTAGCCCCAGGGTCTGGACCAGGAAGGCCTGGCTAGGAGATTCACGGTCTTCTTTCTACCCACATTCTTGCCCCACAAGAGATAGCTAGGGCAGGCCGTTAAGATGGGCTCCCGGGCCCGCTCCTACCCAGCCTGTGGGGCTGAGTTCTTATCTAGGCAGAGCTGAAAGCTGAGGGTGCAGGCCTTGGAAGTCCACTCCGGAGGTTCAAGCCTCTCCTCCCTGTTGTGGTTTTCTGTGTCCTTCTCTTACTTGGGCAAGAACCAAGTCTAGAGACCAGGCAAAGGTCATAGGCAAAGCCCTCACATCTGTTGCCCTATAACCACTGACTACACCATAAGCTTGTCCATCTCAGCTGGACACAGTATCCTCAGGGTACAAAATTCGTTGTCTTTGTGCCTCATGGGGGATTGAATGCTCAGCTGAAATTCAACAAATCAGAGCAAATGCAAAAGCAAGCATAGCAGTGGCCCTGGTGATGGGTGTATTGTATACACTCCAACCGATGCAAGCTGTCTTGGCCCTGAAAGGCTCACACGCCCATTCACACACTCACCACTCACTCAAATTCAGATACATGCACCAATTCACACTCGCACGCATACCTGCTAGCTTACACACTCTTTCTCACAGCTTCACACGCCCACACTCATAACTCATGAATTCCCACTCAATGCACTCACATTCAGTCTCACATACTCACATATACCTGCTCTTGCTCACACACTTGCATACTCCCGCACTAGCATAACACACACATTCACAGATACTCATACTCTTAGTTCTCCCAGTTGTCACCTCAGTGATGTCCTCCCAATCATGGGGACATCCAAGCAGAAGCGATTCCCATTTTCCTCCCCAGACCTTACCACCAGGCTGAATTCTCTTAAGCCCAACCCCCAGGAAGGCTCCCAACTCCAGCCTCTGGGGGCTGAGAAGGGGCTGACCTCTTTCTGAGGTGGTGGAGCTGCCCAAGGAAGTGACAGGAACTGGGAAGGTGCCAGGCCACTGGGGAGACCCATGTCTTGAGGGCACAGGTGGGCACAGGTGGGCACAGTCTGGCTCAAGGGCTAAGTCCTATCTCTAAGCGTCTCTCATTGTGTAACCTTGAGAGAGTCAGATGCCTTTGTTCGTCTCCCTGGCATATCATTGAAGGGCCTCCACCTCTGGCCTGGATCATCTTGTCATAACCCTTACTACTTTTCTGGCCAATCCCAGGAAAGTGAATCCCCAAACATGGCCTGCAATTTCCTGACTCTAGGACTTTCTCCATTGCAGTTGCCTCTGCTGGAGTGCCCCCACCCCACAAGTTCAAATATGTCACATGTTTTGAGCCCAGGGCAAGCACCACCTCCTCCAGGAAGACTTCTCGGATCATCCCAATTGCTTCATTTTCCACCTCTGCCAAACTCTCAGAGGTGCTTCTGTGGCTCATGGCTTATTCCCTCCGGCCTTGCAAAGAGGTATGTATGGCCATAAAGACTGTAAACTGAACAATTCTAGAAGGCACTGTCATGTTGTAACCTGTGTAAATGGTACCCTGGAGTTATTCAGTGCCTAACCTGTGTGACTGTACATGGCAGCCCAGCCTGTCTCTTGTCCCTAAGGACCGTTCTGAGGATTCCGTGAGATTATGGCACTATAAGCACACAAGGAGTTTAGAAACACTGGGCAGATACATGACGCCGTCCTAAGATCCCTGGCTCACCATGGCAGATGAAGCTGCTGCTTTTCTTCCAGTCCAACCTGCATTCCTGCCCAGCTTTTCACTCTCTGCAGGTGCTCTTGCCAGGCCCAAGCTTAAAATGCCATTTCTAAACTGAGACAAACCCAAACTGATGTCTGTTGCCCTCACCTCTGCCCTGAGCTCCAGACTCACCTCTGCCTGCCTCCTGGGAATCTCCACTTAGAGGTTTCACAGGCATTACAAATTTACTATAGCCCAAACCAACCTCCCAGATTTCCCTACTGTATACCTGTTCTTCTCCCAATCTTCTTAATTTTAGTAAACTTTCAACTTTTAAGCAAAAATCTTCAGGGTCATCCTTGATTCCATTTCCCTTATCCTCCAGCAAATCCACTAGCCTGTCCTATTACCCAGCCTACAAAATATATCCTGGATCCATCGCCAGATCTCTATCTTCCAGAGCTATCACCCGCTGTGGGTCTTCCCCTGGGTTCCCTCCAGAGCAGAGTGTGAAACAAAGATTTGGGTGGAGGTTGTTTACTTGGGAGGTGATCTCAGAAAACACACAAGTGAGCACAAGTGAGACAGGAAAGAGGAAAAGCCCCCTGTCTTAGTCTGTGTGGGCTACTATAATGAAATACTGCGGCCCGGGTGGCTTATAAACAGCAGCAATTTATGGCTCACAGTTCTGGAGGCTGGGAAGTCCAAGAGCAAGGCAATGGTTCAGTGGCTAGTGAGGGACCGTTCCTCATGGTTGGATGCTTCTCACTGCATCCTCACGTAGGAGGAGGACCACGGTAGCTCTCTGGGGCTTCTTTCATAAGGACACTTACTCTATTCATGACAGCTCTTATCCTATGACCTAATCACCTTCCAAAGATCCCATCTCCTAATAATATCACTTTGAGGGTTGGGATTTTAAGATATGAATTTGGGGGAGGGCACAAACATTCAAACCATAACACCCATCCAGGGAGTATTCTTGGATTATGGATACTGCTGGTGGCAGCTGTAGCTCAGCCCTAAGGAAACCACACATGCTTCTCAGGACGGCCCTGCCAAAGGACGGATGGAGGCTGGGCCATTTATTGACTCTCATTCCCCACTGATGGATGGCTTCCTCCAGAGGCCTTAACTCCTGGTTGTCCTAGTACTCTCAGGTTCTCCTTTGCAGGTTGAGAGAGGCTTGGGGCTTCCCCAGTAGCACCACAGAAGGAAAGGAGAGGAGAGGCAGCATTTGAGAATGTTTGTCCTTGGTTCATCAGTTGAGATGGCCAGTGGGCTGTGGGCTGTGGTATGGGCCACCAGAAGCTTCTGTCACAACTCCCATAGCTGACACCTCCATGTCTGTGCAAGACCACCAAGATATTCTCTTAAAAACAGAAATCAGACTCAGCACCTGTAGCTCAAGAGGCTAAGGCGCCAGCCACGTACACCAGAGCTGGCAGGTTCAAACCCCGCCCCGGCCCCCCAAAAAAAAAAAAAAAAAGCCAGGCATTGTGGCCGGCGCCTGTAGTCCCAGCTACTTGGGAGGCTGAGGCAAGAGACTCACTTAAGCCCAAGAGTTTGAAGTTACTGTGAGCTATGATACCACAGCAGTCTACCCAGGGCAACAGCTTCAGACTCTGTCTCAAAATAAAAACAAAAAACCCAGAAATCAGATGCCATCACTCCAATGCCTACACCCTTTCCAAGGTCCCTATTGTCCTTGGAGTGAAGCCTTTACCATAGCTTATCTCTGCCCTCATGCCCTACAGGTACCCCAAAAGCTCCAGGTACCCTAGTCGCTTGGGGCCTCAAACCCCACAGGCCTAGTCCAGCCTTGAGGTGCTTGCACTAGCTGGCCTTCCCCCATGCAATCTTCATGGGGCTGGCTCCTTCCTATCCATCAAGTCTGAACTCACAGCCCTTCCTCAGGGAGACCGACCCTGACCACTTATGTAAACTAGCCCTCCCGCCCCGGGCTCCCTAGCACTCCATGCCTTTCCTTTCCTCAGGGCACTCTCATCTAACTTGTGTATTTACTCACCTCTGTGTCCCCTTTCTCTCCCACTAGAAGCCGCTGTCCCCAGTGGATCTCCAGAGTCCAGCCCAGTGCCTGGGACATAGTACCTGTTTGCTAAATACCTGCTGAATGAAGGAATTGAGATGGCCAGCTTCCCCCAGGAGCGAGAAAGCTTGAGTCAGCTTCTTGTGCACCTGGTAGATGAGGGGATGCTCTCAGGTGAGCCCCATTAATGGCGTGAGGGAAGCAGGTCTGGGCCAGAAGAAAAGTGAGGGAAAGGCGAGGGCGCAGCTGGAGCCCAAGCTCAGCCTTACCCATATGAGCTTCCAGAGTACAATAAGCCACCGTTAGGCAAGGGCACCAGCCTTCTGTACCCCCATACTGCTCAGTGATTAGCTGAGGGCTATCCCAGGGGAGCCCACTTCCTCGAGCCCAGTGCAGCCCACACTCACAACACTGCTGGGGAAGGGACCTGAGAGGCACCAGCAGGATCACCTGGGGAGGAACCTCCTCCCTGCCATTAACAGGGCAGAAGGGGGCTCTGTGGCCCGGGTACCTCTGGGGGACAGAATGCCCTATAAGAGGCGATGCAGGCTGCTTCTGGCCTGCTTCTGTGCCCCCCATCCGTGCCCTGAACCTGCTTGCTGCCTCCCAAGCCCATGCTCTCTCTGTGTTTTCTCATCGGTTCTGAGAACAACAGGCAAGTCCTGCAGAGTCTCCCTGTCCCCCGCCCCACCACAGCAGCAAATGGCCACCCAATCAGCTGGGCACCTGCTGCAGCATCAGTTCAACTCTGCTTATTTCCTGACAAATTAGGGTCTAGGAGACAGTGCTGCCACACCAGAAGTCTGAATGGCCCCAGGAAGACACACTGCCCTCCGGCCCTTTTCTGCTTGTACCCAGAGGATGGTGGAGCAGGTCAGGCAAACAGCTCAGCATTGACAAATGGCCCAGCTCACTGCCCCTGCTCTTGCCCTCACCCAGCAGCTATTGACAGCCCATGGGCACTTGAGTTTTTCTCTTTTCTCTGTAGGCTCTTTTAATTGAAAAATATAAAGAAAATGCCTATTGATTCTGTGCAACTGATAAGCTCGCCACTCCTGGGCCTTTTTAATCAGGAGCCAGAGCCTGGCTTGAAGCTCCAGGGAGGAAAAAGAGTTGGGGGGGGTAGCACAGCCAATCCAGGCACTGGGGGGCTCCCTGCCTCTTCCAAGAAAGTCCTGCACAGGCCTCCAGAATGAGGGTTAGGGAGAGGGGGTGAGAGAACAGTGTAGGAACCTTCCCCCTTCTAAGGAAGTTTGCTGCTTGTAATTTTTGAAGCATATAATTATCCCTAACATTTATATAACACTTTGTATTTAGAAAGCAATTTACATTTGCAAAGCCCTTCCACATTCATTGTCTGATTTGGTCAGGTTGTTTACTACAGAAGACAACTGGTCTCCCTCTGCTCACCAAGCTATGCATCTAGGAAATTGAAGCACTGCCCCCAGCAGCCCTGGGAAGTAGCCTAGAAAGCGATTACTGTCCCATTTTATAGATGAGGATGTTGAAGTTCAGAGACATTGTAGCTTGACCAAGGTCATACAGCAAATGGGCAGTTAGCCAGTTAGCCTGCTAAGCTCCTCCAGGTGGTCTGTTTCCCAGAAATGAAGTTCTTTGGTCATTTGGCTATCAAGGTACAGTGCTTGCCCATCAGACTCCTTCTCAGTGTGGATCACAGTCAGATTTGAAGAACTTCCTAAGAAAAAGGGTCACTGAGCATTGTGAAGAGCTAACTAGATGATCTCCCCTTCCATGGAGAGGTCTCAGGATACAGCCTGACAGCAGGGGGATGGACCAGATGACTTCCCTAAGCCCCTTCTAGCATGAGAAGGCTCTGATTCCCAGAGTACCAGAGAGTGGTGCCCATCAGCCTAAATTGAGCCACCCCAGCTCACTTATCTTCTTTTTGGCCCACGCCAAGACATGAGTCATAGAAGGTGCAGGGAAAATTTATTGTATTATCAATATTTAATATCTCCAGGGAGGTGACATCAGCAAAATTGCCTGGCCTGGCAGAGCCATCTAGATGGACAGTGGGACAGGCCTTTCATCTCCCTGGACATTCTATCCTCCCCAAATGGAGGACAGGTAAAATTTATGGGCTCTTGGAATGGAGGTGGCATATGCCTCCAGAACTGTGCTCACTGGCCTCGGGGTCACCTGATCCAGCAGGGCTGGGGGCCAGGTGATCACTCCTTAGGAATAGGACTCAGGGTCTCTGGCTGTTTTTAAATGCTGGTGAAGTATGGGGTGCCTGGTGGTGCTATGTGATGCCCCCAACCAGGATCCAAGACTGCATGGATGTGAATCACCTGCCTGGAACCTGTACCTGGGACTCTGAAGTCATCAAAGCCTGAGGAAAAGTCCACAGATGGCAGAAGACATATGATAAGGCAGGGAGCTAACTCCTCATGGCCATCTTTACACCAGTCCTGCCCAGCCACATTGTTCCTCAGCCAAGAAAGTGAAACTGTCTAGGCCTCACTTTCCTTCTTTGTATAATGGGTTATGGTCTCTGCCTCACAGGTTTGTTGTGAGGATAGAAATGTGCTTCACTGGACGTATACCTGGCCCAGGGCTGGCCTAGGTGGGGTCCAATCCACTGGTAGCCCCCGCCCCCTCAACAAGAAATGACCCAGGGAATAATGGGAACAGGGGCCAGGACGTACAAGAAAGGGAAGCACTATGAATTAGCTGGATCTTGTTTTGTCTCCATCATTTATAGCTGGAGAAATTAAGACTGAAAGAGGCTAGGTGATGATGAATTCAAGCCAATATGCAGTGGAGTCCAAATCTGAACCTATGGCTGTTAGGCACTTTTTTTGTGTCCTTAAACTGCTCCAGGTCTGGGTGAGATAAGGGAAACTGAGGCAATAGCACAGGCAGTCCCAAAGCTCTACAAGTTCTGATAACTAAGTTCATGAACTTGCCAGTGTGTGCTACTGTTGGCTGCACCATATAAACAACTTGGTAAGATTTAATAACCTTGATATATCAGGATCTGACAGCTGCATTCATGTCAGTGAGTGGCAGTGTCTTGCTGAGTGGCATTGGTTATTATTTTTGTATGCTGTAACAAGAATGTTGGAGTTTGACTTAGAGCAACAAACAAACATTAAATTTCTTGTTAAACCTGGCAAAAGTGGAAGTGAAATCAGGGACATGTTAGTCAAAGTTTACAGGGGGTAATGCTGTGAATAAAACATCAGTGCACAAATGGATTCAACATTTTTTTGAGGGGAGAGAAAGCATTACTGATGAAGAGAGGTCAGGGCAGCCAAGTAATGAGCAGAACTGATGAAAACATTGCAAAAATTAATTAAATTGTGTGTCATAATTGTTGGCTGACTGTAAGAAACACAGCAGAACAAGTAAACATCAATAGAGAAACGGGGAAATCATAACTGAAAATCTTGGCATGAGAAACGTGAGTGCAAAAATGGTCCCAAAGGAACTCACTGATGAATAAAAGCAGAGTTGAAGTTTGCCAAGACCTTTTGGAGAGCCAAGATGATGTCTGGGGCCATGTTATCACTGGTGATGAAACATGGGTGTACCATTATGACCCCGGAACAAAGTATCTAAGTGCACACTGGAAGTCAGCCAATTCTCCACAACCAAAAGAGTTCCATTAGTCCAAATTAAGAATCAAAACGTTGTTGCTAACCTTTTTTTGGTATCAGAGGGATTATTCATTGTGAATTTGTACCAACTACAATGCACAGTTAACTGAGTTTACTATTTGAAAGTGCTGAAAAGGCTGCATAAAAAAGATAAAAATGACCTGAACTTTTCACCAACAACTCATGGCTCTTGCGTGATGACAATACACCAGCTTGCACAGCATTGTCTGTGAGGAAGCTTTTAACTAGTGAACAAATAACTGTATTGGAACATCCTTCCTACTCAATCTGATCTGGCCCCAGTGATTTTTTTCTTTACCCAAAGATAAAGGAATATTGAAAAGAAGACATTTTGATGACATTCAGGCCATCAAGGGTAATACGACACCAGTTCTGATGGTCATTCCAGAAAAAGAGTTCCAAAGTTGCTTTGAAGGGTGAACTAGGCACTGGCATCAGCACATAGCTTCCCAGAGGGAGTGCTTCAAAGGTGACCATAGTGATGATCAGCCAATGACATAGGCAGCACTTTTCCTAGGATGACTTTGTAAACTTAATTGTCAGACTTTGTACAGGCTGATCCCTGGGAAAATCCCAGAGTCTCTTTGTTCTAGAGGAGATTCTCCTCCCATGGGTGTCTGTGCTATCTGGGATATGGCATCCGCTGCCTAGTCTGACCAGCACAACATAGTTCCCCCACTGGGGGCAGGGTCTGCCACCCCAGCTCTTAGGGTTCTATCTGCCCAATTCCCTGGATGCCTTTAGGCCTGAAGGTCAGGAAGTCCTGAGATGCCCAGAAGTTGTTCCTACCTCACTTGCCTGCACCGAAAGTACCATTTTCAATTGCTGTTCAATGGTAAGAAGAAACTATCTCCACCAGTCCTGATGGAGATATGAATCTAGGCAAGTTACTTCTACTGTCTGGGCCTCAGTTTCCCCATCTCTAAAGAAAAGGGCTGGGCTGGATTTTCACTATGTGCCCTTCTGTGCAATCTTTCCTGAAGAACACAGTATGGTCTGTACCCTCAGGGAGCTCCACCCTGTGGCAGAGACAAGATAAGCTAGGCACAAGTATTGCCTGGGGTGCTGGGCTTCCCACCGGGCCTGCAGGGCCAGGTGAGGCCATAGCAGTGGGGGAGCTGGCCAGGGAGCAACAGGGAGTTAAGAGAGCTGTCTACAGTCGGGGGGGATCCCCAGCAATTCTGGGCTCCAAATTGAGAGGATCAGGCAGTGACACTGGAAGTGGTCACAAGTAAAGTTCAAGGTAAAAGAAATGGCAGACAAGTTCTGGAGTGAGAGGTCAGAGGGCTTACTCTCACCCCACTTGAGGACAGGAGACCCGATGGGGACAGGGGTAGACTAGTGATTCCAGCCATGCAGAGAAAAGGCATATTACTTTCTTGGGGGGAGGGGGGGCACTACCATGACATATTACTACAAACTAGTGGCTTAAAACAACAGAAGTTTCTTCTTTCCCACTTCCAGGTGTCGCCAAGGTCCTTCTCCCTCCAAGGCTCTAGGAGAGAATCCTTCCTCCTCCCCTCCTGCTTCTGGTGGTTGCTGGTGATCCTGGCGGCTCCTTGACTGGAGGCACATCACTGTCATCTCTGCCTCCACTATCACAGAAAATCCCCTGTGTCTCTGCTCCATCAAATTTCCCTTTTTCTTATAAAGATATTAGTCATTGGATTATGCCCATTTCATCTTAATAGAATTATATCTGCAAATATCCTATTTCCTAAAGAATTAACATTCACAAGCTCTGTAGGAGACATGGATGCCGAGGGGACACTCCTGGACCCAGTACTGGAGGACAGGTAGTGGGGGGATCCAGGAAGGCTGGCCTGCAATGAGCCTGTTCCAGATATATCATTGTCCTGCTGAGCCCCAGGGCTGCTGATTTGTGACAGGCTTGGCAGGATTGTCCAAGAAGATGGGGTTAGGGCCATTCCTTGCATCTACCTCAGACCCGTGGGTCCCCTTTCAACAGGAACGTGCCCCCTCTTACCTTCCATTCTTATCCCTCCTTGCTCCTGGCAGTGTAGGCACACCTGAGTGCTGGGCCAGGTGGAGTAGAAAAGTGAGATCCCCCTTGCATAGCAGGTAGCACCAGGCAAATCCAGGACCTAGAAGCTCCCGTTCTAATCATGCCCCTGGCCTGTCTTACTGTGGAATTGTCTTCCCCTCTCTGAGGCTCACCTTCCCCAATGACACATGAGGACCAGATCTAGTTAACCTCCACAGGCCCTTGAAAATTGCATTTCAAATTTGGTGGTCCCTAGGACAAGGGCGTAAACCCCAGGGAGGCCGGGGTCTCCCCTGAGCTCAGCCCCTGGGGATGACTGCTTACTCTAGAAAAAGAAGTCCTCTTGCTAGCCCCTATAATGGACAGAAAGTGCCCCCACAGACATGTGGTCAAGCTCACTCTTTTATTTTTAGAAAGATCAGGGCATTTAGTGCGGCTGAATGACACATATTGGGGGGGAGCATAAAAGTAACAAGCAGGGACAGAAATTGTGCTCTCCTAGCAACTTGGCTCTGCAGCTCCAGGCCTGGGCTGCATGCGACATGCCATCCCCATCAGCAGGATGTTAAATACACCCCAGCTCAGCCTGCCCCACACTGAGCCCCCCGCATCAAAGCAGCGGGCCATGTAACAGGGTAGAGTCCCCCGATGTCCCTCCTCCCAGGGCCCCGTTTGGTTCCCAGGAGGCTGCAGTGGCCTGCCCTCCACCCTGAGTATGGCCCTGAGGTGGCATGCCCTTTCCTACTGCTGGCCAGCTCTGTGTAGCCAGTAGGACAGTGCCAAATGGCCAAACTGTAAGAGCCATAAGTGCCTCGATTTAGAATTCACATGGAAACAAACACAATCACACTCTCTCATACTCATACACACACATGCACATGCACATAGGGTCACATGCACCCTCCCACGTTCATGCATATACACACACACCCGCCTACCCTCCCATCCACACGCATGTCCTACAAGCCCAGTCTCCAAGTCCATGCAGGCATGGCTCCATGTGGACTCATGGCCCTAACCCCACCACTGGGAGACGGAGCCCAGGGCAGACTGAGCTCAGCTTGTGGCCCTCTTGCTCGGGACAGATGTGCAGCCAAGTAGCTCTGACGAGGCTGTTCTCAGTGCCTCCCTGCGCTTCCCTCATGCAGGGCACCCCAGCAAGGCCCAGCCCTCCCCACTGTCACCCTGTCTTAATTGGGGCACCTGTACAGGCAGCCTGGGGCAAGAATTTGGGTGCAAGTAGTTTGAGAAGTGATCCAGGAGACTTGTCAAGGGGGCTGAGGTGTGGGGCATAGATGGGAGGAAAGGCAAGGAGGGCATGTTCACCAGCTGGTTCCTTCTGGAAGCAACCAGAGTGCAGGCCTGCTTGGAATCTTCTAGAAGATGGCATAGAACACATCTCAAAACTGATCCCCTCCTCAAGAGACAAGCTTGCCTGGTATTTACTGATCCACTTTCATTCCTCATTGCTGGAAGATTGTCCTGCCCCCCAGAGGGCAAAACATGCTCCTTTAGCCAAAGAATTCTCTTTAGAGAAGTGGAACCATCACCAGGGTGGCAGGTGACCACTGCAGTGGACTGAAAGTGGCCCATCCACCGGGCCATGTGTAAATATCCACGTGTAAGCTACACAGATACTCACAGGTGCATGCACAAAACAGACCTTCCCCATTTCCCTTCCTTCCCCCCTCAGGCCTCTGTGCTCCTGACACCCTGTTCACTGTTTGACCGTAGGAAGCAGGGGTGAACGTGTCTGGACCTTCCCTCCCTCAGAACGGCCTGTTCTCCCCCAGTGGGGGGTGGAGGCCTGGCTCCTCCCAGCTCCAGCCCCAAAGCCCTTCTTGCAGCCACAGGGCTCTTGAGTTTCAATGTCTGGCTTCAGCTGGGTATATCAGCCACAATCTCAGGCTTTGAAGCTGGAGACTCCCCAGGCAGACAAAGGGGTGGCTTTGCAGGGGGGTGGCTCTTGGGGTGCCAGCCCAGGTGTGTAGCGATTATCTTGGGGGCCTAATCAAGGTTCCTTGTCCCCAGCTTTGCTGATGAATGACTGCCGCCCCTCCCCTCCACCACTTCCCCAGTGCTGGCTGCCAGGACAGTGACAGACACCTGCTAGGCCAGGGACCCTTTCCCTCCCCTGCCTGGTCTCTTTTTGTATCATCACAAAGAGGACAAAGCCGGGGCCCACCTGGTGATGGGAGGACCCAAGGCTCCTTATTTCTCAGCTGTGACCAGGCTCCCCCAGGTACAAACTGGGGGGTTGAGTGGTAAAGGTAGATTGAAACTACCCATGAATACCAGAAATTTGCATTGAGCGGGGAGGGGTGCCCTCAGAGAGACTGGCAAACAGACAGCTGGCGGCTGGGAGGGGCAGCAGCCTGAGGGGGGACCCATCCTGGGAACCTCCCAGAGGAGATGCTTGTGGGTCTGGGTACACACAATGAGGGCCCTGCTGGTCCCTGAGGTGGGTGCATGGCCAATCTCCCCAAGGACCCTGTTAAGACCTTTGTCCCCAGGGCCCATGTGGAAAGGGCCAGAACCAGTCCCATCTTTTCCAGAAGGAGCTGAGAGAAATAAAGCTCAGAGAAGTTGAGCCAGCCATATTCACACCATCCCAGGCCCCCACAGCCAGACTGCTCAAGGCCTGGCTGAGACTTGCTGTCTGAGGAGGGCTGCCTGCTACAGGGTGGGCACATGGGATGTGTCAGGGAGGGGATGAGTTTAGTAGGAGCAAAGCTGGAGTGGCCGAGCTGTCCATGTGCAGTCTCCTGGCCAGTTGCCTCCCATTGGGCCCAGGGGCAGCTAAACCCTTGGCTCCCCATCTATTTCCCCTTGCCAAATCATGACGAAGCTGGGGGGTCCAGAGCCACAAACAATATGAGAAGGATGTGTATAAACACAGTGGCCCTCAACTCTCCCTAGGAGACTGGGAAGGAGGGACAGGAAAAAGAGAGAGAGGGAGAGAAGGGGAGAAGGGAGAGAGAGACCATCTGGGGCCGAGTGCAGTGGCTCACCCCTGCACTCCTAAGAACTCTGGGAGGCCAAGGCTGGTGGATTGCTTGAGCTCAAGAGTTCCAGACCAGCCTGAGCCAGATCAAGACTCCATCTCTAAAAATAGCTGGGCACTGTGGCAGGCACCTATAGTCTCAGCTACTTGAGAGGCTGAGGCAAGAGTTCAAGGTTGCTGTGAGCTATGACAACATGGCACTTTGCCAAGAGTGACAAAGTGAGACTCTGTCTTAACAAAAAACAAAAAAAGATCATCGAGGCCTCAGACCTCTCGTGGAGATCAGTTAGAAACAGAGAGCAGCCAAGTTTCTCTTGTGGGAAGTGATTGCTGGCGAGGCTGGCCTGCTAGGTTCCTGGGCTCGTCGGTGCTCAAGCCATTAAGATGAGCCATGGCTTCCCCAAGACCATCCTTCAGAGCCAGGCGCAGGGCTGGCCAGGGGAGGGGGCACATTATTCACAGCTAAAGAAAGACTCATTACTTTGTACCAACCCTTGGCTGGTATTGAATATACCTTTGCTCCCCTCTTAACAAATGGCTTCTTGAGGGTTTAATTAACTTCTTAGCACCCTTAGGCAAGCAGCCTGCCCTCCACCCGCCGGGCAAGGCCTGAGTCAGCTGTGTTGAGGAGCAGAGATGGTCTTCAGGAGAGGCAACGCCTGCCCCGTGGAGGGGTGGACAGTGGCTGTGTCCCTGTTGGACCTTGGCCAGCCTACTCACCTTAGAGATGTGGAGACTGAGGCCTAGTCTGCACGTCTGTAATGGGCCTGGGCCACTTGCTCAACATTGCACAGAAAAAGGAAGCATAACCAGGGCTAGACTGCAACCTTACCTGTGCCTTCCCCTGCCAAGGTCATTAGGTGTGAGGAACGCACAGCGTGGAGTGATTCTGTAATGACAGTCACATGTCATGTTCTGAGAAATGCATCATCAGGCAGTTCTGTCACTGTGCAAATAGCGCAGAGTGCACTTACACAAGGCTGGGCGGCACCACCCCCTAAACGCAGCCTAGCACTTCTACGCTGCAGACCGCGCAGTGCGTGACTGTGCTGAGTACTGCAGGAAGCTGTAACCCAGTGGTAAGTATCTGTGTATCTAAACAGAAAAGGTCATGTGTTGTGCTCTGATGTTAGCATGTCACTTAGTGATAGGAATTCTTCATCTCCATTATAATCTTACAGGAACACTGTCATATATGTGATCTGTGATTGACCAACACGTCATTACAGGACAAACAACTGTACTGAATTAATTTGACCAAGGCTCATGGCAAAACTGGCCGGAGACTAAGTCTTTTCAAATCTTCCTCCCCCTTCTCAACATTTATGACGCCCTTCCTACGCGTCAGACGCTGCACTAAGCCCTTCCTACGTTATCTCACTTAGCCCTCACGAGGCTGGTATTATTAAAAGTTCCATTTTTCAGATGAGGAAACAGAGGCTCAGAAAGATGAAGGAACTCCCTGAAGGTCACCTTGCCAGAACCACTAGGCTATACTGCCTCTCTAGAGAAGAACCCACATCTTTGGACCCACAGTTTTCAATGAAGGGGAAACCAAGGACTTGACTGAAGTCAGCCCCTAAGTGGACTCAAACTCGTGGCTTCTGATTCCTCGTCCAGTGAAGGTCCTTCTGACCTTACCATGTAGCCCATCCTCTTGCTTCGCTCCATGCTTCCCACACTATCTAAGGTCCTTTCTGTCATGGAGAGTTAGGCCCCCAGCTTTGTGAGCCACACTCAATAGCCCCTTTCAGTAAAGGGGCTAAAACCCAGCCTGAACTTGAGAATCAGGCAGATCCAGCTGGAAACACTGCTCTGCCATTTTGTGCTGTGGTCCTTGGGCAAGCCACTTCCCCAGTAGAGCCTCGATTTCTTCATCTGGCAAATAAAAATGTGCCCCCTAGGACATTTGTAAGAATTGAATGTGTGCTCTCAGCACTTAGCCCAGAGGCTGACACATCATAGCATGCACTCAATAATTGTGTCATTAGGATAAGGGTTCTGCCGGGCCAGGAACCCCCACCTCCCTCCTACACCAGCTATTAAAATCACCCTCCCTGCACAAAGAGGGTTTGTCCAACACCTCCCCCAATTAGACTTGGGATGGAGAGGCTCTGGAGGACACTGGACACCAGAGCAGAGCCCTTCCCGCCCAGGGGGTGTGCAAGGGCCGTCTCCCAGGCTGTGGGCTAATTAATTGTGCTGGGCTGACAGCAGAGAGGGGCTGCACTTTTTGCCGGCAAGTCCAGAGCAATGATGGAATAATGGGCTCTAATGCACTGGGCTTCTCTGGGGACCTGTCTTTCATCCCCAACAAAACTAATTAATGATAGCAATAAATAAACTGATCCAGCCTGCACTGCCTGGAGCAGCCAAGGCTCTTGGAGAAAAGCCTGTTGCTGGCTAGACCATGGAGTGCTGTGGCCTAGGCTCTTTGGCTTGATTTGGGGGTGAGGGGGAGAGTGGGAATGAAGACCCTATGATGTCATGTGGGCTGGAGTAGAAGGAATTGGGACCAAGACATCTACTTGACCCCACGCTGAAAACTCAGAAGCTGTGAGTTCTAGTCTCAGACAAGCCGCCATGCAGCCGTGTGACCTTGTCAGCTCATTCCGCATCTCTGAGCTTGGGGATGTTAACTCCGCTGAGATAAAACACACAGCGGCTATAAGCCAGGGAGGGTCACATTTCCTCCTCTGGCTTAGAAAGCAGGATAATGCGAGGCTCATCACAGGAAGGATGTCCCACCCATGGGCCACAGGTCAATTAGTGCTAAAATACAGAAAACATGAATGTCAGTGGTTCTTAACTTTTAGCAGACATCAGGAACCCTGAGAGACTTGAACCCCAGACTGCGGGCCCTGCCCCAGAGCTTTGGAGTCCGTGGGGCCTGAGAATTACCTTTTTAGCAGGTCTCTGGGGGATAGTGAGACTGCTAGTGGAGAATCTGACTTTGAAAGCCACTGCTCTAGAATGTTTCAGAGACTTGGGTTCTCATCCCATCTCTGCTTCCAGCTGGCTCAGCGTTTCTTGCTTCCCCTCTCTGGGCCTTAGTTTCTCCATTGGTAGACTGGAGCATGTAAGTGTGAGTGTGTATGGCAGGGGGGTGTGCTATGCTCTACCTATCAAGGCAGCTCAAGACCTCCTGTGTGACATTGGGCCACTTTATGTGTCTCTCTGTCCTCTTGGCCAAACTGGCTCCAGGCAGGAAGACAATGGAGATCACAGCAGGACTAGCATGTTTCAGAAGGCTCCACCCCCAGTCATAGAGAACCACATGCCCCCAAAGATGGCAGCCTCCATAGTCAGCACAGGAATCCTTGCCATCTGCACCTACTGGCCCTGACCTTCCACTAACAGTGAGCTCACTCCCTCCCATGGCCGGGCGCCCCATTTCAAAGTTCTAAGAAAATATTTTTTGCTTGTTTTTAATGAAAATTCAAAATCTACCTCCCTTGAACTACCTTGGCCACCCCTGTCCTTGGCCTGGGTTTCCTCAAAGGTCCCTTTCACTTCTGGCATTATGACACGGGGATTAGAGCTAGTCTCTACCACTCATTGCTGTGGAATCTTGGGAAAGCCAACGTAAGTGTTGGAAACAATGTCCCCGTCATAGGATGGGCAGAAATAGGAAATAGAGGTCAAAATGTAGAGCTCAGTGTAAATGCAAGAGGCCCTAATCATTGTCAGGTGGTAACGTGGACCCTCCCAGGCTGTAGTCAGGCAGGTATCCGATTTCCAGCCCAGCTGCCTTTCCTAAGGCCTGTCTGCAAGTGAGTGAGCTACAGTCCCTCCCTGGATACTGTGCATTTTTAATCATAAGTAACCCCTCTTCTGCTAGAGCTTATGCCTGACCCCCTTAGGACCTGTGGCCTCCACTGGGCTCCTCTGCTGGAAGTGCCCTGGGGGTCTGCAACCCTGGAACTCACACAATCAGTGACATCTCCTGGCTCTGCCTTCCCTGAGCATCAGTTTAGCCTGGAGGCCCTGGCCCAGGGTCCCTCCAGTGTCTGAGTCTGACAATAGGTATTTCCTCTTTATTAAGCAGGGTCCTGCATGCAGACCCCGAAAATCAACACTGAGCAGAAATAACATCTATTGAACAGATTCCAGGGACTCACTGACTCACAGAGAAAGGCTGGAAAACACAGTGGCCAAACCACAGGTCACACCATGACCTCACCAAACCAGTTTGAGGAGGACATTGCCACTACACACAGGAGGCCACCCTCTGCTCTGCCCCAGGGCCATGGGGCTGCACATTGCTGCCACTACCACTGCTGCTCCAGAGGCCCTTGGAGCTGCCCTGCCACCCACCACCAGAGTGGTCTTCCCAGGGTCCTGCTTGTGTGCATCCGGCCCGTCTTAATGGGCAGAGCTCAGGAACTGGGTCTGCCCCTGAGCTGCAGGAGAGGCTGGGAAAGTGAGCAGCTGGGATTTTCTGTAGCGGCAGGTAGGTGTGAACAATCCTACAAAAATAGAAAGAAGGTTCAGATCTCGGGCAGGAAAAACATACTAGTGGCCACTCCTGTTCAATAGAGCCCGCCTTTGGCAAGCATCTGCATGCAGAAAGGTCACGGGCAAGATGCACACAAAAATAACAGCTCACCCTGAGCACTTACCACGTGCCAGCTGCTCTTCTGAGGACTTGTCAAGGATCACCTCATCCAAGCCTCTCAGCAACCTCACACAGGAGGTGCTTTAGTTATAATCATCCCCTCTATTTCAAGAAAACTCAGGCCCAGAAAGGTTGCCTGTGGTCATGCAGCTAGGGAGAAGCAGCTCCTGTCTTGAACCTGTTGCCTGTCCCTGGGCTTGCAGTCCTGATGCTCCTTGCTCTTCCCCTCTGTCTTACGTGCAAAGACCCAGCTGCCACCCTAGGGAGCAGGAGAAGCACAAACTGCTAGAGTACAAGGTGAACAGTGCCAAGAATTGGAGCTATTGAGCAGCCAAGGACTTGGGCAAAGGGCAATGTCAGAAGTTGTACCCAGAATATGTCAGGGACTCCACGGGGAGAGGGAGAAGAACCACTGGGAAGGGGTCCTTTGGCCTGAGTCCCACCTGCTCATGAGCTTTCCCAGCTCGGGGCCCTGCCTGACCTCAGGCTTGTGCACAACAAGGATGCTCAGGATGGCAGGAGCTTCAGCATTAGGAGGTGAGGAGTGCTTTCCTGTAGGGCCATCATACACCCAGGCTGAGCCCACCCAACCAATGCCAACTGTTTCCATTAGCCAGAGAGGCACTTCTGAGATCATGCATGAACAAATGGGATCCAGGGTGACCTAGGGCACAATTCCCAGAGCTTTCCAACCCTAGGTCTCCAAGGGAATCAGCAGGACATTAAACACATAGCTATGTATTTATGCCTGGGTCCTGCTTGCAGGGATCAGGGTTTAATTCAGAAGTCTGAGGTAAGTCTTTGCATTAGTACTTTGAAAGGCTCCCCAAGTGCCTCTAACGTGGAGCAAAGGTGGGACATTCCTGCCTCTAGGAGTCTGGACCTTCTCCAGATCTGGGGAGGTAGGAAAGGGGCTTTTTACTATTCTCCATCCACTGCTGTATCCCAGGAGAGGGTGGCTCCCAGAGTGGGCAGCTAGATGCCATCATATGAACTTACAACAGGGAGCTGGGAAACAATCTCCTAGCTCAAATGCAGCCTCCTCCCTGATGCCCATGCCTTCTGTCACTGAGTCCAAGGCACTCAGTTCTACAAAGCAGCCTGGACTGGGGTAGGAGCAGGGCTGACATGTGGGGAGTTCTGAATCCTACAGAATGCTATCTTCTTTAGGAAGCCCCCAAACCCTAGTTCAGAGCGATCTGGCCCCTCTGGGTTTCTCCAGACCTGAATGACAGTCTGGAAACATAACAGATTGGCAATAGCTTTGATGAGACAATTTCCTACCCAGAAGCCTTCCTACGCTCCTCCTTGTCCTCAAGATAGAGTCCCAGTACCTCAGCCAGGTGTTCAACATACCCCAGGAGTCTAACTACCAGTCACCTGCGCTCTCCTTTACACATGTGGAAAGAGCCTGGCAGCTCCGGACCTACACAGACCCAGGTGCCTAATGGGATTGCTGTGGGAATTTAATAATGTGAGGATGTAAAATGCCTACCACAGGTCAAAGGCCTATGGAAAGTGACAGCTATCATCACCGTCATTATCATTATCATCGTCAACACAATCATCACCACCACCACCATCATCACCATCATTATCGTCATCATTATAATCTTCATCATCACAATGACCATCATCACGACCATCACCGCCATCATCTTCTTCATCATCATTATCCCCGTCATCTCCACCACCATCATTACCACCATCATCATTATCATCACTACCACCACGATGCCTTTGCTTATTCTAGCCCTTTCTCCTGGATTGCCCTCCATTTCTATCTCATGGGTATAGACATTTAAATGAACATAAATCCTGCTCATCCCTGATGGCCTAGCTCACATGCAGCCTCCTCCCTGATGCCCACACCTTCAAGGAACACGTGAAGCCTACCCAGGTGTTCTGTGTGCTGTGTGTGTTTCCACATTTTCTCCCTTGTACCAGACTGCCAAATGCAGAGTTCCCAGCCTCTGCTCCTCATGCCGTCTTCACTTCCCTTTAAGTATCAACTTCTCTGAGCAGCTCTCTTTCCCTGTGTTCATCACTCGGCCCCACTTCTGTCTCCCCAGGCCAAGTAGCTAGCTCATTCTATATCTCTCTCCAATGTCATTGCCCCCAACCTACATCACATGTCAATTCTCCTTCTGTCTTAGATGGTGGCCCAATTTAGAGTTCACACATCTAGGCTCGAGTCTGGATCCCGTCACTCTCTGGGCAGAAGTCCGTGGATGAGTCACCTCCTCTTTGGGCACCTGGTTGCCTCTCCAACCACAGAATGCTTAGCTGCATAGACAGATTTCTCAGCCTCTTTCTGGCTTGCACGTTCTGAGTCTCAGCCTGGGTAGGAAAGGGGTTTGTGCCTTACCCACAGAGCTCTCTTTCCCTCTTAAACTATGGATGCTGCGCGATAGTTTGAGGGGCCCTTTATTATGGCTTTCCCTGGATCAGGCCTCTCTATCCAGAAAGGTAGTGGCAGTCTCTCCTCTGTTCTGGGGTGGTGGGCTGGGCTGGGCTGGGCTGGAGGCTAAGGCAGATCCCAGGTAAGAACTGTCAGCCCATTTTCAGCTGAGAGGCTCAGAGCCTGGGGGAGGGATATTTACGGTTTAATAACTGGCCTATTGATTCTCATTTATATGCTGCCATTGGGGCTTACCAAGGAAGTAAAGACGAAAGGGCTGTGTTTGTAAATAAGTCTCCAGTCGGCCCCATCACTCAGCCTGCCAGGCTTGCTGCTGGACAGGGAGGTGAGTTGGGTTAACACACTGCACTACCCTCTGCTAGTCCCAGCCCTGACATGCAGCCACAGGACACCAACCACCCTGGCTGACCCTGGGCCCTCCTAAGCCCAGCCCCTTCCTGTGCTCTTCGCAGTGAGCAGTGCCCTGCCATAGCTGTTTTCTCTTTTGACTGTCTCCTTTGAAGAAGGAAGGGCAGGATTTAGCAGCCCCACTTAACAGTTGAGAACACTGAGATGGAGTTTGTATGGCTTTGATGTCACACTGCCAGGAAAGGGTGAGGCAGGACCAAATCCTAGACAATTTTGAGTGACTATTTTAGTTACCTATCGCTGTGTACCAAACCACCCCCAAATTTAGTAGCTTAAAATAATAACTGTTACAGAAAACGATGGAGACTTTACAACACTAATATTAACCTGGATAGACTTGGAGAACATTCTCTCTAGTAAAGTATCATAGGAATGAAAAAGCAAGTATCCGATGTACTCGATGCTAATACGAAGCCAGTAGATGAGCTAATACATGCCCAAGAGAAAAACTCAGTTTAATTCAAGTTAGGGAAAGGGCAAAAAAGGGAGGGAGGAGGATTGGTGTGCTCCCACCTAATGGGCACAATGTAAGGGTCTATGGCACACCTCCCTGGGGTGGGACACAACTACAACACATGCAAACATTGTGGCTTAATTGTTTGTACCTTCTTACTAATCAGAAAAATAATAGTAACAGTTGTTTCTCCTAAGTCTCTGGGTTAGCTGGTCAGTTTGGCTGGTCCTACCCAGGTCTGGCTGGTATGTGTTGGGCCTGCACAGGTGTTTGTGACGAGCTGGAGGACTGGCCCGTGCCGGCTGTGGAATGATCTTGGCTGGGACAAAAAGGGCTTGCTGCTCCAAATGTCTCTTGCATCTCTCTAGCAGGCCAGGGCCCAAGAGGAGAAACAGAAACACCGAGCACCTTTACAGGCCTCTGCTTACATCAAGTTTGCCACTATCCCACTGGCCAAAGCGAGCCAGTGTCAGAGGGCACTACTTAGAGCCATAGAGACAGCAAGGCATGACAAATGGAGGCCATTAAAGCCATCAATCTACCACACCAGCCCAAGAGCATTGCTCTTGCCACTGTTCGCCAGCTTTCTGCCTTTTTCTTTGCACAGAACTAAAGCCTCAAACAAACAGGAAATCCTGCTGTCTCTCCCCAAGTGTAGGTAGCAGATCAGCCTTCCTGAGAAGCATGAGCCTTGATCCAGGTGACATCAGAATGCAGGACTGAGAACATGTGGGCTCAAGACATGGAGGGACTTTCCAAAGGCTGAGGCAGCCCTACAGTCAAAAAGCCTTCCTTGAAAGGTATGAGCTCCCTGTCACTGGGAACATACAAGCACAGGAGAGTGCTAAGTGCATGGCTGCAGGAGGGATTGTGCCTCCAAAGAGACAGGATGCAGGCCAGACAAGTTTCCAGCTCTCTCAGGCCAGAAGCTCATAAAAGAGGGGGCCAGTTGCTGCAGCTCCATGGCCAACCCATACTACACCTCCTGAACTGGCCCCAAGCATGGTGGGTCTCAAGAGCTGCTTCCCAACGGAGAACATAAGAGCTTAAGAGACCTCAGAATCTGATCTCCAGACCCATGGAAAAGAAGGGGAGAGCCAGGCTGGCAGCCCCCTGACAGCACCAGAGGGGCAGCCAGGTAAAGAGAAGCATGTGGCCACTGGAGCCACACGCCTGGGTTGAAATGACCTTGGACAAGCCATCCTCTCTCCAAGACTCAGTGCCCTCACCTATGCGGGGGACCGTACTACCTTTCATGATGGTTGTGAGGGTTAAGAGATCATAGAAATAAACTTCCATGAAAAGAAAGGTAGACTCAGTGACTATTACTTTTCTTTTTGAGTCACAACAGATGAAAGCAAGAGCCGACATAGAATCCTGCCCCCATGCCAATGTTGGCTGCCTGCTCCCTGCCCTGCTTGTCTGGAGGGGCCAGCTCAGACTTCCGCGTCTGGGTGGGGGTACCTAGAGGACACAGCAGGGGAGACCATGGCTGACTGGAACAGCGCACCCACCATCTGCCCCCTCCTCCCATTCCGGCCTCCGGGAAGCGCCCCTTCTCTGTGGCAGGAACCTCATTAGCAGGGAGAGAGGTGGGCTGGGGTGGTGAGGGCCTCGCACTTCCCGGAGCATCAGGAGGTTTCTGCGATAATAATAGCAACAGAACAGGGTCTCAGCATTCTCCCAAGTCTGCTCAGCACTTAATCAATGAGGCACAATGCCTTGGCAGCCTAAGGCCTGTCCCATGCACTCACTCCTTCACTGACACGGTGACTGGCCAGCTCGTTGTCCTGCTGATTGATGTGGTGTCTGGCTGACAGACACAGGGGTTACCTGGCTGACTGACTGTCTCTCTGACTCAGGACAGACTATTTGACGAGGGTCTGACTGACATGTAGGGTCCCCTGACTAAAGACTGTCTCACCAACCAGCTGCCTCACATAGAGAAAGCCTGTCTGGAGATAGATCCTGGCTGGACATTTCAGCAGTGAATACCATGTAAGTGCCTGCCTGACCCTCTCACCTACTGACACTGCAACTGACTAGCTCACCAGTTGACACTGTGAATGACCCTGACACTGACTGACACTGAGACTGACCAGCTCACCTATTGACACTATGACTGACCAGCTCACTGACTGACCCTCTCACTGACTGACACTGTGACTAACCAGCTCACTGACTGACACTGACTGACCCTCTCACTGATGACACTACAACTGACCAGCTCACCTACTGACACTATGACTGACCAGCTCACCGATGGACACTGTGAATGACCCTGTCACTGACCCAGTGACTGACTAGCTCACTGACTGACCCTCTCACTGACTGACACTGTGACTTATCAGCTCACTGACTGACACTGATTGACCCTCTCACTGACTGACACTGCAACTGCCCAGCTCACCTACTGACACTATGACTGACCAGCTCACCGACTGACACTGTGAATGACCCTGTCACTGACTAACACTGTGACTGACCAGCTCACCTACTGACACTATGACAGACCCTGTCACTGGCTGACACTGTGACTGACCCTCTCACTGACTGACACTGTAACTGACCCTCTCACTGACTGACACTGCAACTGACCAGCTTCCCTACTGACACTATGACTGACCAGCTCACTGACTGACACTGCAACTGACCAGCTCACCTACTGACACTATGACTGACCAGCTCACTGATTGACACTGTGACTGATCCTATCACTGACTGACACTGCGACTGCCAGCTCACTGACTAACTGGTTAACTGGTTGACATGCTGGTGAGGGACACTTCTGTGAGCTGACAAGCCTTTCACATGAACCCACACAACAACCAAAAGTGGGTTGGGTGAGCACTCATCCTAATATGTAATTTGCTGGTCGACTGGAACTAAATAGCCCCACTTGGTGACAGCATGACTGACTTGCTGGCCGCTGGACAGACCCACTGCATAACTGACTAATATGGATGTGCAACCTGCAACCACAGGCTGCATATCGATTATCTGAGGCCTGTTTTGCTTATCTGTGGTGTTGAGATCGCATGGATTTTTTTTTTCTCATCAGCTTTTGTTTGTGTATTTAATGTGTGTCCCAAGACAACTCTTCTTCCGATGTAAAGCAGGAAAAAAAGGATTGGACACCCCTGGCTGTCACCTGGCTGACAGATGCTGACCGACTGACCAACAACACAACAGCCGCCTGCTGTGCTGACTGCCAGGCCCTGCCTGGCTGACGACAGAAGCATCAGCAACGGGAACACTGATGGTCAAATTAATGACACAATTCCCTTTGCAGTAGCTTCAAGGAAAATGAAATACTTTGGAATATACCTAACAAAGGATGTGAAGGATCCCTACAGAGAGAACTATGAGACCCTGAGAAAAGAAATAGCAGAAGATGAGGATTCTTTTGGCTCCTTGTTCTCTCCCCTCCCTGACCCCTTGTCTCTGGCTTGGCTTTTCCACCTTGCACTCTTAAATTTTATTTTATAGTTTTTGTGCAGCTCCTCATACCTACAAAGGAACATGGATAACATATATGAAAAGCCTAAAGAAGGCAAATAAAATGGGCACCTGTGTCCCAGCCCCCCACGTCCAGAGCTGGTACAGTGGCCCTCAGCTGCCACACAATGCCATAAGTACTCACCCCTGGGCTCCATGTGGAGTTGTGGGGGAGCTCTGAGAAGCCCCCAGAGTGACTGATGTGTAGAAGGGGGTCAAGCATCCTGGGCTAGACTGTCACAGCCTTTTGGCTTGGCCTCACTTTCCAAGTGTGGTCTGTCTGCATCTGCAACAACAGCCTCACCTGGAAGCTTCTAGAAAATGCAGACTCTCAGCCCCCAGCAGGATCCACCGAGTGAGAATCTGCACATTAGCCAGACCCCTGGGTGACTTGCACACACTGACATTCAACAAGCATGGTTTAAATGGTCCCTACATGCTCTCCCCGCTGCCTGCCCGCCCTCCCTCCCTGCAGAAGGATGTCCCAGGCTGGCCTGTCATCCCCTGGCCTTTCATTATGATCTCACCACACATCTATGGGCCCCTGAGCCACCATGTTTCATTTTCCTGCTTTGGTTCCTCATGGTAATGAGGCCTCTGCATGCATTTTTCTGTGAGGCCTCTTCTGCCCCATGCTGTGTTTTCTCCATTTGTCCCTGTTGTGCACAGTTAGAGCTCCGTTCATTTTCACTGCTGTATAGCACTCTGGTGTGTGACTATGCCACCATTATTATTTATTCTGAAAATGGACACTTGAGCTGTTTCCAACGGTTGTCATTAGGGATTATTGTTCGGCGGCCTGTTGCTTGCTTCGGCATACACACTTATGCATTTCTCTGGGTGTCCCTGAGCAGGATTTTGTCCACAGGGAAGGCACACCCAGTAGGACACACAAATGTACGGCGTATTCAGTAGGGCCAGCTGTTTCCCGTGCACACACAGAGAATGCTTCTCATCCTCCTCTGCTAGTGATAGGCTGGCTCCGTAGCCAGAGCCTTCAGCCTTTTCTGATGCTGCCTCTGGTGGGACAGGTGGAACCACAGAGGAAGCAACAGCTCTTCCTAGGACTGGGATGTTTCCCTGAGAAGGCAAACCTGAGTGTATGTTTCCTGTGGCTGCTGGAACAAATTGCCATAAACCCAGTGGCTTAAAACAACAGATACTTATTCTCTCACAGGTCTTGAGGCCAGAAGTCTGAAATCAAGGTGATGGCAAGGCCATGCTCCCTTGGAGGCTTAAGGGCAGAACACTTCCTTGCCTCTTCCTGCCTCTGGTGGTGGCTGGCAGTCATTGGCTTGTGGCCACATCACCCCAATCTCTGTCTGTGTGGTGTCATTGCCCCCTCCTCCTCTCTGTCAAATCCCTCTCTGCCTCACTCATAAGGGTGCTTGTTATTGGAGTTAGGGCCCCTCAGATAATCACGGATGATCTCTACCCCAAGAACCTCACTTAATAATTATACCTGCAAATACCATTTCTCCTGTGAATAAGACCATATTCACAGGTTCCAGGCATTAAGGTGTAGAGGTCACCATTCAGCTTTCCAGAAATGGGGGGGTTATGGGGGTGGGGGATGAAGAGAGCACCCAGTAGGAAGGAGCTGGGTGTGTGTGCAAGGCTCCATCAGACATAGTTGGAGTGTGGGGTGGGCAGAAAGGCTGGGACCAGGCAGCAAAGGCCTCTGTGGCCATGTGGAGACATTTGGCCATTTTTCTCTTCAAACAAGAATGAGTATAGAAAGGTTCTTCCCTGGGGTGAGGCACCATCAGATGTGTTTTGGTGGTTGTGTGGAGGATACACCAGAGGTATTGAGGACATGAGCCCACCAATAGCTGAGAGGATATTAAAAAAGTTGCACTGAAGGGCAGCACCTGTGGCTCAAGGAGTAGGGCGCCAGCCCCATATACCAGAGGTGGTGGGTTCAAACCCAGCCTCCATCAAAAACTGGAAAAAAAAAAAAAAAGATGCATTGAAGAGCTCTTCCAGACGCAGAAATGGCCATGGGGGAGAGACAGTGAGGAATCCAGGTGGACTCTAGGCATCTGACTTAGGAGGCAGAAAGGATGGGGAGGAGGTAAGGGGCAGGTGAGCTCAAAGAAAGAGCTCACTCACAGTTTGAGGGGGATTGGTCTTGAGGCTCTTGGGGAATCTCCCAATACAACTATCTAGCTCTGCAGTTTGGAACCTTCACAGTGATTTATGGCCCAGTGTGGTGTGAGGTACAGTCTCTTTGTAGGTATGAGGCGTCATACCTATAATCCTGGCACTCTAGGAGGCTGAAGCAGGTGGATTGCTGGAGCTCAGGAGTTCGAGACCAGCCTGAGCAAGAGTGAGATCTGTCTCCACTAAAAATAGAAAAACTAGCTTGGCATAGTGGTGCATGCCTATAGTCCCAGCTACTTGGGAGGCTGAGGCAAGAGCATTGCTCAAGTCCAGGAGTCTGAGGTTGCTATGAGCTATGACTCCAGAGCACTCTACCCAGGGTGACAGAAGGAAAAAAAGAGCAATTTATGGAAAGGGGAGTTTAGGGGAATCACTGGTACGTGACTCTTATTAAATAAACCATGAAATAGCATCCTGAAGCTGGGGTGTGAGGAGCAGGGCTGTGGAGCAACCTGCTATGCGTGTCAGTACCAAGTTTCAGGTCCTTGGTAATTTGCAGTGTGACAGTGGCCACTTCTGAGCCTCAGTCTCTCAGTCTCTCTACTGAGGCAAGAAGATATAGAGATATTTGTTGCCTCCATAGTGGCCGTACCATCCACTGCCTCCCTGCCAGTCCATATGGAGGGGACCCAGGCCTGGGAACCAGGATGAGCTCCTGGATGAGCATAGTCCTGGGGAGGGTTCCCGTAAAGGAAAAGGAGAATGTAAGAATGAAAGAAAGGGAGGAAGAGCGGGAGAGAGGGAGGACCTGAGGATGGCTATGGAGTCACAGGGAAAGCAGAGTCTTGGCCCTTACCTTCAAGACACTTCTGGTCTGGTTTGGGGGCTTATGATGCGACTGACAGAAAGGCCTAAGCTTTGTTGCTAAGCAACAGGTAAGCAAGCTAGTACTGTACTCAGGGAAGCAGCCATCAAACTGTGATGCTTAGAACACCTGAGAGGCTTTTAAAAATTTAATTTTACTTTTAAATTATCATATGATAAAATTGGTGTACAGTTCTATGCATTTTCCAGCTTTATTGAGGTATAAGTGGCAATTAAAAATTATATATATGCAAGGCATGCCACCTGATAACTAGATATACCTATACCTTGTAAAATAATCATCGGTTTTGTGAATCGTAACATCGGTATCGATTTGTGTAATCACCACCACAATCAGGATACAGAACAGTTCTATCGCTCGCCAAACTCCTTTACGCTACCTCTTTACATCCCTATGGCAACCACTGTTTTCCAACACTATAGTTTTGGCTTCTCAAGAATATAATATAGATAAAATCATGCGGAATGTAACCTTTTGATACTGGCTGCTTTCGGTTAGCACCATGCCTTTGAGATTCATACAAGTTGGTTGCATGAAATTTAAGGAACTGGTACCTTTTTATTATGGACTAGTATCCCCTTGATGGATCTACCACCATTTGTTTATCCATTCACCCAGAGTGGGATATTTAAATTGTTTCCAGTTTGGGGAAATTATGAATTAGATCTTCTATGAACATTCACATACAGGTTTTTCTGTGAACATAAGTTTTCACTTCTCTAGGGTAAAGGCCCCGAATTTGGATTGCTGTGTCAAATGGTAGCTGTATGTTCACCTTTACAGGAAAACAGCAAACTGTCTTCCAGAGTGGATGCACTATTTTTTATTCTCTAGAATTTCATGAGAAGTCCCCTTGGTCCACATCCTTGTGAGGCCCTGTCATTTGTTTTTTTCTAAATTGTTTTAGTTATTCTTATAGATGATTTCAGTCTGTTTCCGGTTGCTATAACAGAACAGACTGGGTAGCTTATAAAGAAAATAAATTTGTCACAGTTCCGGAGGCAAAGGTGCTGGCATCTGGTGAGGACTTTCTTGCTACGCCATCTCATCATGGGAGGTGGAAGGCAAAAGAATGGCCACGAGAGAGCAAGAGAGGGCCGGATTCACTTTTATAACAGACCCACTCTCCCTGTAACTAATCCATTCCTCCAGTTACATCACTAATGCCTGCGAGAGGACAGAGCCCTCGTGACTTGATCACCTCTCAAGGTCCCACCTCTAAACACTGTTCCACTGGATTAAGTTTCCAACACACGAACTTCGGAGGACATAGTCAAACCACAGCGTATATATGGTTTTAATTTGCATTTCTTTAATGACTAAAGATGTTGAACATCTTTCCATTCCTTTTGGCCACCATTATAGCCTCTTTAGTGATGTATCGATTCAATTCTTTTGTCCATTTTATAGTTGGTTGGTTTGTTTTCTAAATGTTGAATTTTTAGAACTTTTTATGTATTATGGATACGGGTCCTTTGGCAAGTACTATATGTGATTTCTCCCAGTGTATAATAAATATGTCTTTTTGTTCCTTTACCAGTGTCTCTTTAATTTACCTCTTCTTTATTTTCTAGGTCATAATCACGGCATCATGTCTAAAAGCTCTTTGGGCAGTCCTATATCACATATGTTTTCTCCTGTGGTTTTTTTTTTTTTCCCCCTTCCTAAAATTTTCAGAGTTCTCTGTTTTACATTTAGATCTGTGATACATTTGAGTTTATTTTCTTTCTTTTTCTTTTCCTTTTTTCTGGGACAGAGTCTCACTATGTCACCCTGGGTAGAGTGCCATGGCGTCACAGCTCATAGCAACCTCAAACTCTTGGGCGTAAGTGATTCTCTTGCCTCAGCCTCAACAGACACCTGCCACAACACCCAGCTAGTTTTTGGCTGTAGTTGTCATTGTTGTTTGGCAGGCCTGGGCTGGATTTGAACCCGCCAGCTCCAATGTAGGTGGCCGGCACCCTAGCTGCTGAGCTACGGGTGCTGAGCCTTGAGTTTATTTTCATACAAGCTATGAAGTTTAGGTTGAGCTCCTCTTTTCCTTATAGTCGTTCACTTGTTCCAACATCATTTGTTGAAAAGACCACCCTTTCTCCATTGAATCCTGTTTCCACCTTTGTCAAAGATCGATTGGCCATGCGAATGTGGGTCTATTTCTAAACTCTCTATTCTGTCCCATTCCTCTTGTCTGTCCCTATACCAACACCATACTGTCTTACTGTAGCTTTGTAGTAAGACTCAAAATCAAGAAATGTGATTCCTACAATTTTGTTCTTCTTTTTAAAAATGATTTTAATCATTCTAGCTCCATTGCTTTTTTTCACAAACATGTTAAAAATCCTCTTGTTTACGTCTACATAAAATAAAGCTATTATTTTAGTTGGAGTTGCACTAAATCTACTGATCAATTGGGTGAGTATTAATATTTTTACTGTCTCAGGTCTTTTAAGTAATGAACACAGTGTGTCCTTTCATTAGGTCTGCTTTATTTCATCAATTTTGTAGGGTCTTTGTATGTTCTTTCAGATTTAACACAAGTATTTCATCTTTCACAACTCAAATGAACTATTATTAATGCTATTGTTGTTTTAAGCTTCTGTTTCCAATATATATATATTTTTTTTGTAGGTCAACTCTGTATCCTGTGACCTTGCTAAATTTACTTATTAGCTCTAGGAATTTCTTTGTGGATTCCTTGGGTTTTTCTGTGTAGATAATCATGTCATCTGTGAGTAGGCAGAGTGTTATTTTTTTTCCTTTTCTAATCTCTATGTTTTAAATTTCTTTTTCTTGACTTATTGCGCTAGCTAGGATCTCTAGTACAGTGTTGAATAGAGCTGTAAGGGTGCACATATTTGCCTTGCTCTCAGTCTTCCAGAGCAAGCACTCAGCATTCAGTCTTTCACCAGTAGGAAAGATGTTAGGTGAAGGTTTTCGTAGATGCCCTTTACCAAGTTGAGAAAGTTTCCTTCTGTTTCTAGTTTGCTGAGAGTTTTTATCATGAATGGATGTGGGGATTTTGTAAAATACTTTTTCGACATCAATTGTTATGATTGATACGATGTGTGGTTTTTTTCCTCTTTAATCTCCTAATATGATAGAATACACAAATTGATTTTTGAATGTTGAGCCAGCTTTGCCTTCCCAGAACAAACCCACCTGGTTGTGGTACATTTTTTAACGTACCGCTGGATTTAAATTACTAATATTTTGTTGACGATATTTGTGTCTACATTCGCGAGAGATACTAATCTCATATGTTCTTTTCTTCTAATGCTTTTGCCTATATTTGGTATCAGGGTAATGCTGGCCTCCTAAAAAGATGAGAAACGTTTCCTCCCCTTCCGTTTTCTGGAAGAGATTATATAGAAATGGTGTTATTTCTTCTTAAATGAGTTTGCAAGTGAAACCATCTGGGCCTAGAGATTACTTTTTCAGAAGATTTGTAACTATAAATCTCATCTTATTGGCAGTTATAAGACCATTCAGTTTATTTATTTCATCTCAATGAGTTTTGATCCTTTTTGGGTTTTGCGGTGTTTGTCTATTTCATGTAAGTTGTGGAATTAAGTGTATAGAGTTGTCATAGTATTTTCTTT
>NW_003852403.1:14504264-14508684 GCF_000181295.1 Otolemur garnettii
TTGACTTTGTTAGGTAGAGTTCATTTTGGGTTCTGTCCCACACATAAAAGGTGTGCCACCCCTCCCCCCATGCCCACTCAGTGAGAGCACACCAACCCCCTCCCCCGCGCTTGCTACCCCTCCCCACAACTTAAATTGCAATGAGTTTTCTCCTAAATGGGCATGCATTGGATTGTCTCCTGGCTTCATATTAGTGTTGAGTACGTTGGATATTTGCTTTTTCATTCTTGTGATACTTTACTAAGAAGAATGTGTTTCAACTCCATCCAGGATATAACAAATGATGTGACGTCACCATCTTTTTATGGCTGAATAGTATTCCATGGTGTGCATGTACCACAATTTGTTAATCTGTTCCTGAGTTGGTGGGCATTTTGGTTGTTTCCACGTCCTGGTGATTGTAAATTGAGCTGCAATAAACAATCTCATGCATATGTCCTTATAGCAAAATGATTTTTTCATCTGGAGACTTCCGTGACAATTGCAACAACAACAAAAATAAATAAGTGAGACTTAATTGAACTGAAAAGCTTCTGTATAGCTAAAGAGACAACAATTGAAGCAAATAGACAACCTTCAGAATGGGAAAAGATATTTGCATGTAGCGAACCAGACAAAGGCTTGATAACTAGGATCTACAGATAACTCAAGTTAATCAACAAAAAAAGAGCCAACAATCCCTTATATCACTGGGCAAAAGACATGAATAGAACCTTCTCTAAGGAAGACAGACAAATGGGCTAACGAACATATGAAAAAAATGATCATTATCCCTAATCATCAGAGAAATGCAAATCAAAACCACCCTGAGATATCACCCAACCCCAGTAAGATTAGCCCACATGACAAAGTCCCAAAGCTGCAGATGCTGGCATGGATGTAGAGAAAGGGGAATACTTTTACACTGCTGGTGGGACTGCAAACTCATACAGCCTCTGTTCATTTTTTTTAATTTACATGCTCTATATGTTTATGACTTAATAAAATAAAATAATTTTTTTCTAGGGCTGGGCATGGTGGCTCGTGCCAATAATCCTAGCACTCTAAGAGGCCCAGGCAGGTGGGTTGCCAGCCTGACCTTAGGAGTTTGAGCCCAGCATGAGCAAGACTGAAACTCATCTCTAAAAATAGCCAGCTATTGTGGTGGGTGCCTATAGTCCGAGCCCCTCAGAAGGCTGAGGCAAGAGGATCACTTGAGCCCAAGAGTTTGAGGTTGCTATGAGCTATGACACCACAGTACTCTACCAAGGGGTGACAAAGAGAGACTCTGTCTCAAAAAAATATTTTTTTTTTATTGCTGTTGTTCAGATTGGATTATTTTTATTGCTCTATCTTAAAGTTCTATTATTCTATCATAAGTTCTCTGATTTTTTTCTTCTATTATCTCCAATCTGCTACTAAGTACCGGTGAATTTTTTTTATTATAGTTACTGTATTTTTCAGTTCTAAAATTGACATTTGCACAAGAATGGAAAAAGAAGTATCCAATGTACTCAATTTTAATATGAAGCCAATAGACCATCTAATACATGCCTACCCAAAAGAAAAACTAATTTCAATTCAAGATGAGAGGAGAGGGAAGAAGGAAGGGGGAGAGGAGAGGAAGGAGGAGTATTTGGCACACCTCCTGGGTGCAGGACACAACTACAACATGGACTTTACCTAACATACGCAAACATTGTAACCTAATTGTTTGTGCCCTCGTATTGATCTGAAATTTTTTAAAAAAGAAAATTGACATTTAATTTTTCTTTACACATTCTATTTTGGTGGTTCTCAAATGGGGCAAGTTTATCCCTTAGGAAACATTTAGCAATGTCTAGAGTCGTTTTTGGTTCTCAAAACTAGTTGGGGGCACAGTGTTACAGGCATTTAATGGGAGAGGCCCGAGATGCTGGTAAACATCCTACAATGCACAGGGCAGTCCCCACAACAAATTATCTAGCCACAAATAATAGTGGTGCCGCTGTTGTAAAACCTATTCTGTTTCCTCATGGAAAAATTTTCCATTTTTCTGTTTGTTTCAAGATGTTTGAACAATTGTGTAACAGCTACTAACAGTCTTTGTCAAATTATTCCAATGCCGGTGTCATCTTAGGGTTCACATCTGCTGATTATTTTTTCCCATGAAAGCTGCAGAGTCCTGGTTTTACAGATTGAGTCATTTTGAATTCTATCTTTAATATTTTGGATATTATGTTATGAGACTCTTTTGGGGACAGGTGTCCCCAAACTGTGGCCCGCCTAGGACATTTATCCAGTCCACCGGGGGTTTTTGCTGCTGCTGCCTGTCCTACTCGTCCCAGGGCCTGCAGTCTAGCCCTCCAATGGTCTGAGGGACAGTGAACTGACCCCCTGTTTAAAAAGTTTGAGGATCCCTCCTCTGGGGCTTGCTTAAATCTTCTGGTTTGATGGTAATTTAAATTCTGGTTTTCTTTTCCAATTTACCTGCTTCTGTTTACTTTTCAGAGTCCTCAAAAACTTGCTCCATGCAGTGTGTCCAGGTTTTATATATATATATGTGTGTAGCAGGGGCAACCAGGTGAAATATGCTCACTCTCCCTTGCCCAGAACCAGAACCCCCACGTGGAAGGCTTTTGTTTTGATAAAAGCTGATTTCTAGGCACCATCCCAGCCAAACAGACTATCTTTAAGTGGGGACCCGAAAATCTGCATTTCCACAAGCTCATAAGGGTGAGTTCCTAAAGACCTGAGAAGTTCACACTCAAAGTACAGACTTTTGGAACCACATTAGCACAGTGGGCAGCACTGCTCTGCTACACAACTGTTTCTTCTTTTGCTGCCTGACCAAGCAGGGGCCTGCCTCTGCTGCGATGCTTGATGTCATGGTGAGATCACTGCTTCCCCAGGAAATTAACTTTCACGGTTCTCATCTCTTCCACACTGAGTCCTGCCTTCCTGAAACTTCCAACTGTAGGACTGGGCTCCTTTGCCCACCTCCTGAGGACCATGGAGTGGTGACCGCCATCCAGGGCTGCAGTCAGAACCCCTCTGGGGCTTTGCCAGCCTAAGACTTTCTATTGCTCCCCTAGACCTTTGCTGGCTTCCTGTCATCTATGACCCACCCTCTTCTCATGTGTTGTCCATGTAAATGTCCTTTCCAGAGAGGTATCAAGGTAGAACGGAGAGGAACTTTAGAGTCAGATGGCCAATGAATAAAACAGCAAGCTTTTTTGAGCCTTTGCTGTGTAACAGACCCTGGACCAAGCATTTTACAAGCACTACCTCCCTTTCTCTCTAAACCAACTTTCTAATGGATTAGGTCATGTTCCACATCTACACAAGAAGATACGTGCGGGGTTCTACACACAGGTAGCACGCCGTGCATGTTGTTCTGCACCTTGGGGTTTTTTTCTCTCAACAATATACCTTGCACATTATTTCATTTCATTGCACGTAGAGTGCTCCAGCGTATGGTTACACCATAATTTAGAAAACAAGCCTCCCTTGATGGGCATTTAGATTTTTTTCTCAATATTTCTTTTACTCAGTTCAGTTTTTGGAAAGATTCCTAGAAGTTGAATCTCAACATTACTCTAAGTAACTCAAGAAATTGGAGCCCCTGGGGTGGGGCTCAGGTGGGAAGGAAAGTCAGACTGATTTTTGGAGGATAAAAGTACAAGAAAGAAGGGGGAGCTGAGAGGGGGAGGAAAGAGGGGCAGTTGAAAGAGCGAGTGGAGGGCCCGGCTTCTGGAGGCAGCAGGATGGAGCCGGGCTGGGCAGAGCTTGCACCACCCGGGCACATGGTGCTGCCCGTGTTGGTGGGTGGGGGGAGGAAGGTGTAGAAGGCCCAAGGTCTATTCTAAATTGCCATGCTCCTCCCCTCCCTGGACCTGCCTCCCCAGGCCTCCCTCCTGCTCTCTCTACCTCCCCAGCCTGGGAAAATCCAATCAGAATTAATAAAAACAGCAGATTGCTTAGAGATGGAGGGCTAGGGTTGGAGACAGTTTGGGGCCCTGATATTTCCCTCATGTGTAATAATCTAGTGGTGAGATCTGGAATTAAACCCCCTTTCCTGGAGCCTTTATTAACATTAGCGCCTATGCATAATTACCTGGCAAATCCAAGGGCTGATGCTGGCGTAGCCCCTCCACGCTCTCCCCTCCGCCAGGCTACCTGCACCTCGGCCACAGGAGGGCAGAGCGCTGGCAGGGGAGGAAGAGCTGCTGCTGCTAGCACAGGTGCAGCCAGTCTGGTGGCCCAGGCTCACTGGCTACTCACCCCCTGGAGACCTTGAGCATCTCACTGTCCCTCTCTGACCTCAGAGGGACTGCAGGCGGAGGAGGAAGGGCTGCTTGTTCTAGTACAGATGGAGCCAGGCTAGTGCCTGGGTACCCGGGCTACTCACCTCCTGCTGACCTCAAGCACTTCACTGTCCCTCCATGACCTCAGAGGTACC
>NW_003852403.1:14509258-14518355 GCF_000181295.1 Otolemur garnettii
ACCAAGCTCCCTCCTGCCCCAGGGCCTTTGCACATGTGCTTCCTCCTACCTGGAATGTTCTTCCCATCCCTCTCCTCTCGTACTCTTCCTTCAGAACTTAGCCCAAGCAACGTGTCCTCCAGGAAGCCTTCTCTGACTTACCCACCAAGGTCATATTCACAGTGCCCTAAGTCTCCTTCACAGCGATTCTGAGTTGATAAAATCAGGAACATACACAAAAAAATGACTACTTTTCTGTAACTGTACTTAAGTTCTACTATAATATAAGCCTCCATTCTGCCAGGAGGCTAAAATGTAATCTAAGGCCCTTTGGGACCCTCCTGAGTATGGTATTGGAGAATGACAGGTGAGTCCATGGTGCTTCACTGTCAGTACTGAGACTGTTCACCTGTGCAGCTGGCATCCCTGGGTGTGCCCCAGTTCCATCCCACCCCAGACCATACAGTCCCCATTGCATCACCCCAGCCTGACCCCAGGTCCCTGTGCTGCTCTGGAGAGACCCTGCACAGCATTTCTTCCGCTGCCATGTGACACTGGGCCCAGGCAAACTTGCAGGTCCCACAGGTAGGGTGAACAGTGGAGGGGTCAGATGCAGATCCTCTCCGACCTGGCGTCCCCATGGATGAGGATGGAAAAGCAGGTTCACGACCCCTCCTGGGGGACCAGCCCTTGCTCCTCTGTCTCGCCCCTTCACTCTCCTCCCTTCCTCCCTGTCCGGTTCTGAGAGCTCCTGGAGACTGGGGAGAAGGGGGAGCCCTCCAGCAAAGGTCTCCAGCTACACTTGCAAATCTGCCTTCTGCCCCACACTGTTCGGGAGCTAACCCTGTGCTGCTGTATTCATCCTGGTGGTCAGAGAGGGGAAGGGGGCAGAGACCAGAAACGCCAGAGAGAGAAGCCTGTGTTAGGCACCACCCACTCCCTCCTCTGTCCCCCACACCCAGTCCAAGCCTAGCCCCTCAGCCTGCAGGAGGTGGGAGGACAAGGAGGATGGAGCCCTCTGAGTGGGGACGGTGCCCTGAAATGGAAGCCACATCTTCCCTGTCTCTCCTGTGGCTGTCAAGCTGTGATGGAATACCATTTCGTCTTCACAGCAATCAGGAGGTGGGCATTATTGGCTCTATTGTCTGGGGAGGATCCCCAGGCTCAGAAAGGTGGAGTGAATTGCCTTAGCTCACACAGCAAGCCAATGGCAAGGCCGGTGCAGGTGCGCCTGACTCCAGAGTGCGTGCTGTTTTCACAGCCTGGACTGTGTCACTGAAGATCCTAGAAGCCCCGCTCAGGCCCATGTCCTCCAGAAGATGCTGAGCTTCACAGGGACATGACCTCCTTGACACCTGCAACTTGCCTCTGTTGCCCGCCCCCCACATACTCACTCTGCCTCGTGGACTCAGGTGGTGGGGAAGGGTTCAGGCTCTGGACTCCAACTGCCTGGTGCTGAGTCCTAACTCTACCCTTTAGGAGTTGATTTGAGCCAGAAGTCCCTTCAGTTATCCCATCTGAAAAAATGGAACTGATAATAACAGCAACAGATGTGAGGTGCTTGTAAGGGGAGCTGTGGCACAGGGGAGGCACAGTGTGTGCTGACTGCCACGGTTGTGCTCTCCTTGTGACCATGAGCTGACTTCAAAGCACAGTGCATGGTGTCCAGGGACACCCACCCCCATCACTTCTTGTTTTCTCCCCCCTCCCAGCTGGATTGCTCTCAGTTTCTGCCCCCAGCAGACCAGAGACACTCGGTTCATAGAGGATCAGAAGGAAAGAGAAGGACCCCAGGTCCACATCCCACATTTCCTAGCATAAACCAGGGCACTAGAAGGGGGCAGGGACCAGCTAGGTTCTACTCCCAGCTCAGGCACTTAGTAACACCCTGGTGTTCAGCAGGTCACTTAATTTCTGTGAGCTTCAGTTTCTAGATCTAGATCTCCATCCCTCTCACCTGTCTATATCTCTGCTTCCATCTACCTGTCTGATGAAAAGGCCTTGCTGGTCCTGAGGGGTTACGAGCAGCAAATCAAATAGGAGAATAGATACAAACTGTAAAGCCCTATTTCTGTAAATGACATTAGTATCTTTGCACATTTATAGATGAAAAGAAGCCCAGACAACACTTTCATGAGATGCGAGACCTTGGGGAAGGCCCCCCTTCTCAAAGCCTCAGTTTCCCTGTCTGTCCAGATGCTCTCCAGGGCTCGTGCAACTCGAAAAGGCTGGCAGCAGATTCCTCCATGGGAAAACGGCCGTGCTGACAGGCCCTCTGTGTCTACAACATGATCTGTTCGCTCTCGGGGGACACAGGCTCGCCGCCGGCGAGGCTGGTGATTAATACACTCTGAGTGGGGCCCCTGACCCCTGTCAGGGACATCAAGGTAAGTGCCCATCCACAGGCTGAGGGCTCCATCGATGAATAAATAATAACAGCAGTGAAGTAATGGGATCCAGGGAGGCCGCTTAGGATAATGGAGCGACAGACGTGGCGTAGGAGCCCCAGGGACTGGAGCGTCCGGAAGGGCTGCCGGTCGGCGGCAGAAACACAGACGTGTGCACATCCTGGCTGACGCACATCTGCTGGCCATGAGACAGTCCAGCTTATGCCGTCCTGGTGACTTTGCAGCAGTGTGGCTCACTTGGGCACCAGGTCTGTGCTGGCTTTGGAGCCATGCAGATTCAGCGTCTTGGCCTGGCCAAGCCTCAGTCTCCACGTTTGCACAATGGGCATGATAATAACCATCTCACAGGGTAGAGAGAGGAGCGGGTGAGAGCTGGCTTAAGTGGTCATGAGTCCCACTGGTCCTAGTACTGATTGTCCTCAGAGTGATTTCACCCCTTTCAGATCCCTCAATTCTTAACACAAAGCTACCCTAGGGATCAGACAGTGATGGTGCCATTTGCCACTGAGAAAATAGGGGCTCAGAAACTGGCCCGCCTCCCTCCAGAAAATCCTAGCTCTGCCCCTGGCTATGAGCACTGATTCAATTCCTTCTTGGTGACTACCTGCTCTCTGGTGACACCAGGGAGTCAGTGTGTGTCCCAGAAGATCTCACAGTCAAGAAAGGGGGCAGGAGAGGGAAAGGGTGGGTCCCAAAAGTTGGGCCCCAAATTAAAACCACAATGAGATATCAGTTCACATACACTAGAATGGTCTATACACTAGACAAAGATTGGTGAGGATGTGAGTAGAACTCTCATGCATTGCTGGTGATAGTGTAAAATGATACAACCGCTTGGAAAACCTGTGATGGTTTCTTATAAGTCTAAACCTATGACTATCCTTGGCCCAGAAATTCCACCTCCAGATGTTGGCCAAGAAAAACGAAAACATCTATCTACACAAAGACTTGTATGCAAATGTGTATAATAGCTTTGTTTATAATCCCCAAAGCCTAGAAACAGCCCAAATGTCCAGCGGCAGGTAAAGCGATCAATAAATTGTAGTATGCAGGGGAATACTATTAATATTAAACTACTGACACGTGAAACAGCATGGATCAATCTCAGAAATATGATGCTAAGCAAAAGAGTCCAGACACAAAGGGGACACACCATGTGATTTCAGATATATGAAATCCTAGGAGAGGGAAATCTAGACACCAGTGACAGAAGATCAGAGGGTGCCCTCTGGGGTCACACTGGGATAGGGAGACTGACTGCAGGGGGAGAGGGGCCGACTTCCTGGGGTAGTAGAAATGTTCTAGGTCCGAACTGTGGAGGTGGTTACATGGTTACACATTTGTCAAAGCCCATAGAACTGCACATTTTTATGGGTGCATTTTATTACATAAAATTTTACTTCAATAAAGTTGATTAAAGAACAGATCAAAACAAAACACAAGCACCAGAAAGAAAATTATCTGCCAGGGTATTCCAAATAGCTGACACATTCCCCAGAGAGCACACAGCCCTAAAGAGTGGCCAAGTAGAAGCCAAGTGCAGGCAACTGGCTTGGCATGGGGCTGGCCCCTGGGTTGGAGGGAGAGAGCTGCTTGGCCATCCTTGGGTGGGGTAGGCTATGGTGCCAGGGAGTCAGGATCCCTCCCTCCCATCCCAGCCCAGATCCTTCCCACCCAGCCCAGCACTCCTCTCCAGGGGTGCTGCTCCAGAGAAAGGTTGGCTGGTGTTGCTAATAGCCCACACAGTTTCTTCCTGGGAATTCATAAAGACATTCTCTGGGCTGAAGTCTTACCTTGGTGAGATGATGGTGCCTTTGTGCAAAGAAAAAACCTCCCCAGGTGGCGCCTGTGGTTCAGTGAGGAGGCCACCGGCCCCATATACTACCAAGGGTGGTTCAAACCCGGCCCTGGCCAAACTGCAACAACAACAACAACAAAAAAGTCGGGTGATGTGGTGGGTGCCTGTAGTCCCAGCTACTCAGGAGGCTGAGGCAAGAGAATCACCTAAGCCCAAGAGCTGGAGATTGCTTTGAGCTGTGACGCCACGGCACTCTACCAAGGGCAATAAAATGAGACTCTGTCTCTAAAAAACAAAAACAAACAAACAAAAAAACTCCCCTTCTTCCAAGCAGACACAGCTCCTTGCCACTTGGTGAGCAAAGCAAGGACTGGATTTCAGCCCCAATTGTCCCTCAATCCAGGCCTTTGTGCATGACTCCACCTGGAGGTTTGATACTGAGCCTTCATCCTGGAAACTGCTCTGCCCTGTCTGTCTTGGGCAAGTCCTCTCTGGTCCTCATTTTCTCCATTTGTCAAATGGGAACAAACACTTGTGAAGAGCTAATGAGATAAGAAAGTTGCTTTGGAAAGTATGGTATGTTTGACGAATGCTGGTCTCCCCCTGGCCCACTGGATGAACAGGTGGATCAATTGTTGGATAGGTAGATGAATGATGGGTGGATGGATGGATGGATGGATGGATGAATGGATAGTAGGATGGGCAGATGGATAATGGATAAATGGATAGATAGATGGTTGAGTAAATCAATAGATGACAAGATAATCTCTAAATTACAGGTCTACATTCTTTGTGCTCTCTGGAGCTGTGAAAGGCCAAGAGTGAGACTTGGGGCCCACACACAAGTGTCTTCTGACCTCCCTTTTGAACCCCCAGCTATCTCTATGTCAGCCCCAGCACCTAATCATTTGGACCTCAAATGCTATGGGTAAACATCCTCTATAAGCAGGTGGGAACAAGCTTGGGTGACTGTGGGGGCTGAAGGCCTGAGCCCCTTCTTCCCCAGGCAGGCCCTTCCTTCCATGGGGTGGAGGGCCCCAGTTGAGGAGTCCGTTTTCTAGGCCCTGATCTATAATGAGATAACTGATTGTTCTCGCCTCTTAGTCTCTTTCTCGATAAAGGAATAGACAGCAATGAGACAATTAAAAGGCAGGCTCCCAGCCGCCCTGGAGAGATTCAATGAATATTAACAGAGTTCCAGCTGCCGTCTGGCTGAGGTCTTGGGAACAGACAGCTCCAAAAAGGCTTAAGGGGCCCAGTGGGATGACTTCATTTTCAAGAGAACAATGGCCCAGGGAGTGAGGACAGGCCCTTCCCCTCACCAAGATGATCACTGAGTATCTCCTCCAGGAGGGGCTGCTGCTGGCTCCCTAGTCTGTCCTGCCTCCTGCCCGGTGGAGGGCAGGGCAGGGAGGGGATGCAGAGAGCTGGACTCTGAAGTCAGGTGCATCGAGCACATCCCAGCTGTGGCCCTGCCCTGCTGTGTGGCCTCAGACACATGCATGAACCTCTCTGAGCCTCTGTCTCTGCCTGTGTGAAAGAGGGTGACAATGAAGCGTATCTCACAGGCCTAACCCACCTGCTCACAGGTAAGGCACCCTGCTCTGCCTGGGGGAAGTAGTGGAGAGACTAGGCAAGGGTTTGGGCCCTCTAAGGGCAAGGGTTAGGGGAAGGAGGAATGGGTCATAGGCACACACACACCTGGAATACCCTCTTTTCACCTGCAGCCCCCACCCACCTACACACTCAGACCCTGTTCCATCCAGCCCTCAGGTCCAGCACAGATGACTGAGACCCAGAACCTCAGCACAGGGCATCAGCACTTGCCTTCACTCTGTGTCATGTGTCTGATTCTAGGCTTCACAAGCTGAGACCAGAGGGGAGAAGTGGTCCAAGGTCCACTTACTGAGTGGCTTAGGGAGGACACGGGAGCTCCACTGATCATTGAACTAAGTTGAACTGTCCTCTGCAACTCAAGGAGTGTGTAGGTCAGGGGAGCTCTGCTACCGGTGAGTAAGTGACAGTGGTCAGAAGTGCCCACAGGCAGGCTGTGGACTTCCAGGTGGCAGGGATCAAGCCCAGCCCTAGCCAAGGTGGCCGGGCTGCACTTGGTCCCGTGACCAGCAGTGTGTTTGCTTTCTGGGAAGTGCAAAAATAACTGCACCACAGAGCCTGTGGCAGCGAGACAGAGACGGATGGAGGCCCAGGGTGCGTGGAGCTAATTAGGGGAGTGAATAATGAGCCCGTGTACAGGTGTTTATTTAGTGAGCGGGAGTCTGGGAGGCTGAGGACAGGCTTGCCAATCTGTCCCATTTGGGCATGGCGCTTGTGTTCCAGCCTAGGGTTCTAGCTAATGGAGGGTTCCAACAGCACTGAAGACTGGGGGTGGGGGAGGTCTGCTCCAGCAGCACCTGCCCAGGAACTGTCCCAGGCCAGACATGCTGCCCAAAGCTTCCGTCACTCCAGGAACCATATGGGAGCTATACCTTTCCCTATGGAGCCCGAGTGCCCAGGGCTCATCTCCCACAAATTCCTCCTTCCTCCTCCTTCACCCTATTCCTCTTCTCCTGAGTTGAGGTCCTGAAACTCAGCCAGGACCAGTGCTAAGGAAAGAGCACTGTTCTGGAAGTCCAGTCCTGGATTTCAAGCTTCCTGTCTGGCTTCAGCAGAGATCGTGCAAACAAAATTGCACCAGACCCCAGACCCATACCATGTGCTAGGCAGATCTCCATTTTAGAGATGGGAAAAGTGAGACCCAGAAGGCAGAAGGCAAGGAGTGCACGATGGGGCTGGATACGCACCCTGGTCTACAGACCCTCAGGCCAGTGCTCTCTCCTCATCTGACCTTGCCTCCACCCTTCCGGCTCCTTTTAGGGCCTCATTTCCCCCTTTGCGCAGAAGAGGGTTTCTCCTCCTACCTGTCACCAGCTTCCTGATGAGGAGAGCCCAGGGCTATTGAGAGACCCTGGCTTGGCATGGGACTGTGGGCAAAGGCAGGCCTAGAGGCTGACAGTCACCCTCAGACTGGGACCCCATGCCTTCTTGGGCCTGTCCACCTCATGGGAGGTCACCCAGGCACAAGCTTTGGAGAGAGCAGCCAAGACCAGTGGGTGAGTCGGGGCAGAGGGGGCAGGCACAGGACCTAGGCTCTTGGCTCACAGAGGGCAAAGGAGGCCCCGTCCACCTTCTGGATCTCAGCCTCTCTTTTTCGGGAGAGAGTGCTCAAAGAGAAACATCTCCTTTCTTCTCATTTCTCTTCCCAAGTCTTCTTAGGCAGGGTGGCGACAGCCGGTGAGAAGTGTATGAATGTAGCCAGAGGAGACGTGGTCTAGCTGTGGTAGGTGCTCCACCCAGGGCTGCTGGGGAAGGGGCAAGGCTGCCTCCCAAGGGTGGGAATGCCTGCCAAGCTGGAACCTACCCTGCAGAGACTTACCCTGCTCCTGATACACTGCCCTGCTTGTCTGTCTTTCTTTTTTTTTTTTTTTTTTTGCGGTTTTCATTCGGAGCTGGGTTTGAACCCACCAACTCCAGCATATGGGGCCAGCGCCCTACTCCTTTGAGCCACAGGTGCCACCCCCTGCTTTGTCTTTTCTCTGAATTTCAGACCCAAGCAGGACAGGCTTTCCCCTCATGGGGCCATGAAAGGGGCAGTATCGGCATCAAGGCCACACAGCAATTCAGTATGAGATGTAGGACGAGAGGATGGCCAGGACCCATTCCTATGAGTACCTGCTGTCTGTCCCCACAGGCGTCAGAGCCAGCGGGGGTTGGGGATGAACCACATCAAATGGGTGGCTGCAGCCCAAGCTCTCTCTCTGCAAGGCGCTCCTGGTCTCTGCTCTACTTGTATCCTCAGGGATGTGTGGGAGACGATTGCTGCCAATTCAGTAGTCAGGCCCATCCGAAAGTCTTTAGAACCATCTGGAGAGACCAAAGTGAAAGAGAGAGAGAAGGAAAACATCATTGCAAGAATAGCAAAGAAGCTACTTACTCCTAGGGAGACCTCTCCATGTGGAAACTATCCTTGTGAGGAACCCACACATCTTGGGATCCCTCTTTCTGAGGGCTTTATGCCCTTGGGGCTCTGTTTCCATGACCTCTGCCATTAAAGAAATTATACTTCCCTAGCTTTGGCTGGTGGCAACTTCCCCTCAGTAATGGTCTCATTGTGGCCTCCACATGCTAACCTCTCTTAGTTCAGTTCCTAGGTGAACAGAGAATAAGACACAGACCTGGGAACACCAAGGGTGTGGCCAAGTGAAAATATGATAAAGACATTAGTTTGGATAGAAGGACGTCAGATGCAATTCATCAAGGCAATGAAAGAATGACTCTGAAGGCCTTTCAGAGATCTGCAAGACTGCCACTTCCATCACAGGCCCAGAGTGCCAGGGCTCTGTTCCCCAATGCTGATGCAACACTCCTTGGCCACCCTATGATTTAGAAGGGCCTCAAACTATGATTTGAGCTGGAGCCACCCCTCTGGGACACACAGGTGGGAAGCCATGGTAGCATCCACACAGCACCATTTCCAGGGGTGCATAGAGTACACAAGCTGTGGGGGCCTGGCTACCTCACCTATGCCCTGGAGAGCCTCGGGGCCCAGACAGAGAACTGCCTGGAGGTTGGGGCCACCACAGAGAGCCCTTACTAGGGCAATGCCCAGTGGAGCCATGTGGGCAGAGCTGCCCCAGAGACCCCAGACCAGTAGAGTCATGGCATGTGATTCCAACCCATGCTCTTTTTCGGGAGAGAGTGCTCAAAGAGAAACATCTCCTTTCTTCTCATTTCTCTTCCCAAGTCTTCTTAGGCAGGGGGGCGACAGCCGGTGAGAAGTGTATGAATGTAGCCAGAGGAGACGTGGTCTAGCTGTGGTAGGTGCTCCACCCAGGGCTGCTGGGGAAGGGGCAAG
>NW_003852403.1:14518375-14519939 GCF_000181295.1 Otolemur garnettii
TACTAGGGCAATGCCCAGTGGAGCCATGTGGGCAGAGCTGCCCCAGAGACCCCAGACCAGTAGAGTCATGGCATGTGATTCCAACCCATGAGAGCCACGGCATGGGGTCAGTGCCACCCAAGGCCATGGACGCCCAGTCCCCAGTGGGACATCAAGTCAGAGAAGATTATTCTCAAGCTTTGGGATGTAATGCTGTTGCCCTGTTGGGTTTTGAACTTATGAAAACCAGTTGCCCATTTCCTCCTTCTTGTTTCTCCCTTGAGGAATGTAGCTGTCTTCCCTGTGCGTGTCTCACCACTGGATTTTGGAAGCATGTTACCTGTTTGATTTCACAGGTTCGCAGCCAGAGAGCAGTTTACCTCAGGAACAAAGTACCCTGAGTCTCACTCATGTCCGATGTAGATGATATTTAGACAAGACTCTGGACTTTTGAATCAGGGGTGAAATGAGTTAAGATTTGGGGGAGGCTATAAGGAGGGAATAAATGTATTTTGCCTGTGAAAGGACATGAATTTTGGGAGGCCAGGGACTGAATGCTTTTGTCCCCCACAAAATTCATATGTTGAAACTTAACCCCAAGTGATGGTATTAAGAGGTGATTAGGTCATGAGGGCTCCACCCTCACGGTGGGATTAGTGTCCTTTTAGAGGCACAAGGGACCTCATCACTCCTCCCCTGTGTGAGGACACAGCAGGAAGGCACCATCTTGGCAGCAGAAAGAGAGTCCTCCCCAGACACCAATTCTGCTGTTGCACTTGATCTTGGACTTCCCAGTGTCCAGATCTGTGAGCAATACATTTCTCTTTTTATAAATGACTCAGTCTAAGGTATTTTATTACAGCAGCCTGAACTAACCTAGGCCGTCCCTGAGATCAGTAAACACAGGAAGTGTTTATTCATTAGTTCCCATCTCCCTTTGGTCAAGGGCTGCCCTATGGGCAATGACTGTCCTCTTTAGACATGCACACATTTGTGTACAGACACCCACAGACACACGTGCACACACCCTGACACATTTCCGGGGTGCACACGCAGGAGTGCCACATGGAGAGTTTACCTCAGGACAAAAGTGAATCGGCCTCACTCACACCTGCAGTAAAGGAAAGACGGTCAGGTTGCAGCTGAAGGAGGTTATCTGTGCAGAACTGGTCATCCCAGCAGGGGCTGGAGGGGTAGCAGAGGCTGAGCTCACTCAATGCTAATATAGTTGCCTGCTTCAAGGTGTGCAGGAGGAATTCAACTGGAATTTCCTGTGTGGGCAAAGGCCTGGCTGCCGCAGGGGACAGGTCTTCCGGGACCATCCATTCCCGTGACCAAGAAGCCCTGTGAGCGATTTGAGAAAGTGAGGGGAGGAGGGTAACAGAGGCTGAGCAGAGGGTCCAAGGGAACTCCTGGGGTAGACACAGGAGATGACAGTGAAGCCCCTGAAGGAGGAACCTGTGTCTGCCTTTGAAAAATGGTCCCATTCTGCCTGTCTCACCATAATAAATGAGGCCTCCTCAGGAAGCACTAGTGAGGCCTGCACCTGTCAGCTGCAGGCCAGGAGACGCCCAGAAAGGCTTCT
>NW_003852403.1:14519959-14522213 GCF_000181295.1 Otolemur garnettii
GGCTGCTGGGTGGGGAGCAGCAGCAGTGGGCAGAGAGAGGCAGCAGTGGGCGTGGCCTCAAGTGGACAAGAAGCCCTGATCTGAAGGCTCTTTCCACACTATTATGGCATCCCCAACACAGAGTTCAGAGACCCTGCTGCTTGCAGTGACTCAAGTGTGTCTGGAATCTCATCCCTCCTTCCTGATCCTGCTGGGAAAGGAGGAGAATTTGGGTGGAACAGGCTCCTAGATGACCCCTGACAAAGCCAGCTTTCCAAGACCTTGAGAATCAGCAGTCAGCTCAGTCATCAAGGCCCCCTGGAGCCTGGCCTTGGAGGCAGGCAGACACAGGCATAGATCCCACTTCTCAGTGGCCTTAAGCAAGTGGCTACACCTCTTAAGTCTCCATCTTTTCAGCTGCGAAACAAGAAGGAATATGATTACCTTGCGGGGTTGTTACCAGCATCAGAACTCAGGTATGAACAGTGCCTAGTACACAGTAGGCACTCAATAAATGATAGCTACTATTATTGTAAGAGAGTGGAGATAGTGGACAGCAGTATCCTTCCATCCAGAGCACACTGTTCAAGGCCTAAAGCTGAGAAGAGAAGGCAGCAAGGGCTCACATCTAAGTCTAGAGGACCCCAAGGGTGGTCCCACCATTGCTGTTCCCAATTTGCCTCCGCCCCACCAATGTCAGAACAGACTGGGATCAAGAAATCTGTCCCCCCCATCAATGTCAGAGCAGACTGGGATCTAGAAGGGAGGGAGTGTTTTCCCTCCTGGATGCCAAAGATGGGGAGGACAAGACTTGAATTAAATGGGAGCCTGCAGATTTTAAATAAACGAAATTGACTTTTAAAGAACCCGAGTAAGACTACTTAATAAACAAGTCAGGAGGATATGGCTAATGGAGCTTGCTACTCCAGGGTGGGGGTGTTAGCAGGGTTCAGTCAGTTACTGCAGAAAAAAAAATTAGCCATTTCATCTTCCTATCTCCATAAGCTGAGACTCCTCACTAAACGTCCTCATCATTCCTTTCACTAGGAATGTTTGTTGAGTGCCTGCTGGAGCCCCTCTCTTCACCAGGTGCACTAAGGACACACAGGCAGGGCACTTAGCTGGGGTGCCTCTGAGCTCCCAGTCTACCTGGGGGAGCTCTGACTCTGCCCCCAGATGCATAGGCCGAGCAGGCCAGTGTGTCTGGGCATCCTACAGAGAGAGCAGCTCACTGTGCTGCTGCCGGCCAGAAGCCCATCTGAAGCGTGAAGAGGGCAGCCCACAGCCAGAGTGGCAGGCAGAGGGACATGCCCCACGGTCTCAAAGTAGGGCACAGAAAAGCTGGGTCAGTCCCCATGGTCTCTGATGCAGCCATCCCAGGGAAGCTGGATGGTGGCTGCTCATTCCGCCCACACTTGTGTCCTCTCTCTCTCCCCTCCAGAAATAGGGTAGGGGTGAGAAGCCATCCTCCAAATTAAGGGGAGCCAGGATCTGTCTCTCTCCAGAATAGTACCGTCTCCCCATCTCTAGCCAGCAGACATCTGATATCCCTCCCTGACAAGACAGGTAAGTGTCAGATGGTTTAATTCATAACAACGCACTTACCCTCTTGCACAAAACAATGGTGCCTGGGAGGTACCCTCGTCCTTCACCTAGCTCAATTTTAATTCTATCTTTACTACTGTCTGGCTCAGCGACTTTGGCAAGTCACTTTGTCTTTGGGCCTCAGTTTTCCCATCTGGTCCATAATAAGATTAAACCAAGCAATCTCTGAATTGCTTTCCAGAATCAAGCTACCCCCACCCGTACCCCTCAACAACAAGCAGCAGTAACATTTCTCTCCCAACTCTATGATGTCAGCTCCACCAGATGACAAGGACTTGTGTCTGTCTTGTTTGCTCTGGAGTCCTACGACCTAGAACAGTGTCTGGGACATACTGGCACTCAAGAAATATTTGTCAAGTATATGAGTCATCCATAGCTATTATTTGTTAAGTGTATACTGTTAGCCAAACAGCCTGGGTGGGCCCAGCTGGGACCCCAGAGAGAGACTGCTGATGGCTCAGGGTCACTCTCTTTAGAGTCTAGAAGGTCCTATAACTGAAGTTCTTCCCAAGTCAGTGTTAAATCTTACTTGTCTCCCTTCAATTTCATTTTTCCTGTTTAATTCCCAGAGAAGAGGGAAAGTACCGTTTATGTCAGATACTGTGTTTCCCCAAAAATAAGACACTGTCTTATATTTATTTTTTCTCAAGAAGACACACTAGGGCTTATT
>NW_003852403.1:14522268-14528186 GCF_000181295.1 Otolemur garnettii
AGGCTGCCACTAGTAATGCATGAACTCCTTTCCCCTAGCCATTCGCACATGTGCAATAGGATGCCTGCGACCACAGTTACCACACACACACCTGCACAAGTGCGAATGGCTTGGAGAAAGGAGCTGTGGCAGATAAAAGGTATTTCAGTCTTCCCTACCGCTCCACGCCGAAATGCAGGGTGTGGCTATGCAGGTACGCTGCATAGCAACGCCTATCACTAAGTCTTATTATCGGGGTAGGGCTTATATTTAACAAATGCATAGAAATCCTGCTAGGGCTTATTTGGGGGGTAGGCCTTATTTTCGGGGAAACACAGTATTTACACACCCAGAACTCTTCTGATTTTCTTCCCAGGAATGCTGTAACACAGTCAGAAGGCAGTTGGCAAACTGTAAAAGATGTTTGTGCCACATATAAGAGACAAAGGGTTAAAAGTCTTAATGTAAAGATCACATCAAATCACCAGGAAAGAACAAACTAAGATTCACAAATTCAAATAGCCAATAAACTAGAAAGAAATTGAGAAAAATCATCAACTGCTAATAACTCATGACATGCAGACTCAAATAATATTCAGATGTGATTTATTACCTAGCAAACTGGCAAAGATTCACTAAACCCAGTGTGTTGGTTTAAGTGTCAGAAAAAATAGCATCAGAATGGTATGTTGTGGGCAGGAGTGAGAAGCGGATATCCTTCCAGAGGCCAAGTGGATAGACAGTAAAGTCTGAAAATCTTTAACATGTGCACGCTCTTCAACCCGGTGATCCTACTCCTACGTATTTATCTGCAGAAATGCCTCAAGGATGTTTATCTAAATGTTAATCAGGTGTTAATAATAAACGCCTGGTTGCCCAATGATACAAGATTAGTCAAATGAATCCTGGTGCCTCCATACACGGGAGCACCGTGAACCACGGAGAATGATGTATGTGTGTGTTCACATTGCGAAACCATCTACAGACGCGGTCATGGGAGGGGCTCCCTCCGAGGAGAATGCAGGGTGGGGAGGTAGGGAAAGGAGGGGAATTTATTTTCCATTCTGCTCTCTTTTGTACTGTTTGAATTATTGATCATGGGCATGTATCAGCCATTAAAAATAAAATTAATTACAAATGATGTAGAAATAATATTTTTATCAAAAAATAATTAAAATGGAGTTTGGATGGATAGCCATCAACGTGTTAAGCACAGTTATTAGTGGGAGGGGAACTCCCACCCTTCCCACGCTTTGGGCCCTCTTCCCAGCCCTCCTCTCCTTCACTCCATAGAGGAGGAGGTTTTTAATTGAGAATGATCCAAACCCAGGATATCTGGGGTCCCCCTCACTAGTGGGCAAGGTTAGTGCCCTGCAAGTCCCAAGCTGGGCTTTCCTCTGTCCCACTTCCTCCATGCCCACACCTGGCTGCAGGAGGTGCTGGCCCTGCCCCGAAGAGGCAGCCCTTCCAGATTTTGTAGGGAGGGATAGAAAGCCCCTCAAAGGCCTCGGGCCTGGGCCAGTTCCTCCATCCTTTCCCTCCTCAGAGTTCTACATTTATTCATAAAGTTATGCATAGAGTAGCATTTGGAATCCCATCTGGCCACAGTTTCTTATATACAAGTTTCTGGAGCTGTACTGGGCACAGGGTCAGGGAGGAAGAGTCATGATCTGGGAATTTCTGGGTAACTGGCTCTATCTAGAAGGACAACAGCCCAGAACTTTAGCCAAACTCAGAACAATTCTCTTTGGCCAGCAGGATATAATAGGATATTTTAATTTTCACGTTTATGCCAGCCTGTGATTGCTAATCTTTTCATTATTTAGTAATTCTTAAATTTTTTTTCCAAGATAAAGGATGGACAGAAAGCCCCTCTGGGACAACTTGACTGACGACAGGGTCCCGGCCAATGTTTTCCATGAGGTGGACCTGCCCTACCTCTTCCTTTTTAATCAGGTCGTCGAATTCTCCTAAGAAGTCTTTTGTGGACATCAAATTGCCTCTGTGCTTGGAGGGGATTAGGAAATGCCAGTTTTTATCCCAGGGGACAGATTTTTGGAAGAACCATGTCTTCTGAAGACCAGAGGAGTTTTGAGAGAGGGTGTTCAAGTCAACATGTATTAATGCCTGACATTTGCACAGCATCCTGCGATTTACAGAGAACATTCACATCCATTATCCCCTTTGATCCTCCCATAAACCTTGGAGAAGCAGGCCTTCCTCCTGGGAACAGGAAAGGAATTATTGGTAGTCCCATTTGACTCCTGGGGAAACTGAGGCACAGAGAGGTTAATTGCCCCAAGTGATATCCTACACCTTTATACTGTATTCTTTCCCGAGCCATATGAGGTAGGCAAAGTTCTTAACTTTCTTGAGAGCCTCAGTTTTCCCACTTGACAAATGGGGAAAATAGTCCCTACTGCCCTCAGCAGGACAGAGAGGTACCTATACACTCCAGCCCATTGAAAGGCACAATCAAGGTGTGGAGGCTGCAGGGAAGAAGGATTTATTCTTTCTGGGGGGAAAACATTCTGGAAAGGCTTCCTGGAGGAGGCATGGGGGCACCTGGCTGGTGTGATCCTCCAAGATGAGAACTGAGTTCCCAAACCGAGGGTAAACGGGGTGGTCTGACAGATTTGGGCCATTCCTGGCCACAGTAAGGACATTTCCCCCTTCCCCACCCAGCACAAAGCAGGCAGCAAACAATGACTCAAGACAGGTCATTTCCTGAAGTTGCTTTCCCCATTGAAAATCAGGTGGCCAGGCCAGGTGTGGTGATGTAGAGTCTATGGAGTCAGAGAGAGAAGGAAAGAGAGGAAACGCACAGCAGCCTCCCTCTCCCTGCCCCTTCCCTCACAACCTGGCCATGCCCAGCAAACCTTCCAAAGTCACAGGCAGCCCTGCTTGGCCACTAGAGTCTATAGAGGAAACCTCTCAAGGCAGAGAGAGACAGTGGGGAGCTGGCGGAGTCTGGCACCCTCTTCCTATGCCCACTGCACCCCATCACTCCCAGCCTTACTCTGGGCACTTTGGGCCTTCACTATTCAGGACTGGCTATCAGAAAAGGCTCCAAAGACCTAGATGCCCCTGGGGACAAAGTGCCCACAGCCCTATAAGTGACTACAGAGGGTCTGTAGATCCAGGGGGACACATACAACCTACCCTTAATCACTTTGAAGCTGCGGCTCCCCTGTGAAGCCCAGCAGGGCACCCTGTCCTGCTTGCAGCCATGTGACCTTGAGCAAGTTAGCTGACCTTTCTACCACAAATTCCTTACCTGTGGGGTATCTGGGAGGGACCCAGTGTACTCCTGTTGCCTTGGCAATGAGTACCACCTGTCAGTCTCAAAACTTTTGCTTTGAGTGATAAAGTGTGCGGTCTCTCTGTTTTGCCTGTGAAGTGGGCCAGTCATGCTACAGTGCATCCTTGGAGATCCAATGAACTCATTTGTGCAAAAGTGCTTTGTGCTTTGCCAACTGTGATATGTTCTGTGATGACTGCACAGGCTCCGAATCAGTATGCATTAAAAAAAAATTAGTCTCCATTTAATATCTGAAAGACAGACTTTTGATATGATGATCACCAAGATGCTCCTCATTCTGCTGGTACTTTTTATGAACAAGAACATTCCATGAAAGAAGTATGGAGAATCCTCAAAGACCTAAATAAAAGTAGACCTTCCATTTGATCCTGCAATTCCATTACTAGGTATCTACCCAGAGAATGAAAATCATTTTACCATAAAGACATTTGCACCAAAATGTTTATTGCAGCTCAGTTCATAATTGTCAAGTCATGAAAGCAGCCCAAATGCCCATCAACCCATGAATGGATTAACAAATTGTGGTATATGTATACCATGGAATACTACTACTCAGCCACAAAAAAGATGGAGCCTATACATCGTTTATGTTTACCCGGATGGAGTAGCAAGGGGGAAGGGTGAGGAGGGAGAGGGGCAGGAGGGCATTTGGCAGGATCTTACCTAATGCACACAATGTGAGGGTGTTCAGCACACCCCCTAGGTGAGGGGCTCTTCTGCAACTTGAACTTTACCTTGGAAGTGAGAACAATGTAATGTAAAAATTTGAATCATTTTTAGAAAAAAAGAACATTCCATGCTCTTAGTTCAGCCCTACTGGCTCACCTTAATACTTCAGGCAAAATTAGCCAAAGTGTCCCTGGAAGAGAAAAGCGACCACCCCGTACCTCTGAACCTAAGAGAATATCATCTTATAATGGCTGTGTGTTTCACCGTAGCTTCACAGACAAGTTCCAAAGCTTCCTAGCCTGGGGAGTGTTTCAAGTCCAAGTCCTCTCATCAGGACTTTGTGGTAGAGCCAGTTCAGACCTATGCAAGAAAGCTGGCTTAATTTTCAGCAGCTTTGAGAGCCAGTTCACATCATGCTGATCGCAGGAAATGGGCCATGGTGGCAGTGTTTACACCATGGCAATCAGCAAACACTGTCAAGAGTGACTTCCCTCCACTTCCTACAGATCATGTTGTTAAATATTTAGCAGCCTGCCACTGTGGAAGGCTCACAGCATTTAGCAATCAGTCGTAAGAGCCCAAGAAAAAGACCCCATTTTAATCCCAGGGCTAACACGTACTGCCTAACTTCATTTCCTCACCTCCTGATTTCTTTCTAGCCCCAGCCAGACCAGTGAGGCCTAGGGGCTCCCTCTTGGCTATGGGATCAGGAGGGGGGAGGCTGCAGTTTGATATAAAACATGTTTGCCTGCAGATTGGGAATTGTTTAGGGTTCAGAAGCCTGAATTAATAGGCCAGGCATCTGGGGTGCCCAGGCTCCAGCTGGGTGCCAAGCCCCCAGCTCTCCTGTCTGCCCAAGTGTCCACAGGATCTGAAATGTACCGTGTATACTTGCAGGCTCAGCACCTCAAACAAATGATCCCGGGTGTGGGTGATCAGGTATTTCCTGCCCAACAGACCTCCTGCCTGGTATGCAAAGCCTGGGCAGACAGACAGCTGCAGCCCACAACCCCACCACCACCCAGTTGAGGCCCGGGGCCTGGAGCAGAGTTGCAGTGGGTGGAGGGTGCAGGGACCTGCCTCCAATCCTATCTCTGCCAGTGCTGTGGCACCCTCCCTCCCAGGGCCTCAGTCTGCCCTGCTATAAAACAAGGGTCATGAGAAGGACACTTTTATTTTCACAGCAGTTGCCCTGGCAATTCCTCTTGGGGACAGCACTGTATTAATTTGAAGGAAAAAAAATGTTGGGGTGAGGGACGAGACCCCAAGAAACAGGTTAATATCATAAACTAGGGTCAATGAGCTCTCTTCCCACAGAGCACGGGTCCTCTTTGGGGTGCTCTGTGGCATGCTGTGCCCAACGGTGGATCTGAGTTTGTAAGGTTGGGGTCAGGCGCCTTGACAGATCTGAGATGCTCTACATAATTAGGGGCAAGAAATGTGGCATCCCAGGGGAATGCAGAGGGCCAGGGGCAGGTGTGTGAAGAGGACGACTCAAGAGGTTGACCCTGGCTGGGGAAAGAGGAGATGAAAACACACCATGAAACCCGGTGGCACCAAGACAGAGCAGGCGCTTCAGCTAGAGAAGATTTAGCTAATGGGGATGTTCTTTTAAATTCTCTATTGAAGTAAAACGTATAAAGAGAAAACGCACAATCACACCACTGTAGTTCAATGGATCTTCACAAAGGGAAGACACTGCCACGCGGACTTCCAGATCAGACACGGGGCACCGCGACCCGTGCCCCCGAAGCCCCTCACGCCTCTCCCAGTACCCTGTCTCCCCACAAAGCAGCCTCAACATGGATCGTCTCTGCCTGCCTTTGACACCACAGAGCAGAATCATCCAGAGGTATTCTTTGGTGTCTGGCTTCTTTCCCTCAACATTTGTCTGTGAGATTCAGCCGTGCTGTTGCACGGAGCGGCAGGTTTTTAATTCTCATTGCCA
>NW_003852403.1:14529432-14530191 GCF_000181295.1 Otolemur garnettii
ATTTTTTTTCTAATAAGTTTTAAACTTTCACTTGGTTTCTTTGTCTTCTTATGAGCCCTCTAAACTCTCTTAACGTCTATGTATTACCCAGTTCTAAGGCTGCTTCCCCATTTTCAAGTATCTTTATAGCAACACCTCATTCTTGGTACCAATTTCCTGTCTTGGTCCACTTTGCATTGCTATAAAGGAATACCTGAGGCCAGATCATTTATTAGGGAAAGAGGTTTGTTTGGTTCACAACTTTGCAGGCTGGACAAGAAGCATGGCCTGAGGACCTCAGGAAGCTTCCACTCATGGTGGAAGGTGAACGGGAGCAGGAATCACAGGACAAGAGGAAGGAAACAAGAGGGAGAGCGGAGGAATACCAGGCTCTTTCTAACAGTCAGTTATCCAAGAACTAATAGAGTAAGAACTCATTATTGTAAGGGTGGTACCAAGCCTCACAGATCTGCCCTCATGACCCAAACACCTCCCATGAGGCTCCACCTCCAACACTGGGAATCCATTTTTTTTTCTTTTCTTTTTTCTTTCTTTTTTTTGAGAAAGACTCTCATTCTGTTGCCCTGGGTAGGGTGCCATGGCATCATAGTTCACAGCAGCCTCAAACTCTTGGGTTCAAGAGATCCTCTTGCTTCAACCTCCTGAGTAGCTGGGACTACTGGCGCAATGCTCAGCTAATTCTTCTATTTTTTTTTTTTAAAGTAGAGACAGGGTCTCATTCTTCTTCCAATTGGTCTCAAACCCCTGAGTTCAGGCAAT
>NW_003852403.1:14530482-14531213 GCF_000181295.1 Otolemur garnettii
GGGGTGCCAGGCTCAGCCCTAATGACCATTGAGGGAAGAGAATACAGAGGTTGTTCTCATGGAGGTGGGAGCAGAGGCTGAGCAGGGAGCTGACTTCTGGGTTCCAGAGGGCATCTGGCTCCATGAACTCTGTCCATACCACACCCCAAGGGCCCCCAGAAAGTCCCGCCCTGCTCACACAGCTGGCTCACAACATCCTGCCCCGATCCTTCTGATTGCCAACTCTCTCCTGCTTCTCCTTGTCACTCTCAGTCCCTGCAACCCCAGCACCAGGCCCAGTATAGGAGGCAATGATGGCCTCCTACCACCAGCCTCAGTTACCACCAGCCTTCAATATGATGTGAAGCCTAAAAATCAAGTGGGACTTCAGGCTGCATAAGTAGAGGCCCAGTGCCTAGAACAGGGAGGGGACAGACCCACTCCCCTCCTCTCGAACTCAGGACCAGTCTCCCCTCTGCCTGCAAGGCACATAGACCATCTCAAAGGTGCTCCCAGTGGAGTGGCCAGGAGGAGACAGACTCAGTTCTCTCCAGCCAGCAACACATACTTCCTGAGCTCCTTCTGAGTACCAGGCACAGTTCTAGGCGATGGGACACCTCTGAGCAAGAGGAACTGGGCCATGCCCTCATGGGGTTGAGAGCCTAGGGATGAAGAATTAAAGAAAAAACTAAGAACTCTGAAGTAATTGAAGAAGAATGATGTAAAAGCACGTGGCTGGGGGTGGGAGGAGG
>NW_003852403.1:14531650-14544288 GCF_000181295.1 Otolemur garnettii
GGGTGGAGATGGAGGCTGGGCTCAGGCTGTGCTTTGCCAGTTGGAAGACAGGCTTCGCGGTTTGGATGTGCTCGATGGACAAGACTTTGAGGCTCCAGGAAGCCTCCTGGGCAAGAGGAGACTTTAGATGACATTCGCCTCCACCCTCCATGTGAAAGATGACCATGGAGAATAGACTTGACAATGGGGAAGTGAGCTCTGTAGGCTGCAGCAGTGAGGCAAGGACGACATGAGGTGAGTGTCAGCTGTATGCCAAGCACGGGCTCAACTGTGCTGTCCAGGGAAGTGGCCACTGCCCCGTGTAGCCACTGGGCCCTTGACTGAGAGATGCTTAGCAAATGTAAAATACACAACAGATTTTGAAGACTTAGTATAAAAAAAAAGAAATGTGAAATATCCCATTCATACTTTTTAATATTAATTACATTTTAAAGTAATCCTTTGGATATACTGGATTAAACAAAAATGTTAAAATTAATTTCATCCGTTTCTTCTTATTTCTTTACCGGAGTCACCAGAAAATGCAATGTTATGCGTGTGGCTCACATCTGAGGCACACGTCATATTTCTACTGGCCAGTGCTGGACTAGAGGGCATATGTCCACTTCGTGTGGATGCCTCATCACATCACAGAAGGTAGATGGATCCTGTTTCCAAACAGAAAGGCGGAGGTTCAGTGAAATCAAAAGTCTCCTTGTGCCACGCCATGCTGCCTTAAGGGGTGCTGGCTCTTTCTACTGGATTTTCTTGACTCCCAGTCTAAGGGCTCAAACAAGAAGAGGCAAGTTTGGGGTAGTTGACCTTGAAGATCACACCCAGCCCTGAGACCACGTTGGGGATGGGTGGAGAGAGGTAGAAACTCTTTTCCCCTCTCCTGCCACTCCCCAGGGCAGGCCTCCAGCAGACTGGGGGCTTCTTAGTTCCACCCTCCCACCCCCTGGACTCCACCCACCCTCTCCCCAGTATCAATCCCCTGGGTAATTTATGGGAGCCATCAAAGTTAATTAATGCCCTAGTTACAAAGCCATCCCAATGTAATTACTGTGTAATTGGATTATAACTTAGGTAATTTCTGACAAAGTGCCCACTGCTTATGCAAGAAACCCAGGGCTTTTTACGGAGTGATTGATGGGGGTGTTGGGACCAGATGGGGAGGCTGGAAGACTGTGTGTGAGGTCGGGGGAACTCCCTGGGAGGAGGCCACAGCCTTCAGGCCCTGAAGCCCTATTTGGGCTGGAAGTGAGGAAGGCAGGTGTGCGGGGAGCCCTTGTGCCCTCTGAGCCGTGGGCCTTCTGTCTAGGGAGGACTGGTTTGGGCCCACCCCAGCCTCTCCCTACTCCTTCTATGCTCTGCCTTCAGCTCTTAGTTAATTTCCACCATCCCTCCCACCCAAGGTCATAGTGACCTCTCTGCTTATTCAGTCCAAACTGTCCCTGTCACCTCCCCACCCCAACCCTGCCCTGGCCTGTCCCATGAGCAGGGAAAGTATATTTGGTATTGCATAACTCTGCTTGCTCATGGCTGCAGGGCCATAGTTGACTGGACAGTCAGATGGGGACAGAAGAAAAATAGTCTACCAGATTCAGACAGAGGAAGCAAACAGAGGGAGGGGCAGCTGAATGGGCATCCTCAAACTTTTGCTCAAGGGTAACAGATCACCCAGTCTCCCTACTACCTACAGCTGAAGCCTCCTAGACCCCCTGGGGGGGGGCAATGCTCTGTGCCTTGCCATGACTCCTAGCACCTAAGAGCAGCCAACTTGTGGAGCCCCAGTGTGTAGTGATGTCACTGCCCCCCCACCTCTATCCATTCCTGTGTCACCCCCTGGAATTCCAAGTCCTGGGAGGGTATCTGATCTCAGCTCACCTCCTGATGGTCCCCAGGCTGGAAAGAGGAATAATCCCCCTTTAGTGCCTGGAGTGGCCCTTCCCCCAAGACTTGACACAGAAGCATGGATTGGTGTTCCCAAAGGGGCTTCCTCGCGGGAGCACAGATGGCGTGCATTAAGGCATGCATCCTCTCTTCTTTGCAACTATAGGCTAGTGTATCAAAACTGCGTAGCTCATGTCTGGTGCACAGTGGGTGATCACAGGCAGTGATAGCTGCTGGTGTTGGACTTGCTCAAGTGGAATCCTGGCCACTCTCATGACATCCTCAAATTAACCTCATCCCTCAAGGCAGCCCAGGCAAGCCTCCATCCCTTGCCACCTTGGGATCCTGACTGTGCTGAGGGCAGGTTCACTTTGAGGCCTCTTCTCACTGCACATGGTTGGGCTGTCACGCGCAAGGGGGACACAGGGCCTGTCTGAGTGCGGCATCCACCCTTTGCCTGAACGTGGGCCACTTCTTAAGACACTCTTTATTCCACAAACCTTTACTGAGCAATTTCTATGTGCCAGGCTCTTCCCTGGGCACTAGGATAGAGCAGAGAACAGGTCCAGCAGACAGAGGTGCATGAGCCACTGACACTGGACATGCAGTCACAGGTTGCTGACTGCCTGGGATCATAACTACACTGTGAGTGAAAGGATGATTAGGAATTCACAGGATATCTGAGGTCTGATCGCCCAAGTTGTCCCACCACGAAGGTGTGTATTTCTCTAGCACACTCCATGGGGTGACATAGGGATGGATGGAGTGGGGAGCAGTAACATCACTACACACTGAGGGCTCCATGAGTTGGCTGCCCTCATGGAGAGCCATGGCAATGTGCAGAGCATCCCCCCTCCCCACCCAGGGGCCTTGGAGACCGTCAGCCCCAGGTCGTGGGGAGCCTGGGTGTTCTACTATGCACCCATCCTACGCATGAGGATGGGTGCACAGTGTCCCAGCCTCCAGGCACCCCTCTTTCTAGCTGCTCATAGCTGAGCTAGCTACCACCTACTGGCAATCAGGGGTGGAGAAATCTGGAGGACGGAGCACCCTGTGTGCTTTCTGGAGGAGGAAGGGGTCTGAAAGGTGACGGGAAGGATTGCAGCAAATATAACCCACTTACTGCTGCCTGTGTCACCGCCATTCTCTGTGAATCCACAGGGATTCCCTGTGGGTTGTAGGAGGGGATATGAGAAGAACCCTGGGGTGCTGAAAGGACGAGGGGCTGTCAGGGGCTAGGCGCAGGCTCAGCCAGCACGCCCCATGTCACAGGCTAGAGTCCAGTAGGTACCACCCGGAACATGTCATGCCAGGATTTGGTTCATGTTCTCTCCGAACGTGTCACACTTACCCCCTCAGTCCCAATCTTTGTCACCATCCCTATCTGTCATGAATGTGCGTTAGCTCCAGCCGGGCTTGTACAACCAGAGAACAACTACGTTTCACTTTCAACTCAGGCTTCAGTAGGCTTTCTGGTAGGTTCAGGTTATTTTTCTCTCTCTAAAAATAATATGCTTGGAAGCTGTTCTATGTAAGGACAGAGCCTCCACATCCAGCGTTTACTTCTGTTATATTTAGATAAGACACATCAAGGCTGTCTGTCTGTCATGACATGTTCCCTCAAAGCAGAGCCTGAGGCAGGGGTTAAGGAACAAGAGTTTTCTGAGGAGTCTTTCTGCAGGAACCCTCACTGGAGGGAGGAGAGTGAGAGAGGAAGAAAAGGGAGGCCTCAGGGAAGATCTGGCCTTGGCCAGAGTCGCTAGAAGGCTCTAGGGGATAAATCATAGCATAGCCAAAGTGTCCCACCTAAGGCAAGGGCCAGGCTTCTGCCTCCCTGCCCCATCATAAGTCACTGGTAGGAGGCACTGAGAAAAGAGGGGTTGTCGCTTTCCCAGTCCTCTGTGGGCAGTGGCTCTGGTCCCCCAGGAAAGTCCCTTGAATTATAAGCCCTGGTCAGGGGCAGCAGCTCAGGACTAGGCCTACTTTTCAGCAAAGGGGTCCCAAGTGGGGCCCAACAGCATCTCAGTATCTTTTCATCACACTGGGCCTTTTATTATTTTCTTCCCATGCACCAGAAAGATTTTTATCTATCTTTCCTTTACCTCCTCTATGTAGCCTGGAGTGGGTACAGAGCAAAAGCGTACCTACCATGTGCAGAAAGAGAATAATAATGTAAAATAAAAATAGAAGTGCCCTCCCAAACCCCGAGTTTCTGATTCAGTTACTAAAACCCCTCCCTCTGCTGAAGGGCTGGTGGGTAGGGAGGGCCAGTAGGGAGAGCCAGGCCTGCAGTCTCCTAATTTGGTGACTTCAGAGCTCATCAACCAGAATGACCAGAAGGACCAGAACATAGCAGAGGGCGGCATGGCTGGCCCATCCTTCTTGGGTGGGCAGGACAGGGCAGGCTCAGGCTCTACCCCATAAACAATGGGCAGGTGCTCCTACAGCCTCTCAACACCATAAGGAGTCAGAAAAAGGTGCAAAAGTCAGTACTGAGTGCTGAGGGCCTGTGGCCTCCTACCTGGGCCTTGAGCTTGAAGGCACTCCTAGTGTGCCCTCTGCACTGGCAGTAGCCAATCCCCCAGTCCTGCAAACACTGAGGAAGTGGCTTGGACAGTCTCCAGCTCAGTAGCACCCACAGGTGCCTTCTCTCTCATCTATAGGTGATGCTGAGCCCAGCCTGGGGCAGGCAGAGATGGGCAGAGGGTGGAAGGGCAGGCCTGCAGCTATGGGGGCCAAACCACTGCAATCCTATGCACAGCGGTGTGTAAGGCACTGCTCTGGCTGCCGAGCGACAGGGAAGAACGTCATACCTTATAGGACTGGCGAAGTGTCCTTGGAGTAATTAGGGAATTACATACCCCTTATTTTCAATATCTGTGTGGCTGGACATGGTTTACTACAACCTTTCACACATACAATATCTTTGAACACCATTTATTCAACATTTGATATCTTTCAACATCTTTCCAATAGAGGACTCTTATCTCCATTTTACAGATGAGGGAAAGTGAGGTCTAGAGCGTCAACGTCACCCAGTTAAAAAGTGACACAACCCAGACTCAGAATGAGGCCTTCATACATTAAAGTCCCATGCTTTCTGCTGAGCCACACTGAAATAGACTTAATGAGGCTGAAGTCTTGGAGGCAGTGTAACAATATCATAAATAACTTCTGGGGCCCTGGGCTTTCTTTTTTAATAATTGTTTTAGCAAAGGCAGAGGCAGAAGGAACATGCTGTTTTGCAACCTGCTTTTTTTTTTCTTAACATCTTGTATCTTGTGAACATTTCACCACATCGTTAAATATTCTTTTACTGGGCCATCATTTTTAATGGCTGTATGGTATTCCATCACATGGATGCCCCATAATTTATTTAACCAATCTCTGTGGTGGACCTCTAAGCTATTTCCAGTTTTTCACCCTCATAAACAAGGCTGTGATGAGCATCCTTACACATAAATCTTTGTGCCCATTTCAAATTACATCCTGAGGGGTGAAAGGATACATTCTTTAGAAAAGATTTCTGATGTCTATTACCACATTACCTGAGGTTGTTCATTTCCCCTTATTCTCAAAGATGATAAAAAAAAATTTTAAATACTCCCAAATTTAAAAATTGCATCATTGTCCCCAATCAGCAGGTAATCAGTCATGTGACTTCGGTAGGTCACCTCTCTCTCTGATCCTCTGTAAATTCATGTGTCAAAGAAGGATTTAAAGAAACTGGTCCCTACATGTCCTTTTGCTTCCCACATTCTCACAAGACTCGGGGGAGCCCCAGACGGCTCAAGCTGTAGCAGTTCAGGAGCTGGAATCTTCCTGGAGGAGGTGGAGCTTGGACCACTCCTGAAGGGTACAAGGGGATTAGGAAGAGGCAGGGCAGGGAGAGTGAGTCTGGGGGAAGTCCCAGCATCCCTGGCTACACTGAACTTAGAGATGGGCTGGTGGAATCTTGTTCTGCTTGGGCTGCTGTATAGACTTCCTGAACTGCAGGTCCCAATAATTCAGCACGAGGACATTTGTACTTTAGGAACATTTGTACTTCACAGACTGATGCCTGAAACAACATAAAGACCTTGTGGGCTTCTTGTGTTGTCCTTTAAGGGAGTAAAACTCCAGGCATTGTGAGCATGTAAACAGAGATTGGTGAATCCTGCCCCAGGTAAGGGGTGGCACCAGGTGGCACCAGGTATGATCTGCTGATTCTGGTAAGTGGGACTTTGGTGGCATTTCCTCATTGTGCCTTCATTTCCAAGCTGAAGAGTGGAAGCAGTGATACACACCACACTCGCTCATCAGCTCTCCATCGACTGATGGAATGTGCACCTACTGTGTGCCAGGCACTGTGCTCAATGCTGGGCATTTGCTCGGTGTGGACAGGGACAGTGAACCGTCATGGAGCTTACACTCTGAGGGACGCAGGCATTAAAGCAACCATCACTAAATATGTGAATGGATGCACACAAATCCACACACAGGCTGAGAGGAAATGCAAGAGCTATCAGAACGCGAAATGGGGAGTGGAAAACAATCCCCCCCGGGAGCTGGGAAAGATTTCCCCTAACAAGTGACATCTGTGATGAGATAGAAAGGATAAGGAGTGGCTGGATAAAACCTGGGAAGAGGGGAAAGGTGTTCCAGGCAGGGGGACCCGTGTGTGAGAGACCCAGTGGCAGGAGGGATGATGGGACGGGGAGGACCTCCAGAGCCAGCGGCTGGTGCAGGAGCCATGAGGAGAAGAACCAGCCCAGAGGAGGAGAGAGGCTGCCAGGGCCCCCTCCAGGCAACATGGCAGTCACAGAAGGGCTGTAGACGGGGATGGACCTCCTGGCCACAGTGCTTGGGACAGAGAAGGGGTGGATGGGAGGAAACTGGCTCAATGAGTAGAAGTTGGGACAGAATTCTGTGGCTCTTGTTTGCTCAGGGGAGCTGAGTCCTCACAGGTGCCCAGTGTGGAACTGTAGCCCCTCCTTCCCAGGAGCCATAGGCATGTAGGGTGGGGGGTGGAGAGGCTGCAGAGGAGAGGGTTAGCCTGTGGTTTTGTGGAGGGCAGGGTTGAGACAGAGTCTCACTCTGTACCTCTAGGTAGAGTGCCATGGCATCACAGCTCATAGCAACCTCAAACTCCTGGGCTCAAGTGTCCTCCTGCCTCTACCTCCCAAGTAGCTGCGACTACAGGCGCTCAACACAACGCCCAGATATTTTTTAGAGATGGGTTCTCGCTCTTGCCCAGGCTGGTCTCAAACTCCTGAGCTCAGGCAATCCAGCTGCCTCAGCCTCCCAGAGTGCTAAGATTACAGGTGTGAGCCACTGCGCCCAGCCTTTAGCAGGGGGTTTTCTTATTGTTCAAGTTGTGGCAGGGGCAGGAGGCAGCAGACAGGCCAGGGTTCCCAACATGGCAGCCCTTCACTCTTCTTCCTGTCACCTAGAGCCATTTCCTGTAGACTTCACCGCTGGGCTCAGCCAGACACCTGTGCACACATATACACACTGCTCCTGCTCACATGCGCAAAGGGCAGGTCTGGGAAAACTGACCCCAGAGGCCAAGGAGGACTTTCCAGCCCAGCTTAAGCAGAAAAACATCCTCCATCCCCACCTGCTGAACTCTGACCTGAGGGAGCACACTTGGGTACAGCTCAGCGCCTGGACAATATCCCACCCCTCATCACCACACCAGGATAGTAGGCGCCCTAATGTGGCAGATGGGGAAACTGAGGCAGGGACAACACAACTCACCCAAAGCCACATTCCCACAGGTGGAGAAGGTGGCTTCAACCTAAACCTGTCAGCCGCCCAGTGCAGGGATCCTTAGGTTAAGCCCAGATGTCGGCAGAACACACAAGACTAGATTCGTAGGAGAGGGGGTGAAAGCAGGCAGCCGGGCTGGGCCTAAAAGTCCTGGCATTGGAACTGGCAGAGCTGCCTCCCTCATGACTCACTGACTGACGTAACTAATCAGACACGGCAGCTCTCTGCCTCAGTTTACCCATTTTGCACACTGGCAGGTTGGGTGTCACACTCACAAAGAGGGGCAAGGATCACGGCGGGAGTGTGCTCTGAATGAAAACAGAAGCGCAGCACCAGCAGCGGATGGCGCTGTCAGGTCATTATTAGTGTCATTAATAATCACGCCGGTAATAAATCGCGAGTCTGCCGGGCTGCGTGCTAAATAGAGGGGCTCTGACTAATTCCCCTCACACTGCCTGGTGCTCTGGGCTCCTTGCGGCCTCCTCCCATCCATCACTGCAGAGTTATCCTGGGCCTACCTTGCGGGGAGGCGGGGAGGCTGGGACAGGAGCTGCGGGAGAGCGACACATCACGGTCTCCCAGCCAGGGACAGGGCGAGCCCGGAGGGGGGCCCAGCCTCTGATTACTAAATGCAAGTCCCCTGGGTCCTCCTCCACCAACCCCTCACCCCACTCAGAAGAACTGGCACTTTCAGCCTGTCAAGGAGACAAAGACTGAGCCGCCTCCCGGAGATCTCAGGCCTCGGGGCGGAGCAGCCCCAAGTAGAGAAGGGCTTCATCTCTCGGGCCTCTACTCCCACTTGCTTCTCCTTCTCCACGTGGAAAAGGCCCTGAGCATGGTGGGAAGGTGGAGAGCACTGAGCCAGCCCCTCCAAATCCTGAAAACTTTCTCAGACTCTTTCCTCGTGGCTCTGTCTCAGTTTACCTAGAGACATTGCACCCTCAGGAAAGGGGCGACCATCAGAGGAATCCCAGACTGAATACTTCTTTCAGCCCTCCATGGCAATGTGAGAATGTGCTTGGGGACTGGGGGAGCCCAAACAGGTTCCAGGAAATCCTCCACCTCTCTCTGGAGGGGGGATGGTTCCCTACATACAAACCAGTCTACTTTGAGATTGCCTGTTCCCCGCAGGCTGCTGGTTCAGCTCTGCCTGATCTCAGATGGATAGATGTTTGCCTGGAAAGTGACCTAGTGGCTAGAGGTTCTGACAGCTGCTCCTGCTCTCTGGCTCTGTAGTATACTGAGAACTGTTCAGCAACTGGTAATCAGGGGTAGTGATGTGGTGGTGGTAGTGTTAGAAATACCGTGGTCTGTAGTGTTTGCCAATTTCCATGGTGTAAATACTCCCACCATGGCTGATTTCAAGGTACCCATGACATCACTGAGCATGGAGAAGGGATGTGGATGATTGGTTCCTTTTTTCTTTTTTTGAGACAGAATTTCGCTCTGTCACCTGGACTCTAGAGTGCCATGACCTCAGCCTAGCTCACAGCAAACTCAAACTCCTGGACTCAAGTAATCCTCCTGTTCAGTCTCCCAAGAACTGGGGCTAATTTTTTCATTTCATATAGAGACAACAGTCTCATTTTGTTGCTCAGGCAGGTCTCAAACTTCTGTAGTCAAACAATCCTCCTGTCTCCGCTTTCCAAAGTGCTAGGATTATAGGCATGAGCCACACTGCACCTAGCCCATAATTGGATCTTGTAAGCTGGCTGATGTAAGCCAGCTCCAGTCCACCACTGAGTTAATCCTCCCACGGCATGGTTTCCTGGGCCCAGTGTTGGAGGTGGGGGTCCAGTCTAAGGCTGAGAGCCGGTGGGAGGCTTGGATTATGATGGAAGGGTCCTCCTTAGCAACTCCCCCAGCTCTCCCTCCAGAAAGGCCACTTCCCTCTTCCAAATCATATTCCAAGCTGTCCCCTGTGTTCTTCCCACCTGCTGCAGCCCCACCCCAATCCTTCTCCATCCCCCACCCTGCCCCCTGTAAGTGATTTCCCATCAAAATCCTTCCACTCCTCTGAGGCTCCCACATCCATCCTCTCCTCCTTATCCATCAGCACACTCACGATCCTTCCCCCACCAGTTTTCATCTGAACTGCCACGACAGCCTCTCCTCACCTCCTCTGCCCCTCACTCCTGCCCCCACAGACTCTCCTTCACACAGTTGACAGTTATCTTTATAAAACACAAACTTCATTGCAGCAATCTCTCTGTCAGAAACCTCTCGAGGCTTCTCGCGGTCTATGCAGAAACCATAAACGTCTCAGTCTGGTATTCTTGATGGTGCTAGCTCAGGCGTTCCCTGACACTGGAGTGCACACCCTCTCCTCCTGCACCCTTGAAAATGGTCCCGTTATTAAGCCCCCCTCAAAGCCCTCTGTTTCCAGCTGGAACCCTGACAGATACAGCAAGGAAGACCTGTTTACCCATTGGATCTCGCCCACATGGAACAGGCTGCTTCAAGTGAGAGTGAGCTCTCTGTCACTAGAAGGGATCAAAGAGAGCTTGCCTGGCATGTTATCAAAGAGATTTCAGCATTAGTTGGGGCCTCAGTTAGAAGACCCTGATGCTCCCCCCAGGCCCTCAGAGCACTTTCTCTTGTGCCTACCTCGCCGAAAAGCTTCCGGCTCCAATGTCTCTGTGGTTGTGCTTTAATGACCCAGTCCCAGCACCCGTTGTCACCCTGGGCCAGGCCCTGTCACAGCCTCCCACTGTCAGCCCCAGGCTTGCGCCTGGGCACTGAGAAACTGAGCAGGAATTCTGCCACCTCCACCTTCCTCTGCCTTTGCCTCCACCCCAGCAGCAAATGAAGCAGTCAGAAAGCTGCTGGGGAGAGGAGGACAGAAGACCCAGATGGAGGAGGCCATTTTAGAGATGGGGAAACTGAAGCCCCAAACAACAGCACGTGCCCCCAGTTCCACGGGAAAATTGGTGCTCCACCTTCTTGGTACCCTGCCAAAGAGATCATCCTCTCTGCTCCCTGCCTTGTTGGTGTCGTTGCCTGGACGTGGAACAGTGTTTGGGGGATGATAATACATCACTCCTGTGAATGCATCTGAGGTGAAAAGTAACACGAGGAGTCTAGAATTCAGCTTCTCCTCCCTGCCCCTTCTCCCCAAGTGAGGCTTTTGACCAATGGCAGTCTCGTGTCTAGAAAGAATGAGGTTTGCTCTCCAGCCCTGCTGTTTTTTGCTGTGTGCCCTTGGGCAAGTCACCCAAACTCTGTGCGCCTTAGTTTTCTCAGCTGTCAAAGATGTTGGGGGTGCTAGGATGACATGTCTGCGGGCACCTTGCACAGCGCCTAGCAGTTGGTGGCTGCTCAGGCGTGGCCATTCCCTTTCCACTTATGGTAACCAAGTTTACTGAAGTATCACCTACAGCTAATAAAGGGCTTACATTTTAAGTGATCACTCATGAGCTTAAGAAAGCTCAAAATTGCAGTCAAGATGTAGAGCATTTCCTGTAACCCCCAAATTCCCTCCTGCCTCTTCACAATCCTCCCGACCTTGGCCACAGGTGGCCACTGGTCTGCATTCTGTCACCATGGAGTCATTCTTGCCTGTTGTAGAATTTCATGTGGATGGAGTCCCACGCGTGTATCTGTGGGGTTTGGTTTCTTTCATTCACAATGATGATGTTTTGGATTTATCCGTGGTGTTTATCAATCAGCTCACTCCTTTTTATTGCTGGGGAGTATTCCATTGTATGCATATTCCATGGTTCACTTATCTATTCTCCTGCTGCTTCCAGTTTTGGTGACTAGGAATAAAGCTAATCTTAAAAATGAATGTGCAGGTGTTTTCATTTTTCTTGGGTCAATATTTAGGCATGGAATGGCTGGGTCCATTTGGTATTAATTTTTGTACATGGTTTGAGGTAGGAGTCAAAGTTCAGTTTTTCTGGTTACGGATGACCAACTGTTTCAGCATAACGTATTGAAAGACTGGCACATTCCATTGGGATTTTATATGTAAACAATTATGCCATCTGCAAATAAAGACAATTTTTTTTTCTCCAATGTGCACGTTTTTATTTCTTTTTCCTGCCCTACTGTACTGGCTAGTCTTCCAGTACAATGTTAAATAGGAATGATTGAGGGACAATCTTGCTTTGCCCTAATCTTACAGGGAAAGCATTCAGTGTCTCACTATCAATGGTAATACGCATATTAACTACTTACCGGGTTAGGAAAATTTTCTTCTACTCCAAGGTTATTAAGAGTTTTTCATCATGGATGAATATTAAATTTTGTCAAATGCTTCTTTTGTATCTATTGAAATGATTATATGTTTTTCTAGTTTAGTCTCTCGATGTGATAAATTACATTGACTTTTTTCAAATATTGAACCAAACTTACATTTCTGGGATAAGCTTTCCTTACTCATGATGTATTAACGGCTTAATTTATTATGAAATTTAATTTGCTAACATTTTGTTAAAGATTTTTACATCTATGTTCATGAGGGATGTTGGTCCGAATTTTTTTTTATATTTTAATTCATTTATCTGTTTGATATCAGGATAACACTGTCTTCATAAAATGAGTTGAGAATGGCTCCATATCCATGTCAAGTAACTTTTTATTGAGTGGTAGACGTTGTGAATTTCATGTTTCTGCGGGCTTATCTCATTGTAGTTCTTAAGAAGGGTTTGACCTTGTTTTAGCATACACTTGGGTTACTGGTTGGTTTATTTACCAGCTGGTAATCCAACTGTATACTAAAACAAGGTCAAACACTTTTTTAAGACCTACAGCCCTACCATTTCAATGATTTGAAATCTTGTTTGTAAATTCAGTTAAGATGAGTTTAGAGCGCCCTTTACAATGAGATTGGTTAGGCTTATTTCTAAGGCATGACTCTTCTTGGGCCTCTCTATTCTGAACACTCAGAACTTAAATGTTTTCTATGCTTGTGTAAACTTGGGAATTGTCCAGCTTAGTACTCCCTAGTCATTCTTTGCTAAGCCGCTGACATTTTATCCTAAATATGCACCTCTTAGGATTTGGCAACAGAA
>NW_003852403.1:14544497-14547648 GCF_000181295.1 Otolemur garnettii
CAACTCATCACCTCAACTGAGAGTGCTCCTGAAGCTCTCCTTGGGTTCCTCCTACCCTACAGTGCAGTCTGAATAGGGCCTCTGAGCTGGGGTGATCACAGGGTTCACCTTGTTTATCTAAAGAGTCACAGTCTAGAGCTATCTACTGTCAATATCTGAAGATGACCATTTCATATATTTTGTCTGTTTCCCTAGGTATTTATGGAGGGAGAGAAAGTCCAGTCTCAACAACTTCAACATTGCTAGAAGCCGTGGTCTGTCTTCCTTTTCCACCTGTCACACCTCTGACAGAAGACACCCTCTCTTCCTAAAACCTGGGCATGCTTGAGAAGAGAAAGCAGGGCACGAAATGGCCATGAAAGCTCTATCCCCTCCAGATGGTTCCCTTTTCAGCCTCTACCTCACTTAAATTTCCTTGGAGCCCAAGCCCAGTTTCTCCTTTAAAACCTAACAGATCATAACTGACAGAGTTTGAGCCTCTTTGTGGCCAACGCTGACCCAGGTGTTCTTAAAAAAATCTTTTTTTTTAATCCTCACAATATTTCTCTGTATTGTTTATTTAGCAGTTGCTCTGTGCTGGGCACCATGCTAAGTGTTTGATATATATGATTCCCTAAATAGTCACCACAGTCCTATAATATAGTTACCTCGGCCCTGTTTTATAGATGAGGAAACTAAGGTGCAGAAAGGTTGAGTCACTTGGCTGAATGCCAAGTCCCATAGCTAAGAAGTGTAGAACTTCCTAAGAAGCTCAGGGATTCCAACACCAGGCGCCCTGCTCTCAGCTACACCATGCTGGCTCATTCAGAGCCTCCTTGCCATGGCTGCTGTCCTGGGAGCCTGGCGGTCGGCTTCCTCTGGGGCCATTCTCCCCTAGCCTGCAGTCAGCTTCCCAGCTCCAGAGCTCTGCTCTCTCGGGGAGGGTGGCTGAAAGAGCAGAAGCAATCATTAAGGTCTCTGATTTTGTGACCCCTCTCCACTGGCTCCCACCAGCCTAGCCTTTAACTCCGTGCCCCTAATGAGCCCCCGCCACCTATAATCCCCTTGTGACCACCTTAGTTAGTTCTGGTGCCTGCACTCACACCTTGCGTAGACCACAGGTCACAGGCCTCATTCTGCCTCTGCTCCTTCTAGTCACCCCCTGGGCCCCAGGGGAGGGGCCTTATGAGAGCCTGAGAACTACCAGGGCTCACAGATGAAAACTGAATGTGTTCCTGGGGGAACTCCTAGGACCCCAAGAATCCCTGGGGAATCACCACCTCCAGAGGCTGAAACTCGGTTCTAGCCACTGTCGACAAAGAAAATAGTCACTGACTCAGGAGAATGGCTCCACTGAGCTCACCAGTCTCTCCCAGATGTGGGAGGAAAGATTATTCTTGTATGGAGGGGAAGGGAACATGAAGCCAAGGGCTGGCCACAAGGGCCTCCTACCTCCTCTCCCTGGTCTAATCACCTTGACCTTCAACTGGTGGCAAGGAGGCAGGACATTGTGATGTTACCTGAAGGCCCAGGCCAGGTGCCTGATCCAGGAACTCTGTGTTTCCAGTCCAGGGCACCAAACCCAAATCAGCCCCGAGGTACACAGCTTTTGCATAGAAATGAAAATGATGTTCCTCATTTGGGTAATGCTTTCACCTTGTCAGTGTGAAAAATAATAGCAGCACTTAACCCCTAGCCAAGTCCAGACTATGAACTAACTCAGTGTTTCATATAATTTGCTGCTAATGCTCACAGGCCAAGACCGACATTATAATCCCATTTGGTAAAAGAGAAAACTGAGGCACAGAGATACGGAAATGTGGTCCGGGCCCCAGAGCCAGAAACATCCCTCGGGCCCAAGAGTGCTTGTTTGTTCTCCTCACTTGTCTCAGTCACACACACAGTAACCTCCTCTTCTGTCCAGCTAATCACGGGAAGCTGTGAGAGAGACAGAGTTGGCATCAGCATGCCAACCTCTGACAGCTGGGGAAACCAAGGCACCGGCCTTCCACCCTCCAGCAGGCCAGGAGCAGAATCAAGACAACAACTCAAGCCCCCTGAGAGTGATCGCTCTGCTCACACACACGTGAACAGGTAGAGTTATGTTGTTCCCATGGAAACTCGATCAGAAGCTGAGAGTTTAAAAGGACACCAGTACAGTTTTGGGTCTGGCTTCACAGGCATCTGCTTAAGAGTCACTCAGTGGGACTCACCTATCACAGGGTACACGTCACTCTAGACTGACATAGTCCTCTGACGTCTGATCCAACAACAAGCTGGATAGGGACAGTTTTACCCATTTTCCAGGTAAGGAGCCAGAGGCGTGAATAGTGACATGTGGCCCTCCGAAGCTTGAACACCTCGCATGCAGGCCTACAAGAAGGCACACTTGCAGGCAGCCAGATGATGCAGGGCGGCAGGGCTGGCATGCACCTGGAAGTCCTTGGTCCAAAAGGCAATAATGAGCTGGGGGAAGGGCAGGGCCTTGGGCACAGCTGGGCCCTCTGGGTCAGGGCTGACGCCAGGACCTGAATGGGATGGCCTGTGCAGGACCCCAGGAAGCTGTGGCCTGGGCACTAATCAGAGCTGACTGGGTCAGAGGGGCCCCAGTTCCCCACCAGAGCTGGTGTTTAGAGTCAGGCAGGGGGCAAGCAGCCTTCATTTCTCTTTTTGTCCCTTTGACCTCAGATCAGAGGCCTGCATGAGGTTGCCCATGGGGACTTGGAATCTGAGCTAATGAGGTGACTTCCAGGCCCAACTCAGACCAGCTGGGCCTGCAACAGCATTAGCAGCGGGGACAGGGGGCCTGGGACCTCTTCTGAGCCCAGCACCCAGGGTCCCTGTTCAGGCAGCAAGTATCCAACACGTTCTTCTGTGTGCTGTTAATAAGTACACCAGGCAACAGGTACAGACAGGGACTGTCCGGAACACTGAGAGTCATGGTCGTCCCACCTGTCCAGTCAGCACTGTCACTTCCATCTCAAAGACAACCCAGGACCAGGGAGACTGCCACTTGCCCGGGGACAGAGCCAGGCAGATGCAGGCTACAGATCCAAATCAGATTGGATGCCAGGTTCTGCTCCTGTCCCCTGGCAGACCCTCCACCCATTTGCCAAGATAATAACATCTCTCATTGATCAAGCACTTACCCGAGGGCAGGCACTGTGCTGAG
>NW_003852403.1:14547823-14559369 GCF_000181295.1 Otolemur garnettii
CCAGGAAGCAGGTGAATGAGGTGGGTGGAAGGAGCTCTGAGTCAGGCCAGCTGTGGGTCAGAGGGAAGCGGATGCAACGTGGAGAAGGGCTAATCCTGGAGGACTTTCTGAAGGAAGAAGCCACCATCTAATGGAGGGGCTGGAATGGAAGCCCACAGCATGATCTCTGAGCCTGGCACCTTTCCCCTCCCATCACTCACAGGCCTCTGGCAGCTTCCAGAAAAATGCATATTTCAGGTTTGGCATCGAAACCTGGGGGGGTCGAGATCTGTGTTTCTATGGCAACCATATCCTTAATAGCATCCACTAAGGACGTTCTTTGGCTGCAGGAAGCACACATGATCTTTTGATTACTACCAAAGGTATTGAGAGGCAGCCCTCCCCCTCTCCAAGGCCCTCCACCCTTCCTTGGAAAAATAGATGCTGCCCCCCACCACAAAAGTCAGGGACGGGAAAGAGGGAGGAAGTCTGCACACGAGAGAGGGGGAAATAGGAAAAGAATCAATGTTTGTGTTAATGGAGTTGCCTGTTCAGCGTTTCTCCTTTTTTATGGATTTAGATAACATGCTCGTCAGGGATATCTTCATTTCCCAGAGCAAAGAAATTAATTAATCACTAATGGTGCAATTCAGAAATTAATTTGTGCTACCTTCTTAAATGTGTCGTTATTAATCAATTGACAGCGTGGGCTGGCAGGGGGAAGGTGTCCACTAGGGCCTGGGGAACTTGGCCTGACCTGTATGTGATGGACAGCTCCAGAGGCCAGATGCAGGCCACTCAGAAGGGGGCTCTAGGGTCTCAGGCCCCAAAGAGGGGCCCAGGGATGCTGCGGGAAGACTGGGAGTCATACGACTCAAATTCCAGGTGGGACTTTGGGCAAGTCTTTTGGAATCTCAATTTTCCCGTCTGTACACTGAGAGTTGGACTTGAACAGTACTTTTCAAATCTCCTATGACTACAGGATTCATTCCATAAAAAGTGTGCAGAATCCAGTGTTCCAGACACACAGAGCCCTCCAGCTCTGCACCACACCACCCTGCCATCCCAGTTATGGTCCTCACTATGGGACACTGTTGGGGAGAAGGTCTCTGGAGTTTTGTCCTGCAGGGCAGCGTCCCTGGCTTCTCTCCCCTCCTGCATCCCATTCAGCTCCAGCAGTAATTCTCAGTGCTGGTCAGGCAGTGCCAGGAGGGCTGGGCCCGTCCTGCCCACTGCGTACCTTTGGGTCCTGGAATGGGGTCTGGTACACAGTAGATGCTAAGTAAGTGTTTATTTTATGAGTTTTGTTTATTTTGACTTTAGGCTGCCAGGATGGGGAGGGCTGGCCAGGTGGGTGGCCCCAGGAGAAGAAGGAGGGAGCCTGGAAGAGTTTGGCTGTGAGGAGTGGAAGGCAGAAGCTGCCTGGGTCTGGGGCTGAAGGCCAGAGGGGAGGCAGGTGGGGGTGACGGACACTGGGTGCCCAGGCGGTATGGGAACAGGGAGCCAGTGACAGGCCACTGTGGCAGGTGCTGACCAGGCCAGGCCTGGCTCTCACTGCTCCTCTCCACAGCCACAGGAGTATGATCATTTTTAGTTCCCTCTCAGGAGGCTGCCCAGGGCCCCAGCTGTGAGTGGAGAGACACTTTCCAGCCCATCGTCACCTGGGGGCCCACACTCTCAGCCACCACACACCGCCTCCACATCCTGGCCAGGTAATTCTCTGCTGCTTCTCTGGGATACTTTACGATCTGTGTCGCGCTCTGCTCCCGAACTTGGCTTGACCCCAAGAAGCGAGCAGAGAGCACATTATTATCCCCATGGACAGATGAGCAAGGCAGGCACAGAAAGCCCTAACCAGCAGCACAGGCCACTGGTGGGCTCAAACCCGGGCCTTCTGGGGTCTGCAGGCTGAGCGGCGTGGGGAGTGCCTCACCTAATAGAGTGGGGTCAACTCGGCCCAGCCCCTGGCTGAAGGGAAAGGCCAAAGATCCACACTGCATGTACCCACTACTCATTAGCCTGGTGGTGTTCCAGACAGCAGTGAGGACACGTGGGATTTGATAGTTGGAGGGAGCAAACATATCATTTTGTAGATGGGGAAACTGAGTCCCAGAAGAGAGAGGGTTGGCCGAGACCATCTAGCAAAAGAAGACAGGATTCCCTAGAGTGAGAATACAGCGCCTGTCAGTCTGGCCCCTCTTTGCCCTTGTGCCTTAGAGGACAGTCTTGCTAGGAACTGGAGAGGGAACAAGGTGCCCTCAGGCTCCAGAGAAGCCTCAGAATGCTGTCATTCTGTACATGGACACGGCAAATGAGCTGCCTGGGAAGTAACAGGGCAGGGATGGCTTCCCAGGTGACCTGTGGGCTTTGGGAGAAGTATCAAGAAAGGGCTCCCTGGTGGGTGAGGCAGGTCTCGCCTGCCCTGCCCCACTGCTGGGGAAAGAGAAAGCAAATTTACTGAGTACCTATCATGTGCCAACCATCTCCATTTGTCATTCCCCTTAGTCTCCAGCACCATCCCCATCCACAGACGAGGAAACTGAGGCCGAAGGAGGCCAAAAGCTGGCCCAGCATCACCCAGGTAGGCACAGGGCCCGCGTGCAGGTGTGAGCAGACAGGCATTAGAGAGAGAGAGTGCTTGGTGTGGTTTCCCTGGCGACGCTGACTGCCCACAGCCAGGCTCGCCCAAGACAAATAATAATTATAATCCACAAGGTCTGCAGATGCTCACAGGCGTGATCTGTGCTCAGGAAGGGGAGCAGGCAGAGTCTCATGGGCTTTGGAGCCAGACGGGAGGTAGTCTGGTCCCAGCTCTGTCCCATTCTCCATGGGACCCTGAACAAGTGAGCCCTTGTCCTTCATCAATAAAATAGGGTCAAATCCCTCAGTGCAAAGACCCAAACAAAAGGACTCAAATGAAGGGCGTGGTGAACTGGAAAACACCATGTGAATATCCCTCCTTGCTCCCTGGCTGGCAAGTTTCTTGGCTTCACAGGCCTCGTCCAAAAGTCCAGGAACCTCCCGGCCCACTGACCTCCCCCTCGGGAGCACTTATTCCCTCAAGGCGTGGTGTAAGGCTACAGCCCAGTGGTCCCACCACCACACCAGCGCCACAGACTCAGTGGCTCAAGGCAGCCACCTCTGTCTGTAGCTTCCTGTCCACACACTGACAGCACACACACATGTAACACCCACAACCCACAGACACACATACCCTTTCCCTTAACCCAGAGACACGTGTGCATGTGTATACACGTGCACACACACATCACACGCATTCCTCTTTCTCTCCCTCTTGTTTACACACTCCTGTCACAAGACACATGGGGGCAGTCACACTCACCCATCAGCTCATGAGACATGGGCACAGACACACAGACACACATTCACTCACGTCCTGACCATAAAGGAGAACTGAGACAGCGGGTGGCAGAGAATGTAATTGCTGGGTGCCAGCAGAATCCCTCCACCTTGCCCCTGCCTCTCTTCCTCCCACCCCCTGCAGCTTTCCTGGTACACTGGCACCATCCCAGGGCCACTCCCTGCTTACACCATTCCTGGTCAGCTGGGAAATTTCTCGTCCTGGTCAGAGGGTGGTCTGAGAACCAGAGAGGCCCAGTCACCTACCTGGAGACCCATAATCAAACCTGAGGTCCCCATGGTCACCTCCCCTTCCATCCCCCTGCCTTCCTGGCCCTTAAACACTTCCTTCTCTCAGTCCCTCCCTCCTCACCTCTCTGGCCCTGCCTCTGTCTGTCTGTCTGTCTGTCTCTTCTGGTCTCTCTGCCTGTGTGGTCCAGTGTCTCTCTCTCTCTCTTTGTGGCTCTCTCTAGCTCTCTCCCCGGGAGGGGATGGAAATACATAAGTCCTCTGACTATGCTGCTAACCTAGCCTGCACACCTGTGGCCAGGTGGAGGCCTGGATGGGGCAACTCATGGACCTTCCACACAGACCTGGCTGTCCCTCCCAACCCACAGAGACAGCTGGTGGAGGCCTGGGGAGAGGGTCTGTGTATGCGAGTGTATTTAGAGGACTACTCACCCCCTTCTGGTCCTCATCTCACTCCCTAAGGGGCAAAATTTCCCCAGAAGAGGCCAGGACATTACCAGGCTCTCAGCCAGGCACCTGTGTGAGGAGTACAGCCTACCGAACACACACAGTGCCCACTGGTGAGGCAGATGCCACTATTTCTAATTCGGTTGAGTTGGCTAGGGTGGAAATGGGTGGATTAGAATATGAAAAGTGGAGTTGAGGCTCAGCACCAGTAGCTCAAGAGCTAGGCGCCAGCCACATACACCAGAACTGGCAGGTTTGAATCCAGCCCAGGCCTGCCAAACAACAATGACAACTACAACCAAAAAATAGCTGGGTGTTGTGGCAGGTGCCTGTAGTCCTAGCTACTTGGGAGGCTGAGGCAAGAGAATCGTTTAAGCCCAGGAGTTGGAGGTTGTTGTGAGCTGTGATGCCACAGCACTCTACCCAGGGTGACAGCTTGAGGCTCTGTCTCAAAAACAAAAGAAAGAAAGAAAAGTGGAGTTGAGATATGATGAATACAAATGAGGAAGTTGGGCTTGGTTGGGCTAAGTTTGGGCTGAATCGGATGGGAGAATTGCCCCTCTAGAAGAAGTGTTGGGGGCTCAGTTTATTCATGGCAGCCCTGGAGACATGTGCCTGGTCGCCTGCTCCTCACTTAGAGCTTACTGCAGCAGAACTAGGCCCTGCTCCAGGTAAAGCAGAAGGAGACTAAGACATGTGTTCATCCAACCTTAGGAACCCTGAGTGTAGTCCCCCCAGGCCAGCTCTTCATCCATTCAGGCTGTCTCTGCTTCCTAAAGGGAAGGCTTTGCAGCTGAGAGCCTCGTGGAAGGGTGTTCCCTGAGGATGCAAGGAGCTGGGTCTTACAGGGATCAGGGGGAGGATTTTGAGGCCAGGAGGGAGGGGTGGTAAGACAGCTTCGTGAAGAGCCTCGTGGTTCGCAGCACTCTCTCTGCTGCACTCTTCAAGACATACTTATCCTGGGGCAATTCTTTAGATCCTTGGAGAGGTCTCTCTAATCTGATTGCGGGTTCCTGCTAAGGGTCTCATCTGGAGTCTTCCTCATGAAGAAGTTGCCTTTTCACAGGGGACTTCTGGATGTGATGCTCTGACCCCAAGTGGGGGTCTCTGTTTGCTTGGTAGTCCAGGGAAGGAGGAGGCAATTCGAAAATTCAGGGACTTTTGATTCCCATAAAGTTACAAAGTGGAGGGAACTGCTCACTTCCTCTAGGTCAAGGCCAGCCTCAATCTGGAGGATGTGTACCAACAGTTGTGAGAAGTTGCCTCAGAGAAGGCCCCTCTCTGGAACACACTGTCCAGGAAGGATAGAGCAGAGGTCTTGATGATCCCCCCAGTGGTTAACAGCCTCTGGAAGCCAACCATACACTGGTGACCGCCATAGGATGAGGGCCCAGTGACTTCCTCAGTTCACCTGGCTCTGGCTCTTCAGCCTGCCATAGGGCTTAGGAAATGATGATTGATGAATGATGCCAAGCTCTTCCTGCAGGGTCTTGAAGTTGCCCTTTTCAGGGATCTACATCTTCCCTCTCTCCCCCACTCCATCACTTCCCCCAAACTGATATCTGTCTTACTGTGCCCCATGAGGATGGGTGGTGACTTGAAGGTAGAGCAGAGGGGACAGTGGCCAGGTAAGCAGGAGAGCCCTCTCCTCACCTGACTCCCTCCCCTCTACCCCTTACCTAGAAGTCTGGCTCTGCTTGGAGAGTGACCTGGTCACCCTCAGCCCTCCATGCAGCCTCTGCCCTGACCACCAGCCTGGAAATGGAGCTGAGGAAAGGCTGATCAAGGAAAAGCCAGCTTCCCCCAGGGAGGAGAGTAACAATAGCACACGCTCTTACACACAAAGTCCCCTCCAGCTTCCCAATGAGCTGAGCCAGCACATAGGATTCCTGCCCCTTAAATATATAATACCTGTGTGTCTTGACCCTAGAAACATGAGAAAAGAAGTTATAGGAAAATATATTTGGGCTCTGGATAAAAGAGGACATTCTAAGACTTAGAGCAGTCTCACCACTAAATGGGCTGCCTTGGAGGTAGTGAGCACCCCATCCCTGAAGGAGATGCAAGCTGATGTGGTCCCACTTAACAGAAGGCTACAGAAAGACCTTCTGTATCCCAGGGGCACTGACCTGAAGGTCCTTCTGCCCTTCCCACACTAGGGTTCTATGATTCTGGCTGCGGCAGCACATGTGAAAAAAAGGTGCTAAGAGTAAGGTTGTGGAGTTTTCGTCCCAACATTTCCATTAGCTGTGCAACCTTAGGCAAGCCGCAGACCCTCTCTGAGCCTCAGTTCCTCTGCTATAAAATCATGAGAATAGATAAATCTATGATTTCAAACTATGCTTTATGGATCTTAGGGTTCCCTAGAGCTGCCTCTGAGATGATGCTGTGGGGTGGAGGGAAGCAGAGGGAGCAAGGCTCTGTGCCCCTTCTCCGACTCCAAGAGAGTAGCTGTGCTGCCTCCCCAGAAGACCTCACCTGAACCAAAGGCACCTGCTGAGAAAGGCATGAAAAGCCCAGAAAGGACATGTTTCAGGGTAGCTCTGAGGTCTAGACTTTCAATTTCATTTCAGAGATGCTGGCTGACCTTCATCAGTGAACCCTACTTAGTGTGCAGCCTCTTTCTGGGCACCACTGGAGACCCAGAGAAATCTAAGGCATGTTTTTTCCCTTGGTCTGCTAAATAATAAACTACATGTGATCACAAAGTCTGGTGGCTGTCTTTAGGTTGGTTTCGTCCATTACTTAGTTTGTATAAAGTGCCCCCCTGCTTCCTGAGAGCTAGATGAGAGTTTGTCAACTTTAGGAAGTTGGGGCATAGCCAAAGAGGGAAAATCCTTTTCATTACTCTCAGGTGGGCAGGGGTGGTCCGGAGAGGAGGGGTGAAGCCAGAAAACAGAGGGAAGAACTTTCCCATCGGTGGACAAGGGGGTAGGTGCAGTAATCCTTGGATATGTCCAGAGCAAGAGTGACTTTGACTGACCTGTCACCATCAGGGACAGCTTTCCTTCTGCACACTGTGCTGAAAGAGCTCTGGGCCAGAGGCACAAGCACAAGAAAGATTTCAATGGTTTATCAGATCCTTATTTGTAGGTTCAGGCTCTGAGGACCTTGAGTTAGCCTGGCATTTTCATGTGGGTCCTCAGGGAAGGGGAGATAAGCCAACCCCACCACTCTCCATGCTACAGACATATCCAGATCAGGTTCTAAAAGCAAACGTGTGCCATACTATGAGTGAGCTCCAGGTACTGAAGAAAAAGAGATCCCCTAAGTTAGGACTTAGGGAAACAATATATTATTATTATTGTGTCTCACTATACTGTGGGTCAGTGGGGATGGTTTGTCTTTGTTCCATGATATCGGTGGTCTTAGCTGGGATGACTGGGCTGGGAGTGGGGACCAGCCAGGTTTCTTTCTCTCTATCTGGTCTCTCCCAATGGCTAGCTTGAGCTTCCTCACAGTGTGGCAGTCTCAGCATAGCCAAAGTTCTTACATGGCAGCTCCTGGCTCCAAGAATCCAAGGTGGGAGCTGCCTATGTTTTTAAAGTTTGGGCCTTCCAGGTGTGATAGCTCACATCTGTAATCCTAGCACTCTAGGAAGCTGAGGCAGGGAGGATCACTTGAGCTCAGGAGTTCAAGAACAGCCTGACCAAGAGTGAAACCCCATCTCTACTAAAAACACAAAAACTAATCAGGCATCGTGGTAGGTGCCTGTAGTCCTAGCCATTCAGGAAACTGAAGCAAGAAGATTGCTTGAGCCCAAGAGTTTGAGGTTGCAGCGAGCTATGATGATGACATAGCACTCTACCCAGAGCGACAGAGTGATACTCTGTCTAAAATAAATAAATAAATAATAAAGACTTGGCCGAGAACTGGTGTGTCTTCACTTCTGTTGCCCTCTTTGGTCAAAGCAGCCAAGTCTCAAGGGGAGAGTAAACACACCAACCTCTCAATATGCTAAAGACTCTGTGGCCCTATTTAATGCACCAAAAATGATGTGTTAGTGCTCTATTGCTGCCGTAACAAATTGCCTCTAGTTTAGCCAAAATCAAGGTGTCAGCAGGGCTGTATTCCTTTCTCTGGGCCCCAGGATGAATCTGCTGGCAGGCTCATTCACACTGTGGGCAAAATTCCATTCTATGCTGTTGCAGGGTAGGGTCTCCAGTTTCTTGCTGGCCATTGTCAATTTCTACAGGCTGTCCACATTCCTTAACTTATGCTCCCTCTTTCCATCTTCAAAGCCAATAATGAAGGGTCAAATCCTCCCCACCCTTTGACTGGCTGGGGTTTCTCCTTCTGCCTCATCGCTCCATAGTCTTCCCCTTTCTCCATAGCTCTCTAGTTGACTCCACAGCTTTCTGTTCTTAAGGCTTCATGTGATTACTCTGGCCCACCTAGCCAATCCAGGATAATCTCCCTATTTGGGGGTCAGCTGATTAACTACATTCATTCCAACTGCTAAGTCCCTTCACAGTGTACCTGGATTCGTACTCAACTGAACTATCTGAGGCAGGGATCCTTGGGTGATGTCTTGAGAATTCCACCTGCCACAGAAGGCTTCTAAAGAAATGAAGCATGAAGCATAAGATAGGCTCTGTACCATAATGAGTCCTGGAGGGGTGCAGAGAAAAGCACATCCCTGTGAGATGGTGATTAGAGGTCAAGAAGTGGAGGCAGGAATTGTCATGGTGTGTTGGAGAAGAGTGAGTTCTCCAGGTGGGACGCCATGCAGAGAGAGAGTCTGAGAGGGAGGCAGGAGGTGGGTGCAGGGTCTCAAAACTGGTCCACACTGAAGAATTCAGACTTCAGGGGAATCTAGCACCTTGCTTCAGAGATAATTAACTGGGATTTCATGAACCTGTCTAGTAGATATGATGGGATTCAGGATGCCCTAAAATGGCATGATAAATATTGTCTACACATGAATACATGCATTTTTCTGGGGAACATTCATCATATTCCCCAAAGACCCTATGCCCTACAAAGAGTAGGTCTTACCCTAATCTCTCCAATTAGCCAACTTCCAATTGAGTGAATCCTAGAAGAATCCTTTTATGACACAAAATACTCCCCTCAACTTGGGTGTTGTAAACGTGTAGTTATCAGAATTCTGAACCTCATTTATTTTTCAGGGACTCTACAGGGTCCCTAAGAAGGGACAGACTATTACAATTATTTTGGAACCTGTTAACTCCCAGGTCTTTAAGGTGTTTGCCTTGGTATAGGTCACACTGGAGTGTGAGGACATTAGTGAGTCAGCTTGCACCCCTACTGAGGAAAAATGCATGAATTTTCCATGGGCTTGGGACATACAGCTGGTAGTAAACACTAGGTGTGGGCAGGGGAAAAGGAGGGTAGAGCAAGAGGTCCCCCAGAGCTGCACTCCACATTGCCCACATAAGGGAAGTGGATAGTATGTGGTCCACGGAGAACCTCCAAAGGACCCACCAAAGCACTGCCCAAAACATCAGCCTTTGGGAACCTGACTCCCTGGTAACAACAATGCCAGTGACCTAAGGCTTTTGGTCCCTTTTCCTATCATTCCTTTATCTTGTTTGCTCTGACCTTAGAAGAGCCAGCAGCAGGACAGCAGGAAAATAGAAAGAAAATAAAAGAAGAGATTCTTTCCTCACCTTGGTTCCCAAGCCATGGGTCAGACCCATGCTGTGGGGAATGGAGAACTTTTAAATTAGATGCGAGATTGAAGGTCTGGCCCTGGAAGTGAGTCCTAATTACTAAAACAAGGCTCTTCTTACAACCAACAGTGACCAAAGACTATGGAATCTGTTCAAGATGTCATGAAGAGACAAGAAAGGGAGGCTTAATAGGACCAAGTTTAAAGGGAATGACTACAAAAATTAAGTCATTTTTCTTTTTGCATCCTATCAAACTTAACCCCTTTGCATTAGAGTAATTCTCACTCATAGTTCTAATCAGCAGCCTCAACATCTCAGCGTCTTTGCACAGTAAGGTTTATTTCTCACTGGTGCAAAATCTGACCTATGTCAGGCAGCTTTTCTGGATTTCTCTCTTCCATGAAGTGACTCAGGGATACCGGCTCCTTTCATCTTGTGGCTCTACCATCTCACAGTTTCAAGATTACTCCGAGTGGTGCCCGTGGCTCAAAGGAGTAGGGCACCAGCCCCATATACCGGAGGTGGTGGGTTCAAACCCAGCCCTAGCCAAAACTGCAAAAAAAAGATTATCCTGGCATCACCTGGATGACAGATGATGAGGTCATACCAGAGAACTATTCACCTTATTCCAGAAGTAACATACAAGGTCAGACAATTAAGTTCACAAACTCAACCTGGAAAAAGTGCTACACACCTCATTGCTGAATATTACTGCAGTCATCTTCAAAGCACTCCCCTTGGGAAGCCATGTCAGCACCGAGTCTACCCTTCAAAACATTTTTTCTAGGGTGAATTTGCAAACTCAATTGTCAGACCTTGTATGACAATAGCTCTAAAAGCTCTATTGTCATGTACAGACAATATTTATCATGACATTTTAGGGCATGATGGCCATTCCAGAAAAAGACTTCCAAAATTGCTTTGAAGGGTGGATTAGGCACTGACATTTGCACATGGCTTCTGAAGGGAAATATTTCAAAGGTGACTATAGTGATTTCAGCAATGAGATATATAGTACTTTCTCTAGGCTGAGTTTGTGAACTTAATTGTCAGACCGCATCTGTATTTTCTGCTCACATTCCATTGGCTGGAATGAGTCATGTGACTAACTTAAGAGCAAAGGAGGCTGGGAAGTATAATGGCTGTTACTAGCATCACTTATGATTGGTAGGTATGAGCAAACACTAAGAGCCTTTGGCCACTGTAGTCAATATACTGGCCAAGCAGCCATCACTTGTCAATGTTAACTTTCATTCTACTAAATTCTTATTAGAGGCCATCTCTGAAGTCAGCATCAGGCTTGGCATGAACAGGAAGGTCTAGGTGCTTGCCCCGTGCAGATTTACAGTCATGTAGGGTATTGGGCATTGACAATATAGAGGGTTGACTGCCAAGAAGGGGAAGGAGTATCATGGGACCTCTACAAAGAGCCAAAAACTCAAACTCATGAAATAGAGGAGGCTTTCTGGAGAAAGTGAAACCTGAGGGATGAAAGGAGTCAGTCAGGAGCAAGATGGCAGGTAGAGGACATCAGGAGAATAGTAATCCAGGCAAGAGTTGCAAAGGCCTAGAGACCAGGATGAACACACCGCCTGGGAGGAATGCAGCCATCCAGCTCTTCTCCTGGGCATTCCTGAGCTCTGTCTCCCACTAGCTGTGGATCCAGATGAGTCCTGGATGTGCATACTCCCAAGCCTGGTAGGATAAGAAAGATGGCATATTTCACTTGTGCTGTGTGACTTTGGGCAAGTTAGTAAGGCCCTCTAGGCCTTGGTTTGCCACTAGTTGAATAAAGAAAGCAGAAAGTTCCTAAGGCTCTGTAGCTCAGCCTATGACCTTGTTCAGTCAGATGAGCCTTCTTTGGGGAACATCCTT
>NW_003852403.1:14559414-14584347 GCF_000181295.1 Otolemur garnettii
GTGTGCTAGAGAGGTGGAGAGGCAGCCTGCTCCCCACCTTCCAGCCCAAACCCAGCACTAATGAGGCCTATCTGTGGAGTAATTAGCCACAATCACAGCAGGGCGCATTAGGCAGACACGGCCTCCGTGAAGCAGCAGCAGCTCTTGGGACGCAGGAGCCCAGGGCTTTGAACGCTGCATTACGGTGGGGGATATGTCCTAATGTCACTTAATTACCCCAGACAGCCTCAGATGTAATCGAGCCTGGATAGGTTGGTGGGAGCGGGTGCAGACATCCAGAGGAAGCTGATGCATTTATAATGATGCCACTTTATAAGACAAATCTGGCCTTGGCGGGCTGAAGATGAGGAGCACTAGGGGGAGGAAGCTGTGGTGGCATGCAGACAAGGGCACTTTCATTCTCCAAAACCCTGGGAAATTTCAGCCCTAGATCAGCCAGAGGTCTCCATGTAGCTGCCTGAGGCAGCAGGAAATTGGGGAGCAGGACTTCACTTTTCTACCCCGTCATCCAAGAGGCTGTGTGGGTCAGGGTTCTCCCTTTGTTCTCCAATTCATTCCCATGTGAAAGGTGAAGTGAATAACAGAAGTAGTGGGTGGTGGGGACAGGAGGCTGTGTCGGCAGGTGGGAAGCTGAGGACCAGGCACTGGAGGCGGATGGGTTCTCCCAAGAAGTGGCAGGTGGGCTGGTGCCCATGGATTCTATTGCCTGGTTTGAGAGGAAGCTCCACCAGCAGGGAGAAGAGCTCAGAGGTAAGAATCTGGACACTGAGCTTCAAGGGAGGACTCTCAAGACAGTGCTCCTGCCAGTGCACATCCCTGCAGAGGCCAGAGACCCAGAGATGTGGGAACCTGAGGCCTCTGAGAGGCCCCTGAAGGTAGCAACTATGTCTGCCCTGCTCACCTCCCAGCCCTAGCACACCATCTCAGTAAGGGTCTATTGAATGAATAAGTGAACAAATGCCACCCACCACTTATCCTGCTGGGATAGTCATTTCTCTCCCTGGACCTCAGCATCCTCACCTGCTAAATGGGGCCAACAATGCCCAGCTCCCCTGTCAGGGCCAGGATGACATCTGTCAGGTGAGCTAATGACCACAGAGCACTTTGCATGGCTAGGAGCCCTTGACGGAAGTGGAGGGAACGACTGCACCTGTGGATGGCCCTCTCTCCTGCCTCTTCATCACATCCCACACCAGGCCAGTCTGGCCACCTGGCCCAGCGGCAAGTGAAGAGCTCAGGGGCCAGGTTGGGGAGGAACTGCTCGAGGCTTGGCAGGGAGGCCAAGGGCTCCCTCGCCCTTGTATCTTTCAATCCTTCTCTCCTTGTAGGCCTGACTTGTTCCCCACATACCAGGAAAGTGGGCTTCTGGCGTCTCTAGTTGTAGTACTTCAGTAATTTCAGGAATGGCTGCTGTAGAAGAGAAAGTTCTTTGGGGAATTTTTTCCAAAATAATGACAAGGAGAAGCATGGCATGGACCACCACTAAGGCAGAGACCTTGCTCAGGGAGAGAGTTCAGAATGCCCAGTAGGATGTGTGACTACACAGGGCACAAGCTCCCATAGATTATCAGATAGACAGATGGGAGGGGCATGGAAGACAGCCTGCCTGCAGGGGCAGAGGCTAAGGCTCAGAGGTCAGGAGAGAACACAGACAGTGAGGGCTGCAGGGTGAGGAGAAGAGAAGGTGCAGACAGATCATGGAGGTTCCTGATACCAACAAGAAGTTGGGACCACATCTTCCTTTCCCCCTGCAGGAAGAACAGTGACCCAGTGATGCATCCTGAGGCATCTTTCTCTTTTCCCTCTCCTGGACCACCTAGGACCTTTTACAGGAATCCCTGACCTTAGCTTGCCACGTGACCTTGGTTAATTCACTATTTCTAACTGGACCTGCATATCTCCACTTGGACCACGCACAAGGAGGATGATATGGTTGTTAGAGTACTTCCAACTTGAACATTCTGTCCACCTGCCACACAAAGGGAGTGATAGGAAGCACTAGGTCTCTCTAGGGTCCCTATTGCTATACCCCCAGAGCCCACACACTCCCTCTCTGGGACCCAGCAGTCTTTGGGACCCACAGTGACATTGAAAATGTGCTATTCCCTACCCTGCCCAATGGGCCATGTGCCAACCACCTGCCTTCTCCCCATAAGCCATCCGTCACTGTCTTGGCAAGTCCGTGGGAAGATGGCTTCATTAGCTCCTCCAAAGCCATCCGTCCCCTGGTGCAGAGACAAACAAAGCCCTCCAAACCCCATCAGCCTGGAAGAGCTCAGGACCCTAAAGGTAGTTTCTAAAGGGCTGCCCTGGTGTCTCTGTTCCCTGTACAGTTCTGCTTGATGTTACAGAAATTCTCTGCCAGGCAGGAGTCTCCAGCCTCTCAGGTTATATCCCTATAGCTCCCTCACTGCCTGTCACCATGCCTGATGTCCCCACCCTTAAAGGGGTCACTAAGGGTGGCACTTGAGGCACTTCAGCCCCTACAAGTCTATTAAACTACAAACACCTCTAGTAGAAGAGGGAAGAGCATAGGACTGGGAGCCAAGAGTCCAGTCCTTGCTCCTTTCTCTTCTCTATGAGCTTGGGCAACTGATTTCCCTTTCCTTGGGAAGTCTGTTCCCATCTTTCAATAAAAGACTTGGTCTAGAATCTAGATCACCTCCAAGCCTTTCTAAGATCCTGAGAGTATGCCAGTATATCGGAGAGAAAGTAAGTGCTCTGAGCCCATTCACCATATGGGAACTGAGGCCACAAAGCCCAGCCTGATCCATCAGAAAACATAGCCTGCTTCATTTTGGAACTTCTAGTTACCCGCCGTGGCTTCAGGGGCTCTGCCAAGCAGGAAGCAGTGTGCAGGGTTGAGGCCAAGACCAGCTTTGATGTTTTGGCTGTTACTACATCCAAGAAAGAGAGAGAAATTTTTTCCCAAGGGCTTTTCTAGACCACAAAGAAAAATGGTTCTGCACACCTGTTGAAATGAGGAGATGCCTGATGCACATCTGTGGGTCATATTGAATTCTCCATGGGTTTAATGGAGAAAAGAGATCACCCCCTTCCTACTTGCTTGCTCACCCCAGCAGACAGAAGCCCCTTGGTTTGCAGAGGCATTATAACAGTATGCAGAGAAATGCTTCCACCTCCATTAATAAAATCAAATTGCATCCTCCAGATAGAACTCCAGGGAGAAAACTTTATCGAGCAGTCTAGGCTCTAGTTGGGTGAGTGGGTTGGAAGTCTCCGGAAAAGTCCATAATCTGAAGTTGAGGCAGCCATGATGCCTGTACAGTGAGTGTATTGGGTCAACTCCCAAAGGCTCAGAATAAACAGTAAGATGGCAACTTGTGTACATGACCTGGTAGGTCCTGGCCACTCTGGGGGGAAATGATGCAGGGTTCTGCGTCTACATAACTGTGGCCTTGCACACCAGTGCTAGCATGGAGTGGAAGCTCCGGAAGGATTCTGTCTTGGAGAGGGTGCCACAAGCCTCAGTTAACCTCCCCCTGAAGGAATCTTCCACTATCGACATTCTTGAAAGAGAAAGCATGGTTTTATTTGGGTCAGAAGACCATGAACTACCACAATGACTCATCCATGGCCCACTCCTATGGTCAGGTCATGAGAAACACTGGGGATTCACTGACAACCAACTTTGAACCTAACCCTGGTCCTGGAGAACACTTCAAAGGGAGCTGTGTAAGATAGGGCCTGGTCTAGACTCTGGCAACACACTCAATGCAAGGCCATTCCTGTTTGATGAGGGGCCCAGATGGTCAGTTCTCTCAGAAATTAGAAATGGAAAAAGTCAGAAGAGGGAGTAGAGCAATGGAGACGGCAAGTCTCGGAGGCCCAAAAGAAGAATGTTTCTGGAGCCAGACAGATGGCTCATGCAGCTGGAATGAGGTTAATTCTGGGAGGTGGAGAGGGGTCAGAGTGGGCTATCAGGGCCTGGTTCAGGGATTTATAGCTTGATCCTATAAGTGGAGGGAATCTATTAAAGGCTTTTAGTAACAGAAAAAAGCTAGAGCTTCAAGGGCCATGAGAGAACATGTAATCCAAGCCTTCATGGTACAGGAGGAAATCCTGAGCCCCACAGAGCAGAAGAGCCATACTTAGAGTCACCCAGGTTTTTTTAAACCATGGCCAGCGTAGTAAATTTAAGACACTGCTCATTCCTGCCAGAAGTAATTGTGTTCAGTGGGGAGGAGATGCACCCCACCACTCCAGCCCTGGGGCCGATAGATACTTTCAACAGTACTCATATTGAAGTCATCTCCCAGCTGCCCAGGTGGTCATGGAGGGGTCATGAAGGGGCTGGGGTATAGAGGCTTTCAGTCCCACACAGACTGTGCACAGTTCCCTTCTGTTGGCTTTCCATGGGGGGCAAGGTGTAGATGTTTTCAGCACCACAAAACCACGGACAGCTCCTAGCCTCCACGTCCCCTGCTAGGAGCCCTGGAAGGGGGGTGGAGGAGCAGTGGGGAAAGAGGCTGGTGTGTTGACTTCTATTATCAAGGGGTCCAGATGCAAAATGAATGCCTGTGATATTTATCCCTGTCATCGCTAATAATAAGTGGCCTGATTTGCCAAGCGGGGACAGATTCAAAGATGTCAATTAAAAAGAGAAAAGAAGCCCAGCTGTACTGTATTTAGCTGCTGTGCAGATGCTTGGTGGAGGTAAGTACTCCAGATCGCAGGACCTGTATGTCCCAGCCCCCACCCCACCTTCTTTCCATCTCATCTCTTTGGCCTCACCTTCCTCCTCTCCCTCTCTTCCGCCTCCCTCTCTCTCTTTTCCCTCACACTGTACTGCACTTAGCCCTCTCTCCTTCCCCTCTTTTTCATTCTTTCCTCTGCCCTTTCTCTTTTTCCTTTCAATGCTGACCTCTCTCTCTCCTAGCCACTGGCTTACGTACCTTTCACGTTTATCCTTCGGTTGGCCAATACCATCTCTTTACTTCCCCTACTACATCCCTGTGTCTCCTCTCCTGGGTTCCTCTTCTCCAAGCCTCTGGCTGCTAGACCCTTGTCTTTCCAACTGGCCAACTCCCATGATCTCAGCTCACAAAGCACAATCTGGATTCAGACAGTTAAATGGATGCAAACCATTGAGGGGAAGTGGAAGAGACATAAATCTGAAGGTTTTTACTTAAACTACAAGCTGAGCCAATCTTTTAGAGGTTGTCGCTTTGAAAAAGAAAAGAAAAGAAAATCCTGGGGAGTCAGTTTGACTAGGTCCCTGAATCTAGATTAAAATTTGAAAACTGCGCCTGAACCTGTGTAAGAACTTCTTAATTCTGCCTTCCCTGGCCCTGAACCAATTATGTCTGAGCACCAGAGTACCCAGTGCAGGCCTTTCTCAGGTAGCTGAGGGGTTATTAAGAGGAATAAGAATCCTTATTCTATATCTAAGGTATCTCAAATCAAGAAGTCCCAATGAAATGTCCCTGAGATGAAAACCAGCCCCACAAGGTCATTGTATTCTAAGTGGGGTTCAAGAAAAATGTGAAGATTTGCTCATTTTGGTTCCTTTTATTGGGCCAAGGGGAGGGTGACAGAGCATCTCTGGTGTTCTCTACCCACTAGAAGTATGGGAGATTGTTTTCCTCTTGAACATTCTGCCTGGACATCCCAAGCTGGAGTGGGCACTCGTTCCTGTCTCTGCCCCACTCAGGCCATGACTTTCAGCCTGTGAACAACGGTGAAAATGTTTCCCTGGATTATGGGATTCTGAACCCATACCTGCTTTTGTAAGCCCTCTCCCTGGACCCCCAGGCTCACAACTTCTCCAGCCCACTATGACTTCACATTAAGGACACCAAGACTGACCACTGAGATGGGGCTGGGGCTTCATTCAATCTGGCTGAGATCAAAGGCTAGAATGTGGGTCAAATCTATGACCACCAGGATGAAGCAGAAGCCACATGACCTCTAAGAGACCACTGGTCTTGCCAACCTGGCCAGAGCCAGCTTCCCTGGGTCTCTATCAGCTCGATGTGAACAGGAGACCCTTTAAACACAACATGAAATGTCCCTGCACTCATAAGGAAATAAGGAAACAAGCTCGCAGCTGGTAATAATGTTTCTCAGGGGTTACTGCCCCTCCTGTTATAGTAATGGCCAGTTTCATCCTCTGCCTTCCTGCCATCCCCAGGGACAAGTGGAAGAGTGTCTTTCACTGATGTCCCAAACAAGAACACCAGGCATCCCATCCAAGGACCAGAGTTCCCTTTTTTCTTCCCAGACTGCCTGCTGCAGAGGCCCAGCCTGAGCCATCCTTGGTGTGGCCCAAGGCCAATTTAGGCTTCTCCAGTGGCCGTGGTCACTTAGACCCCTTGGAAAAACCCCAAGGCCCAGGAATCAAGTCACATGGCTCTAGTCCCAGCTTTCTGTCACTGATAAGGACTTTGCATGGTGATTTTTATAGTTTTCAAAGCATTCGGCATTCGTGATCACTCTCTCTCTCTTTTTTTTTTTTTTGTGATCTTACTTGATCTTCACAGCAGCCCCAAGGAAGAGATAGAGACAGTGTTACTTGGTCACTACATCCCAGACAAGGAATTCACTTTAGAGCCTGAATCAGAATCCAGACTCCTTGCCCTCCGTTCCTTCCTCTACTCCATATTTTCAGAGTCTATTTCTGGAAATTCTGAGGGTCATACACTAATCACTAGATAATGTCTGAAGTTCTGATCTCTGAGTTCTTGAGGAGATAGATGTCATAGAAAACAAAACGATTGTCATAACCAGGATCTATGTGCACAGACATACAAACTCACTTCCTGATGGCTCAACTTGAGCCCACAAAGTCCGGAAATGCTACGAGTCTATTCTCTAACTCTCAAGGACAGAGTGGGCTGCTGAATATTATACCGGTGAGCTGGTATGTTGGCAGTGTTTTCAACAAGCCCACATTTTGCTCCTCCCTTTTTAATATATCACTGGAATAATAAAATCATAATAATGATAATAAACATTCATTGGCCACATAACCTATTCAAGGCGATGGGCTAAAAACCTCACATGCATCATTTCATTTATTGATCACAACAATTCCATAGCATAGGCAGTATCATCTCCCCTTATTCAGAGGAGAAGACTGAAGTTCAAGGATATTAAGTAACTTGCACAAAGATACAGCATATAAGTGGCAATCAGCACTTAGACTTGGGTCTATACATCTCTTAGGACCAGATTCTTTGCACTGTCTTGCCTCAAGGTCCAGCCCCCAAGCTAGGACCTTGGTAAAGATGCAGACAGAGGCAATTCTCCCATCAGCAGCAGACCTCAGGGCCACTTCATCCATTGGTGATGGAGACATGGTGGAAGCTGAGCAGTGTTCCACACTACTTTCCGGAACATTCACCCACCCTGCTCAGCTGCTGTGGCGGACTCTGTTGCCTCTCCACTGGTACCCTCTCGCCCTGAGCATTTCAGGGCACGCTGGCCCAGCTGCCAGGTGCTGGGATCTTCATTTCTGTGCTTGAGGACGCCGACTCCTGCTTCTCTTTGCTGACTATGCAGGGTAGGCCAGCAGTGCCAGGGGTGCCTCCTGGGAGCAGCTTTCAACTAAAGACTCGTGAGAGCTGGTCATAAGCCCCAGCCCTCACTCTTGGGAGGTGCACTCTGTGCCAGCTCTCAGACTGAACAGCACCCCGCTGCCTTCATGTCCCACTAGCACTTCCTGCACCCAAATCTGTGTCTCAGGACCAGCCTCTGCAGGAACCCACACTAAATCTCCATCTTCAGGGAATGGGTGCCATTTTCCTGTTCACATCCCCCAAATGGCCTTTCACGTCTTCCCAATGAGGCCCAGAGTCTACAAGCTGTTATCAGTTGCTCTGACCCTTTTCCACCTCACCTCTGGATACCCTCTGCCCACACCTCTGGGACTCTACCCACACCACTCCCTCTACCTGGCAGGCTCACTCCATAGCCCCATCCTCTCTGCTTAATGAATAGCTATTCACCTTCAAGACTCAGCTCCATGGCCACTTTCTCTTGGGAATTCATTTCTGACCCCGCCTCCCCAGGAAAAGTGCTCTCTCCCACCAGGAAGCCCTCAGCTGATGTAAACTTGTCTCAATCTCCGTCCCTGTGACCCCACCGTGGGGCTGACTGTTCATGGGGGCACCTCTCCTAGTCAATGGTGAGCCCCTTGAGGGCAGGGGACAATCTGATTCATCTTTGAGTTGTCAGGCAGCTCTTATATAATATACACTGAATGAATGCCGTCTGTCTCTGAGATAAAAGGAGGAAGAGCAAGGAGGAGGCCACTCGGCAGGCAGCTGCAGGCTCTCATGGCATAGGGCGTGTCTGGTCCTATCATGGCCTCAGTCCCAGGGCGTCCATGAGGGTGCTTTGTCCTCCTCTCCATCAGCGCTGCCTGCCCTGCCAGCACCTCAGCCAGGGTCTCCTCTGTACCAAGTCCATCCCAGGTGATCAGTAGAGTTGGCTGATAGACTGGAAAGAGTATCAACCTAGTTTTAAACCTAGCTGGCTATGGGTCCTTGAGCAAATTACTTGGCCTCTGTTTTCCTATATGAATCTCAGTTTTCCCCACTTGGATGGGGGTAATGGAGCACCTCTGGTCCTGGGAAGCTTTAAGCATTCAAGATGTTAACTGTGAAAGGACCCAGCACATCTCCAGAATGTGGACAGTGCCCCCACAAACAGCAGTTCCCATGTGGGTTGGGTAGGCTGTGGAGATGTGGAGCACACTAGGTGTTACAGGGACTGTTGCCAATTGTAGCGCAGTCGCTCCATTTCACAGAGGGGCCAACTAAGGCCCAGAGAGTAGTCATCCTCCCAAGGTCACGGAGACTGTCTGGGATGGACCTACAGGCCTGAGGTCCTTGGCTCTGTTCTTTACATCGTAGCAAGTGGCTGGTTTCCAGCCATCTTTTTTAAGATGAAAAATAGTTTAAAATCTCTTCTCAGTCCCTCATACCCATGGTGGGTCATCGTGCAGAGTTTGCTGAAGGTTCTCCATCCATTTCCCCTCCCTGGCAAGCCTGTCCCACACCTGGCTGCTCACACCTGCGCACAGCCTGCCTTCGTCCAGCAAAGATCCATCCACTCCCCAGGTTCTCCAGGGATGTGGGCTGGGGGAACTAAGAGGCTAAGGAATGGAGGAGGCCCAGATCCACCTGCCCTCTCCCTCTCGCCACCCCCAGCCCAGACACCAGGATTTCTCAGTAAGAAGACCAGACCTGAAGACCAGCTGGGGGATGGACAGTCCCTCAGTCATGCTGCTAACATCTGCTGCCCTCCCACACAGCTCCAAGTTTGGGGGATCTGGAGTTAAATTAGTTATTGTGCACCCCAAGATGGTTAGTGTCAAAGCAAGAGTGAGCAAACACCAACCAAAAAATGAGCTCCTGTGTGAGAGCCAGCACTCCTCAGGGCAAACACTGCGAGCGTGGGAGCATGGGCGGCAGCAGGAGGGTGGGTACTGGCCTGGGAGCTTCCTCCAGGCTCACGGCCTGCTCACTCACCATCTCCTCCAAACCCTGCCTGGCAGTGGACCCCAGATTTCCCCAGGGAATGCCTACAATTGGAGATTTGCAGAGGGGTCTGTCTTGGTGAGATAGAAGCAGGGGACCACCCTCTGTCTCCCCTAGCTCCTCTCCTCTCCATCCTCACAGCCCCTGCTCCTGCCCTTCCCCCTCTCGAAACATCCTATTAATAACTTGTGATACCATTAGTTTTTGCTGTCACCAGCACTGACAACTCAGAAGCCCCCAAGAGCTGTCTGCAAAGACACAATAAATGAGAACTCTTAATTAACACCTCCCTTAACTAAATAAATTAATTTTATGCAGTCATGATGTCAGCGATATGACTTGCCAATGACTGAGGTGACTTGGACAGTCTGAGCAAGGGTTTCAGGGCAGGCTCAGCTTACTAACTTCTGCAGCGTGTCAGTGGGCAGCAGGGCTGTGGGTGTAAGTGCCCAAGGCCAGCCTGGGGATGGCATCTGGGCAGGGCACTCAGGACCCAGCAGCAGCCAGGCAACCATGCGGGTGGGACAAGGTTGGAAGTCAGAACTGGGACCTTCCCCTGCTTGCCTCTGCCCTGAGTGGCCTGGGCAAGCTTCCTCTCTGGGCTGCTGATTCCTGTATTTATGAAAATGGGCCTCACCTCTTGTCATGTCTGTTGTTCAGGGCCAAAGAGAGGACCAGGATGCTGGATAGTTAAAGGTCTCTAGAGCGCTCTGCAGGTGTGAGAAATGGTGCTGACACCTCCTTCCAGCTGCCAGAGTTGGGTAATTCTCCTGCTCTTCCCCTTACAACATGCAGGACAAAGTGGTCTCTTGTCCCTGGGCACCTCTGAGCTTCCCTAAGCAGTTCCACCTTGGGGTGGACAAATCCAAGCCCATCACCCTCAGAAATCCTCCTGTATCCACTGCCTCAACTGACTGGCTCTTAGAGCAAATGAGGTCAGGACAAGTGAGCTATTCCCAGCCCCCACCTCAAAGGGAAAACTGCCCTGGCCCTGGGCTGATGCTGGCCCTGACCTTCAGAAACTTCTGATCCAGCTCTGGGTGGGGGTCCTGAAGCCATTGCCCTGCCCTCTCCAATTTCTTGACTCTGGATGCAATGAGAGCCCCAATCAGTGCCTGAGCCAGCCCACGTGCCCCACCCCCACCAAGCCTTATCCTGGAGAGGCAGAGGGACCCTGAGTTCCCAGCAGTTTACACCACAAGCAACTTCCACAAAAGGCAGTTCTCTCTGGCCCACACTATCCCCTCAACACTTGGCTGTCAGTCATTTGCCCCAGTTAGTGCTATTCCCAGGCAACTGTGCACAGAGACATCCAGCAACTCACTAAGGGTCACACAGCACAGCACAGCACATGCCCAAGCAAGGACTGAGAGGGCCACCCAGAGATTCCTAATGTATTCACTCAGCCACCTCATGACAGGCACATGAGCGTCAGTGACAGGACAGCAGACGGGGCCCCTGCACTAATGGGGCTCACAGTCTGGGCAAGGTTAAGACTTGTTCCCTGTCTCTGCACCAAGTGTCTCACTGTTGCTGCCCCATTCCCGCTCCAACACTCACATGCACGCACACGCACACACCAGGCTGGCAAAGTGAGAGCACACCTGAAGGGAGCCATATTGGGCACAGGGGCTGGGGGAGGCCCAGGATCTCTCTGTCCACCTATGGGGCTACCAGGAAAGAGGCATTTGGTGGTGGATGTTGGAACTCAGAGTGTTGCATCAGTAATCAGGTCCACATGGGCAGGGGTGAGCAACAAAGTCCCTATGTCCCCAAGCACATAGGCTGATCCACAGCAACCCTGCCCAGACCCCACATTGCCAGAGCCAAGTGGCTAGGAGCAGGAGCTGGGCTGGGCTGCAGAATAGCTGCCCACTTGCCCCTTGCCATATGGGGGTCTGTCTTGGGGCAAGATGCAGAGAGGCTGAGCCCAGACACCCAGGGCCAGAGTCCTGGCTTGTAGCGTCAGAGGATCATAGAATCTTCCTGCCTCAGCTTCTTGAAACTATAGAGGCTAAACTCCAGATTCCCCTCTCAGTGTCCCTATCAGCTCTTCTGACTTCTCAGAAGACTCGCCCAATTGCTTGCCCATGAAGTAATTGCAGGCAGAGCCTGGCCCTTTTCATGGGAGGCAGTAGGAATCACGGGGTTAAGGGCAGCGGACCCAACCTCCAAGCCCTGCTCTGCACAAGCAGCTGTGTGACCTTAGGCAGGTCACATACCTCAGGGTCTCATCTCCAAAACAGGGCACACTGCACAGAGCAGTGGTGACATGAGACTGTCACTGTGCTTGCTCAAGGCCAGGGACACAGAGGGCACCCAGCCATTGGAAGGTCCTCCATCTTCCTTCCCCTGCCCCAAAGCCAGCCTTCTAGTACCACAGCCCCAAGGATGCAGTCTCCTCCCCCAAGGGGAAGGCCTTTGGGACTCCCAATGTTCCTTTGCCCACAGCCTCCTCTGTAGGCAGTCTTCCAGCCTCTACCTATATGCCCTGAGGGATGGGGTGCTCACTCCACTCAAGGCAGACACTATGTTAAAATGTATCTACCACATGCCCCAAGCAACCTGTGCCCTGCTTGTCTCCTGGTGACTCCCTCCTCCTGCAGCCATCACCCTGGGTCCAGGCCTGAGTACGGCCTTCTCTGGGCTTTCAATCGAGTGCCTTGGGAAGTGTGAACCTGAGCACCAAGTCCACCTAAGTTCCGCTCCCCTCCTCTATGTCCTGATATCTGCCCCCTCCTCCCCATGCCTCCTACAGAGTTCTCCTGACATCAATGCTTAGTCCTAACATGTGCTTCTCTCCTGGACCTTGATATTTTGGATGCTGGGACTATTGACATAAATTCATCCAAAGGAAAGACTTCCTAATGGCAGAATTGTGAACATCAAGGCACCCTAGAAGCAAGGAGATTTGGGGATAACAGCCTTCTAATGCCCTCTAATCACATCCCTTCAGGCTAAGGTTCTTCCTACACAGAGGGAAACAGATCTGGAAGGCCACCAGCCCTGACCCCCGTGGTGGGCTCTGGACCCACAGCCTGCTCTTAGAGGGTTTAGCCAAGGCAGTTGGGATGGCTACAGCTTTAAGAATAACTCTCTAGCTTGGAGAAGTGAGGAGAGGAGGGAATTGATTTTTGGGTCCTCTTGGAGACTGGGATCCAAAATCAATCTAGCTATTAACAGGCAACCTGTGAAGTGGCTGCTGGGCCTTGGGCTGCCCACTCCCCATCACCTCCTTTTCTGCAGGAGGGGCTCTGCCGCTTTCCACTCTGCGCTCTGTGGTATCTCCCAACCCCTGTGTTCTGGGGCCCTGGTGACAGCTCTGGAGGAGTCCAGCTGGCTGTGCCTCTTCTAAGGTCTCATCACCTGGGCAGGGCCAGGATAAGCTGAGCCTGGCTGGCAGGGCTTGGGCGGCCCCTCCCCCAGGCCTGCAGGGCAGCCTGGGGTCCTGGGCTTGCTCTGGTCAGGGAACAGACAGCCTCAAAGGTGTCCTTTCCAGCTCCTTCCTCACTGCCCCGACATCCAAGGTAGGCAGCAGGACATGGCAGGGGCTTCTGGGGCTCATAGTGGGAATAGCAAGCTGCCTGTCCCACATTGTCCGTCTGCCTCGCTGGTCTCCCTGCACCGCACGGACAGGCTGTGTGTGCTCCTTAGAATGTGTGCCTGCTCTAAGTGCTGAGTGGGTGGCATGGCCCCACAGGCTCAGAACGGAAATGGGCATGGACTGCGAGCCCATCAGGGAAGGCTTCCTGGGGAAATGGGGTCTGGCTGAGGCCTTGAGGTGGAACTCAGGCAGGCAAAAAGGAGGAAAGTGCTGCGCCCAGTGAGAGCAGGATCTGCAGAGTCAGAGGCAGGAGAGGTGAGTCAGAGCACAGTGCCCCCCAGTGCCTGATGGGGGGCACAGAATGGCCTGAATAAAGGGCTGGAGACTGGGAGCCTTTGGGGTGTGGGCAGGTGCTGTCACCAGCATTCCATCAGCCACCCCTTTCTGCCGCCTGGCATGCAGGGTCATCCCCGACCTCCCCATCTGCGTGTCTTCCTTGTTCTCCAAAAGGCCCCTCCCTCTGGCCAATTGGCCAACCGTCAATAGCTACATTTACAATCTCCATTGTATCTCCAGTGCCCAAATCTCTTTTCTTCATTTTTTTGCTAAAAGTCAGTTTTTAAAAACGAGTCCCTGAGCTCAGCCCTTTCCCAGCCTCGTTAATTTCGTGCCCCACCTCATTTCTTCCGAGGACCTACTTTCCCCTGCCCGCTGCCGCCTTCCTCCCGCCAGCTATATTCGGATCTCTGCTCCGTCCTCAGTAACCTTGTGCTGCTCGGAGTTCTGCGGGCGTTTTTCTCTGCCAAGGAACTCTGGGCTCAAAGGAACCGCAGAGGTCATCGTTCACATCCAACCCCCTCCTCATATCCGAAACTGAAATCCCACTTCCAGCATCCCCTGCCCAAGGTTATCTGGTCTCAGACTCATTTCTCCAAGGACAGGCCACTCACTGTCCATGTGACAACCTGTGCCACTGCAGGGTAGCCTTAACTAAGACCAACGTCTTCCAGAGAAGTGGGACCGACCTGTGACATCTTTCTGTTCCCTTGCCACTGTTCCCTTTTTGTGTTTGGTCTGAGTCAAGTCTCTCTGGCAATATTGTCAAGCGTCACAGGCAGGGATCAGGCATAAGTTTCTTAGGAATCCTCTGCACCAAATATTCTTCAGTTACCTTGGGCATACAAGACACGTGATGTGACAAAGCACCACCCTTTGCTTACATTCCAGCCAGTGCGGAGACACTGACTCCTGCCCCCTGTGTCTCCAGCAGTCCCTGGGGGACAATGGTAAACCTAGAAATTTCTTCATCTGAGCTGAAAATTGCCTCTCAGCCCTCCCACCTCTGGAGCCAGCTCTGCCTTCAGGAATCCCCAGAACAGGTGAAATTCCTCTTCCCCGGGCGGCCCTACAAACATTGGAGAAAAGCCATCATGCCTCCTCCAAGTCTAACTCCCAAGTTCCTTCAGCATTCTGCCTCAGGGCTGGCTCTGTGGCCAGGGCACCGCACACTCCTCTCCAGGAGACACACGGCAATGTGTCAACATCCCTCCAAGGGTAAGGCCCCTTGAGCTGTGGGCACAGAAGGACAGATGACACCTGTCAAATGAAGCAGGAACTTGCACCAGACCTTTGGTAGCTGCTGCTCGAATGATTGGTGTGTGTGAAGTCAACAAAGTTCAAGTAGATTTTGCACAAACTTCCTTCTAGTTAGTGTTAAGCAATTGATCTTTAGTACCTGGGTGGTGGAGTTAACATTTCTTTCTGTTGAATCCCATTTCTTCATTTTTATCAGCTGTCCTGGTTTGTGGAAATTTGGGGGGAACCTTTTGCAGCTAGTCTCGGGTGGCCATCTTTTAGTCTTAGACACAATTATTGGAGGCCATTTCTGGCTAAATGATCATAAGGAGAAGATCCTGAAGACACATCACTGCCCCAGTCCTACCCAACTGCCCTGGTTTGACAGGGGAGGGAGTTTACTGCCCTTCTGCAACTGAAGAAACTATGGTTGAGGGGAAGAGGCCCAAACAGGGACACACACAACTCAGCACAGCAGAGAAGTGAGCCAAGGCCCCATTTCAACCTTACCAGCAGCCCTCACACCCAGGGGACAGGTGCCAGGAGCCCAGAGGGGCAAGTGGGGAAGCTCGGACATGGGCAACTTTGGGAGTACAGAGAGGCCACAAAACACTAAGGTCTGGAAGTCAGCTATTTCTGACCCCCAGGAAAATGCAACCAGAAATGAGCACCCATGTCTTGGGCAAAAGTTATTTCTCTTCCTCCTTCTGGCTCTGCTGGGTGAGAGGCTTATCCCAATCCTAGTGGCTGCTGCCACCCCATCCTGATTAGAATGAACAGAGGACAGTGGGGTGGCAGACAGAAGGGTCTCCCTGGAAAGAGCACAGGCCTGGGCCCCAAAGCATGCCCTTGTTCTAAGCAGCTGTCTCCCATGAGCTTTGCCCCTGACACCCTACCCTTCAGCTCCCCACCTTGCCCTAATGTTTAGAAGGAACTCAGGAAGCAGGACAGCAGGAACCAGTCTGCTGATCCTCCAACTGATGGGGACCTCTTGCAGGTCTCACCTAAGACTTCACCTCCAACTCACTGGCCAGCCTATAGCAGATGCCTGAATTCTCCCATTAGCCCTGGGCTCCATCAGCCTAAAAACCGGGTGGGAGGGCGAGTTAGTCTGAAGAACCCAGGCTGAGTGAAGCCAACAGGCCACCCCTAAGACCCTCAGCAACTATGCAGGGCCCCTCTGTCCTGAGGCTTCCTTGAGGGAGGAGCCCTACCCACAAGTCACCCCCTCAGCTTCTGCGTGGTGACTAAGAAACCATGTCACTTCCTTCCCTCCCCAGCCCCACCCACACATCAGAAAACAGGACCCTCCCTTGCTTGAATTCAGGGAGGACACTTCATTTCACTCCCCCATGACCCCAGGAGGCAGGAGCAGGGCAGAATCATTACCTCCAGCTCACAAGAAGTAGGATCAGAGAGGAAAGGTGCCTCAGGTGACCCAGAGAGCACTGAGGCCCAGACAGGAGTACCTCACTCCCAGGAGAGTGTCCTCCCTCACCCTGGACTGAGGCACCCATACTCCCACCCCAGGCCCTCTCAGCTCCCATCCCTCTGGCTCTGATCAGACCAGGCTCCCCTCCAAGGCTCCTCCAGCAGAGCAGGCGCTGAGCAGCCTCTCTCGCCATCCACCTCAGGTGCACCAAGCCTTCAGGCGTCAGGGCCCTTTCTCACCTGAACCCTCAATGAAGGCCATGCTTGCCGTCTACACCCTCACTCCTGCACAACAGAAGCTGCTCTTACCAGGGCCCCCTTTACAGCAACTAATGTTGCTGACCACCCCTTTGGCTTTGGGGACACACAGCCCTGTTCTAGCCCTGCCCCCACTCTTATCCCAATCCTAGTGGCTGCTGCCCCATCAGCTACTCTGAACCTACTCCCCTCCTCCAAAGCGGACTTTCCACAGATCTGCATCCTCATACCCCCCAATCCTGACTCACTCTGACCCATTCCTAGGCCGTCCCTCTGTCTACACTTCTAGCGTCCCCTGAGCTACGGACAGAGCAGTCACCACCTCTTGAAATCCTGCTTCTGCCTCAAGATCAATCTCCCCCTCTTCCAGGAAGCCTCGGACCCTGTCAGCATATTTCACCATGTCCCTCCAAGTGCCTGCCAAATCCGTGTCCTCCTCCAGCTGGGATGCTCCAGCCTATGCCACCACATGGCACAGATTGGACAGCGTGGATATGTGACCCTCCATGGGCAGCCAGGAGAGCGTATGACCAGGCACCAAAGGCTCGCCACCGAGGGGTGGCAGACCAGCAGACAGGACTGTGTATAGAACTGTAGTAAGAGCCCAGGGCGAGGAGGGTGGAGGACGCCGCAGGAGAGGCCGAGACTGGAGTTGGGGGGAGAGAGAGCAGAGAGAGGAGAGAGGGGCGGCCCAGCATTGCCTGGCCCCTGGTCCCCCTGCTTTTCCTCCTGTGAACTTCCCTACCTCGAGGCCACTTGGGCAAACCTCAGACCTTGGTGCCTCAGCTGATGGAAGCCCTCCCTCCTGTGGCTCCTCCACAAGGTCCCCCTGCCCTGCCCTCTGACACGGAACCCTCGGGGCTCCTGAGTTCCTCAGGCTTCCTCCTGCTCCTGCTCCTGCCCCAGGGCCCTCTTTCCACCCAGAAATACCAGGCAGGCCCTTTTGGGGACACCATGCAGCATAGGGACACACAGGGTCACAGCTGGTCCTGGGGGCCCAACTTCAGCACCCTGTTCCCAGGGCTCCCCCACACACCTGGGCGCACGCAGGCTGCCTGGCCAGTTGAAAATGAAGCTGAAGACCCCTTGAGGGTGTTGAAGCAGGAAAAATGCTGAGCACTGTGGTTGGCCACAGTGACTGTGGTTTGTCATTGTTGACAAACAGAGACACTGAGGCCCAGGGGCGTGGCTGAGGCCGAGGGTGGAGACGGCCAGGCAGGGCGGGCATAGACGTGGCTGTTTCTAGTACATCTCACAGCCTCTCTGGGGAGATCTGGTTTCCTTCCTCATTTCAGCACGACCTTGGGCCAGTCACCTTCGCTCTCCCTGCCTCATTTCCTTCTGCATTTTAAAGAGGCTTGAAGCCCAGCATCAGGGAGTTATGAGAGCCCAGCGCTGCCCGGAACCAGGCTGTGAGCAGGGAGCAGGGCAAGGTGACTTTTTGGGCCAGACCCTCTGGCACCCTACAGTGCTAGGTCAGAGGAAGCCCAGAGCCAGGACCTGGCCCAGAGCTGTCAGCTCAGGACTCCTCAGGCACAGAATGTGGGGCCCAGCTGTGGCTCCCCGCCTGTGAGTCTCCAAAGTCTCTGAGTCCCTCCAATGTTCCCAAGATGCTCCAGCAATTTCTCATCTTGACATATCATTCCTTTCTGCCACTCCATCACCTCCCTCCCTGGTGGCCCTGGGGAACAGTGCAGGTGGCACGTGTGTAAGGGAGCGAGGTGCGATGGCTCATGGGGCTATCTGAAGGTGTTTGTGGATGTGGGTGGGGGTGTGTAAAGACTGTGTGTCTGAAGACAGAGGGGGCGTTTGAAGGTGTGTGTGGTTGTGTGAGGGGTCTGGGCACATGCACACTCAGTGTGGAGGCCATGAGGAAATCTGCATGGCACTCAGAGTACTAATGAGAAAGGACAAGACGGGCAGCCCACCCCCAGGAGAGCTGGGCATGAACTTGCCCTGTGAGAGGGTTTCAAGGTCAGAGGCAGCCCCGGCACCCATCCAAGGTGCCAGCACCACAGAGCCTGTCATCCAAGTCCCCGTGACGGGCAAGAAGAACACCAGGGCTGGGCTGCTGGTCACACAGCCTGGACTTTGGGGTCAGCGTGGAGCCCAAGTTTCCTGGCTCCTGGATCCAGGCTGCCACTTCCCTGCACCACCTGCTCCGCTGGTGATAGTCAGCACCAGGGTTGAAGCTCAGTTATGGTGAGCTTTGGGGCCCTGTCCAGCCACCCTCTGAAGACTAAGGCCTGAAAGCCCAGCTCTGTGCCCTCCAGGGGGCATGGGCAGGGAGAGGCCTGCACTTGAGTCTGCCCCTCCTACCAGCCCTATCCTCTTCCTTCTCACTGAGGCTCAGCAAACTGGGGTGGGAGCAATGGAGAGTGCCTGGGCCCTGGCCAGGGCCAGGGAGAGGGGCAGCTAAGGCAGGCAACACTTGGGAAACCCATAGTGACAGGCCCCTTGGCTCCTGTCCACCTGCCTGGGAAAGAGCACTTGGGCTTCTGCTCCCTACAGCCTCTGCCCTTTCCTCATACAGCCATGTGCAGCAGGAAAAACACTGGGCAGGGTGCCTCGGACCAGGAGGGAAGGAGTGACTGGGGTGCATGTGTCAGAGGCTGATGGGCGACCATGTGGACAGCCTCTCCAGCACCATCCACATACATCCCCACTCCACAGGAAGGGAGAGAAGTCCAGAGAAGGCAAGTGGGTAAGGGGCCTATAGCTGGCCCAGCTGGTCATCACCAAGACTTCTTGATGTGGGGGTCCCCTGTGTGCCCCAGCTAGGCACCTGCTGTGTGCAGCGAGATGGGGAGGAGAGTCCAGAGCATCTCTGCCGGTCTAGAGTTCATTGCTCAGACTGGAGTCTCACTAGCTTGGGAGGGGTGCTTTCACAGGGTGATCGATTTGTCCTAGTTTGCCCAAGACTTCCCTGAACTTAACACTGGAGCTTCTACATCTTTGGAAATCTTTAGTGCCACGTAAACCAAGACACTTGGTCACCCCACTCTTTAACCTCCTAGTGGATTCTCCCAGTGGTTTCCATCTATGGTGGGCGTAGATAGAACCAAAGAGGGTTGGGGAGAGTCTTAGAGTGTTAACCACAGCTCCTTGGCTCACAGTCACCAGCTTCTGTGGGACACCCCCACCTCCTGGGAGCTCACAAACATATCAAGAACTTGTCCCAAGTTCCACTTAAAGCAGGCTGACAGTGGCTTTCCTGCAGTCCCTTCTCCCTTCCCTGTTCCCCCCTTCTTCCTCCTGCTCTTCAAGCTCCCAGAGCACACATGTTTGCTCCCTCTTCTCGGTCACTGCCCTTCAGACCCTGGAAGGCTGTGATCACACCCCCTGTGGGCTTGTCTTCTCCAGCGAGTGACATCCAGCCTTATTGTGCTGGTGACCAGCAGAGAAGGGATATCAGAGCCACATTGCAACCCCACTCTCACCCCTCTGCCCTTACCCCTCCACGTCTTTGGGGCTCCATCTGAGAATTTCATCAGGCCCCAGTCACCCCTTCCTCGGAGGGGAGCACAGTGGGGGCCACGGGAGACAGGGCAGAGGGTGAGCGGATCCTCAGTGCAACAGCAGCCTCTGAGAAGTGGCAGAACCTGGTTTGCATTTGCAGACGTTCACTCTGGCTGCCACTGGACAACACAGCAAGGGAAGGGAGGAGGCAGCACAGTGGGGAGCTCCTGCTGCCATCCAGAAAGAAGCCCTGGTGTTGGCTCTGAGCAGGGCATGTCAGGAGGGATGGCGATGAGGACAGATCCCAGACAAAACTAGAGCGTAGGCTCTGGAGGATTTGGCAGCAGAGAAACACAAGAGGAAAAGCATGTGCACAGGCTGCTGGGGTGTCCCTGCCCCGTTAGCTGCTCCACACACTCACAGCTGATGCCACCTGGGGCTGAGCCTGCCACAATGTGCCTGAGGGCGGAACATGCCTCCCTGCCCAGGTGACTGTTCCCAGCAGGTGGGTTTCAGACAAGAGAAGGGAACCTCAGACAGCATGCAGCCTTCCAGACTTACCAGCCATCTGGCCAGTGGCCTTGGAGATCCTCTCTCCACAGAAGTGGTTCTCAGCCGTGGGCTGCCCATCAGAGTCACAGAAGACCCCTCTCCTGGCTCGAGCCACAGAATCAGACCCCCGCCAGTCAGGGGGGCAGGACTTTTGTTCAGGCCTCCTTAGTCTATTCTGATGCTCATTGAGAACCGCTGCACCAGTCCAACTTCTTTGCACTAGAAAAGGGGAAACTGAGGCTCAGAGAAGGAAACCAAGGGCCCTAGGTCACATGCATGTCTTCAGCAAAGCCTGCCTGCAGGACACAGTTTCCTAGCCCTGTCCCGAGATGCTCCCATCCCTGGGAAGACCCAGGAGGTGGCTGGGTGGGTAAGGAGCCCCTGGGAGAGTACAGGGGATGTCCATCCCCAGGCCTCATGGGCCAGTCTGCCTCTCATCCTCCCTGAGCCCCAGATGGGGGGAGCCCTCCCCAGGCTGTCCCCCCCACCCCCGCCCCGTCTCCTCCATGCTGTAAACCTGTCTTGTAAAAGCCGATGAAAGGCCTGGCTGTCAGCCACAAAAGCCTTCTCAGACCTCTGCTCTGGCCTCGCATGGCTCCTGGAGAAGCAAGAGGGAGGCAAGATGCTGGCATTCGGCTGCTCTGTAAATCTATCAAAGATATTTTTTATCACTTCCCGACATTCCTCTGTAAAAGCCACTCAGCTGCGTTTACAAATTATAGAATTCATTTGATGTCAGGGACCTGGCTAATGGCCTGGGTAAATCCAGCAGAAACAGATAGGGGGCCCTCCCGGCTCAGGTCCTGTCGAGCTGTGCAACTTTGGGCAACCAAGTCACAGTATTTCAGTCTCTGCCTTCCCGTCTATAAAATGGGAATGTAGATAGCTGTAAGGAATAATGAGGTTATAGATATACATGCCCGGCTCCAGGTCTGACACAGAGTAGGCCCTTAGTAAAGGATGGTGGCAATGATGTATACTGGAACGTATTTGGGGCCAAAGGTTAGGGAAGGGTCACAGGGATGCTAAGCCCAAGGCCTGGGGTTTCCAGCCCACAGCTCACACCTCCCTGCCAAACAGGCTCTGCTATATCACAGGACACCCTCTGGGTGAGGGCCGCTTTAGAAACAAGGCTTATGCACATGGGGGTCGTATCATCTTCCTCCTCCTCCCACCCTTCTTCCTCCTCTTCCCATACAGCAAGCTTCAGATCCTCTCTCCAAGTGGAATCATTAAACATTCCCACTTCAAAGCTTGGCAGCCCTGAGAAGCTCATACCTTAGATTTAAAGTTCCAGCCCTCCGTGAACTGTTCAGTTCATATTCCCTGAATCCTGGGTTAGGAAAGATTCTGAGGCTTCAGGTTGATTAGTGATATCTACCATTGGCCTTAGAGAGTGTGGGGCGGCCCCAAGTATGGTCTCATGCTTTGCCACCCTTCAGTTCCAGTCCCCCTATTCTGTAGAGCAGTAAACTGATGTTGAAAGCGGGGAAGGCTTTAGACAAAGGAGTTAAGAAAGAATGAGCTGAGGTTTCTGAAGCAGCCACTGCAAACTGCGTGCTAGCCACCATGTCTGCACACCATCATGCTAGGGCCACCCAACAATCCCAGCATCTGGCAAAGAGGCTGTCACCCAGGAAGCCAGCAGTGTTGTGGCTTCCAGGCACCATTACACTGGATCCCGGGGTCTCACACAGCAAAGGCCAACCACCAGCCAGGACCTTGGAGCAGAGAGATCCAGAACTCCAGGTGGTAAGTGCAATAGTGCAGTGGGAAACCACAAGAATCTCACAGAAGGGATGAATTATGTCAGGCTGGAAGCCTTGCAGAAGTTTCTTTTTTACCACTTGAGAGGTAGAACAGAGTAAATTATTGGCGGTGCTGGAGATGCCAGTCGGCCTCCCATGTGAGCAATGCCGGGAACTTCACAGCAAGCTTTCCCGTGACATCGCTCACTCTGCTGGGAGGTGGTTGTTAGGAAGGTGGGGAGCAGCAGGCTCAGCCTGCCTATTTCGTAAAGGAAAGAATTGAGGCTCAGGGAGATGACCACTCACCCCACCTCCCTAACTCTCGGCCTAGCCCTGGCACATCGTGCCATGGGCTCCCTCCCCTCTAGGGCAGGAAAGACAGGCCTGTGAATTGTCAGGCACATTTTCCCATGCTTCTCAGGAGCCACTGCCTCCTGTTCCCACTGCACTCCCTCCTTGTGCCTTTTATCCTGGCCTGCTCTGCACCTACCCTGCCCCAAGGCCCTACACGTGCCCTCTCACCAGCCCTCACAAAAGCCTGGGAGGCTCTTAGCCCCATTGCATGGGTGAGAAAACTGAGGCTCAGAACAGCTAAGGTTCAATGACAAGACTATGACCCCAAAAGTTTGTTCTTCCCTCTCAGCCACAAGCCTCTGTTGTCTTCAGCTCTGTGTCCCCCCACAGCAGAAGCATCAGCTGTGGCCACATTTGGGGCACAGAAGCACTGATGAGGCAGAGAAGGCTGCCACTCATTCCCCCAGCTAAACTGGGTGCAATAATAAAAGCTCCCTCTTCCCATTGTTGAGTGAAATGAGATCGTGGATAGGAACCCGAGCCTCACACAAATAAGCGGTTTTATTATTTTATCATCCTGCTCCTGCTATGTTGATATTACACGAGACAACAAACGGAATCTTGAGAACCTCAACGTGCTGTATCCAAGGCAGGGACTGAGGGGGTTGGGCTGCTGCAGGGAGGATTTGGGGGAATGGAGGGCTCGGGGAGGCAGGAGGATGAAGGACTGTTATGGGTTTACATTTTCAGGCAGGATTTCGTAGGGGTGGAGCCTGCCGGGAGCTGCTCAGGGCCGGCTTGGAACCCGAGGCTGGGCTCCAAGCATCCCACAGGCCAGGCACATCCACCTCCACACCTGGCCTGCCCATCCCCCTAGCACCCATCTGCCAGCCCTGCCATTCCCTTGGCTTGGGTTTCTAGCAAGCGCCTCCGAGGCGCCCTTTTTTGGGCAGCACAAGAGCAGAGAGAGGAAAGGCCTCATGACAAGGCATCAGGTCTGGTCCCAATGGGGCTGAATTTTAACCTCCTCACAGTGGGCCCACAGTAAAGATGTTGATGAATGAATGAAGTACCCTGACAGCTCCATTCCTTCCTCTGTAAAATAGGATAGTGACGCCCACCTGGCGGGGTTGCTGAGGCTCAGAAGCATTGGACACACAGCACTGGGCACAGATGGACAGCAGGCTGAGTGCTGGGTCAGGAGAAGCCATGGTTACAGGACAGGCCTCTGCCCCGCAGGGTTCACAAGTTAATTGCCTCTCCATGGCTCGCCTTCACTTCCAACTCCTACAGGAACCGCAGGTCAGCCCCCAGCCCCTGAAACGCAATCACTGCCTAAGGTAATACAGGGGCTCTGCGTGCACACGTACACATGTGCGCGTGCACACATGCACCAGAGCCGTGGGAGCAGATGTTATAGAAAATCGAGATGGCCTGGATTTGAAAATTCTGCATATATTTCTGCATTTCGTTTGAGAAAGTGAAATCATAGAGGGTGACACAAATCAATATAAATGTCAGCCACCCTGACCTGCATGTTGTGTAAAGGAGGTCGCAGGGCGACTGCTCCTGGCTGCAGCCGTTCGCCATCCCTACCTGCTTCTGTGCAGCCCCGCTACACCCCAGGAAGGCCTGAGAGGGGCCTATGCTGCCCCTGTGGTCTCATGGGAAAGGACTGGGTCACAGATCTAACCCTTCCCCAGATCTGATTTGTTCCCTTCGGTATGTGTCACGAGACCTTCTGTGTTCTGGGCAGAAGTTGCTGGGGTTGGGGGTAACGTGTTTTACTTCCCAGGGCGGGCCATGCTGGGCCACCAAGGACCTAAAAAAGCCTCTCTTGGGACCTCCATGTCTCCATCAGTGTGGCTCACTGCCCTTCCCTCAGCTTGTCTTTTCCTTTGGCAAACACTCATTGAAGGAGCCAGGCAGAGGGGCCCAGCCTCGAACCAACAGCCATAGTCTTCTTGCCCTCATGGACTGACAGCCCCAAAGGCAGCCTGTCCCTGCCAAGTCACTACCCAAACCAGCTCTGGAAGAAGGCATGGAGCTGGGAGAGCAGCTGGGACAGCTTGGTGGGTGAGCCCAGGTGATGTACGGACAGAGGGAGGCATGTGCAAAGGCCTGGAGGTGGGAAAGGACAGACACATTCGAGACAAGGAAGAAAAGTCACATACTGGGGTGCAGAGAGTCACAGTCTAACTGTATTAAATGAAGGAAGAGGCAGGGGGCTGACTCTCACTCCAGATCCCCAGCTCCCTAGACCCAGTCACCCTATCTCTGGCCACCCAAAACCGTGCGTAGAATTTCTTCCATTGCATCTTTTCTCGTAGATCAACTCACACAAATGAGTACCTGGGGCAACCCTGCCCCACTCTCCAGCAGATGAATAGGATTCTGAGTTCCAAATAACACTCACTTGGGACCTTCATATGAGACTTCATCCCCTTCCTGGTCCCTGACCATGCAGCAGCCACAACCAGAGGAAGCCTGCTGTCCCTGCCAGCAACTGAGACTCAAAACAACACTGCACAAATACAGTGACATCTCCCAAATCATGGACACTCGG
>NW_003852403.1:14584743-14584992 GCF_000181295.1 Otolemur garnettii
AGCTCAAAAGCCACTACCTCCAGTAAGCAAGCCTCCCTCCCATTGGAAAAGAAAGCCTTGCTTCTGTGATTTGAGGGAAAGAGACAGGGGGAGAGAGAGTCAGGGCAGAGAGGTAAAGACGCTTGGAGGCAGAGAGAGAAATAAATGTGGTGTCATTGCTTACTTGTCTGTATCCCCAAAGCCATCTCGTCTGTCTTGTTCTGCCCAGCACCCAGCACCCAGAGTGGTCCAGAGCAGGGGTCAGTGAAT
>NW_003852403.1:14585250-14585968 GCF_000181295.1 Otolemur garnettii
GCCCGTGTGCAGAGAAAACAAAACATCCACGTGGGCATGTATGACTTATGGCTTTAATCTCCCTGATAGAAGGCCTTTAAAGATTATTTCAGGGATGAAAAAAAATAATCCTGGGTAATGAATCACGGCCTTAAGAAGCTGATAAGCAGCAGGGAAGCTGGCTGGGCCTGAGTTCCTGATTTAATTAAAGTCTTACAGATACTCCCTGAAACAAAATCCATTGTAGCCATCAAGGTGATAAAAAGACTGCAGGTGCCTTTAAACTAACTCACCTGCCTCGTGAATCTTCTTCCTAGTGAAGAGGGCGGAGGAAGCCTCATCTTCTGGATGGGACTGCACCACTGCAGATGGTCTGCAGGGACCCCTAGGGGACAGCAGGTGCCTCATGAAGCTGGAGAGCCAGAAGCAGAGCAGAGCCTGGAAGACACAGGGAACAAACTCAGATGGGGAGGACATTGTGTGTCCTTGGGTTGCTTGCTGACCCTCTCTGGGACTCTACCCCAGCACCCAGCAGGAGGTAAGGCCAACTGGCCTCCAGGAAGCATCCCAGAGCCGGCCATCTGGATCCTGAGCCCTGTGTACCTGAAGAGGTGAGGAGAGAGCGGATGTCTCACAAGGGGGAGGGCTGGCTGGTGTTTCGGTGCCTCAGCACCCAGCCCACATCACCAGCCCTTGCCTCCCACTCTCTCCCGTGCACTTCCCAGTTGCACTCACACAC
>NW_003852403.1:14586152-14587513 GCF_000181295.1 Otolemur garnettii
ACCACCAGGCTCTGCAAAGGCCTCAGAAGCTAGTGGGCTGGACATGGAGGGACAGAACTAGAGCACGTGAGGATGTGAGGACGCTGGCCAGTGTCTTAGGGAGGGATTTGGATGGGTGCTTGGATGGACAGGCAGGCAGAGAAGCACCAGGGGAGGTGGCCGTGAGCTACAGCTGGGCTCCAGCCCGGGCTGCACCAGCTCCCTCTCTGACAGCCTGGGCCGGCACCCGAGCTCAGTGCAGATGTGCGGATGACTGGCCTTGTCCCCCATGAAGGCCAACACAGCAGGGGCAGGGTTGCCAGGTAAATTTGAATTTCAGATTAATGACAACTAATTTTTAGAATAATATTTCCTGAATATTGCATTTATTTGCTCAATCTGGCAACCCTATGAAGGGTATCCCCTGAGCCCCATGTCTGGCACAGAGAGCTGCCCCAGAGAAAGACCCCATGCAGGCAGTGTGGGCAATGAGTTTATCCTTCATAGCCTCCTGTGGGGGCTCTAAGGTCTCCAAGTAGACAGGATCTTGTAGGAAGATAAGGAGAGACGATCCCACCTAGAAATTGTAGACTGGGCTGGGACAGCCCTGAGCCTGGTCACCGCAGGAAAGTTCTGGCCCAGTCCCCAGGCTATGGGCGGGGCTGCTGGGGGGCGGCTGCCACCTAGTGGCCAGTGTCTGACTGGCAGGCTGTTGTGCCCGGAGAAGATGGGGCACATCCGAGTCCCCACAATACAGCCCTATTATGCAAGGTTACAATTCCTGCCCCACTTTATAGAAAAGGAAACTGAAGCCCAAGGTCACCACAAAACCTAAATTTCTGTGGAGACTCTAGCCTGGGCACAGTCTAGTCCCCACCTCCAGAGCCCCCTGTCCTATTCACAGCCACTAAGTGGGCCCCCAGCTGCCACATCTGCCATGTCTGTCTTCTGCTCACCAACCTTCAATGACTTTCTATTGCCAGTGGAAAGAAGTAACCCTGCCTGTGCTAATGCACAGAGCCCATTATGGGCAGACAACACTTCATTTCTCTGCCTTTCTAAACCCCCTATGCCCTGCCCTACTCCGTCTTGAGCCCTGAGGCACCTTCCTTGATCTGTCTTGCTGCTGCTCTCCTCCCCAGCCCCCCTCACAGGCCTAAACTCTTGAAGTTGAATAGCCCTGGGAGCAGGCCTTGAGTGTCTTTTCTAAACTTGTCTAACTTCATAGCTTTAAAGTTCCATCTATCCACCAATGATCCAAAATGTATCCCCAGACTCAGCGAAGCCAAGTCTTTAATAGGGTCTCCACCTTCCTTCTGGAAGAAAAATCAGGAAGGGCAAGGAGCTTTCCTGTAGTCTGGCTCCTCCTAGAGCCCACAGTG
>NW_003852403.1:14587687-14589733 GCF_000181295.1 Otolemur garnettii
CCAGAGCTCTGCTCCTTGTCCTCATCTCCAGCAGAAAGACAGGGAGATGACTCCCCATCCCCAGATTCTATGGATTAACCTGGGACAAGTTCCCAAGGTGGCCCAGAGTCCATAGGTTACTCAGGACATAAAAGTTAGCCCAGACTAGCCTAAAACTCACACTTTAATACAAAACACCCAGGTTAGGTCAGAGACACTAGATGTCCCAAAACACTTGGATTAACTAGGAACACCTGCCAACCTAGAATAACCCAGAAGCCAGAAGTCAGTTCAAAACAAATTAGTTAGTCCAGGTTAGCCCATAATACATAAGTTTACTTGGTATACCCAGCACTGATTGAAACAAAGATGGTCCAAAACAATGATTCTGGGGGGTTGGGCAGGGGGAAGGTTCTTTAAAGCAGCATAACCTTCCTTCAAATGAAACATCACCCAGGACCCCAGGCATGACATAACACAGATGAAGTGAAGTTGCCTTGTTTCAGGGGGGATGGTAAATGTTCAGCCCCCACCTTCGAGGGACAGGCTGGCTGTTGGCATTTGCCAACTTCTGTGGTATAAACCCCCCACATGACCAATGTCAGGCTACCAGCCTAAGTCAGAGCTTGGAAGAGATGTGCATAACTGACTCTGTAAGCCAGAGAGCCAGCTCCAGCCCTAAGGCTGCCCATTCCACATCCTGGGCTCCTCTGGGCTCTCCCCAGGACCCCAAGGACCTCTGAGCCTGGAAGCCCAGGTCCAAGACACAGAGGTCAAACAAGCCTAGAGGTTTTCTGGATAACTGCAAGTTTCTGAAAAATGCTTCATGATCCCCCTGGCAAGACTGGGGCAAGTAGAAAATGAAGTCAGTGGGGAGATCTGGCCCCAGGAGTTTTCCACATGATTTAGACCAAGTCCTTTCTGCCCTCTGGATCTCAGCCTCCTCCCCAGTGCAGCAAGAGAGCTGAGGGCCAGGACCTTGTGGGACCCCCACTCTGGCCTCCAAGTCTGCAGAGCTTGCCTTTGCCACTCTACCTCTGCCCCCACTCCAGGCCTGGCACCCACCCTGGCAGAGCCCCGGTGCAGAGTCACTCTCCTTCAGCCCCTTGCAGACCTGTCTTCAGCCCACGGTCATGTGAGGGAGGGAGACTGCAAAGTCAATTCACATGGGGGCATGTGTCCTCGACCACGGTGCTAAGTCCTAAGGGTGCAGGGGCAGGCTGTAGCCCCCTGCGTGGGGCCCTGCTCCATCAGCATGCGAGGGCTCCTCACAAGCAACCTAGAGTGTGGAAATAGCCCAAACCATGCCTTTTTTTATAATTAAAAAAATTAAATTAAGTTGAGATCTAGGTCAAAGGGCACAAAGTTTTAGTTAAAGAGGATGATTAAGTTCTGGAGGTCTATTACACAGCATGGTGACTGTAGTTAGTAATGATATATTTTACAGTTAAAAATTGCTAAGAAATGGCCGGGGGTGGTGGCTCACTCCTGAAATCCTAGCACTCTGGGACGCCAACAAGGGAGGATTGCCTGAGCTCAGGAGTTCGAGACCAGCCTGAGCAAGAGCAACAGTCTGTCTCTACTAAAAATAGAAAAACTAGCCGGGCCTTCTGGCAGGTACGTATAGTCCCAGCTACTCTGGAGGCTGAGGCAGGAGAACTGCTTGAGCCCAGGAGCTTGAGGTTGCTTTGAGCTATGACACCACGGCACTCTACCAAGGCAACAGAGTGAGACTCTGTCTCAAAAACAAAGAAAAACTCGCTGAGGAGGTAGATCTTAAACATTCTCACCACCAAGGGAAATAACTATGTGAGGTGATGGACACGTTAACTGGTTTGATTGTTGAAATCATTTCATGATGTATACACAGATCTAAACATCCCATTTACACCATAAATATATATAATTTTTATTTTTCAATTATACATAAAGAAAAAAAAATTACTTACAAAATATTTCAAGCATTCAAAAAAGGACAGAAAAGAACATTTATCCACCACCTGGATTTAATGGATGTTTATATCCTGCCAGGTCTTCCCCAAAAGGGCATGCCTCTCCCTCTCTGAA
>NW_003852403.1:14589754-14603476 GCF_000181295.1 Otolemur garnettii
GGACTGCCACGGGGCAGGTGTGCCTGATATTCCCCCTCCCAGGTGAAGGCTGCGGGACAAGAGCAGAGACTCTGTAGGTCTGCACTGCTTGACACTCTCATCCGACATTCATTTACCCTTCTAATTGTCCAGTGAGATAGGTGAAGATTTATTCCTCTAATTTTGCAGAAGAAACTGAGGCCCAGAGAATGAGGGATTCATCTGAGAGCACGTACTGCACCGGAGGCTGGTCAGGGCTGGAGCCAGGTCTGTCCCTGAAATGAATGTTCTCTTCCCAGTCAGTCCCTTGGCTCCCATCTCCAGGTCCCCACCCCCTCTGGACCTCCAGAAGGGGGTATTGACAGCCATGCTGTGTCAATACGTGGGAACTGGGACTGTTCCAGGCAATCTGGACCATACTTAGACCCTACACTGCCCATGAGTGGGAGAGCTGATGCTCTAGAGGAGGTGGGGTTGGTTTGGGTCTTGAAAAGGTAGGTGGCCTTGATGAAATGAAGAGGATGAGCCTCCCCACCCTGCAGAGGACACCACAGTCAGGGACTCCGGGAGCCCTTAGGCAGGCGAGAGGTTCTCGAGAGGCTAGGAAAGTGAGTGATTAAGACAAAAAAGCATAACACTAATGCATATACCTGGCAAATGACTCAAATCCAGAATACATAAAAAGAGAGAGAACACCAAATAAAAAAGAAAAAAAGACAATTCTGTTTTTAAAACTTTGGCAAAGGACTTGAACAGGTGCTCTCCAAAAGATAATATCCAGCTGTCCAATAAATGTGTTAAAAGTCGTCAACCTTATCACTCATTAGGGAAATGCAAATTAAACCCACAATGAGAGACCATTATACTTTCACCCAAAACTCTAAAATTAAAAAGAAACGATAACTCTGAGTGTCAGCAAGAATGTGGAGCTACCAGAACTCTCAGACATTGCTGGTAGGAGTGTTAATTGCCTCAACCACTTGGGAAACTATTTGGCAATACTTACTGAAGGTAAACACATCCCTGCTATGACCCAGCAATTCCACTCAAAGGTACTTACCCAAGAGAAGGAAAGCACGTTACTGTCAAAGGACACGTGCAAAAGTAGTCACGGCAATTTTGTTCTTAAACCCAAACTGAAAACAATGTTAATGCCCATCTACTGAAGAATGGATAAATAAATTACGGTATGCTCATTCAATGAAATACTACACAGCAGTGAAAATTACAGATACATGCAAACATAGGTCTGAGTCTCCCAGACACGATGCTGAAGGGAAGAAAGCAGACAGAAATGAGAGTGTACTGTTTGCTCCCATACATCTGAGGCTCAGGAGTCAATGAAATTAAACCTAGGGACCCAAGTCTGAATGGACGTTATCTCTGGGGAAGATGTTGGCTGGAAAGGGCACAAGGGAACAACTCCTGGAAGGTTGCAGCTTGTTCTAGTTCTGTGAAGTATTTACAAGAGCGTGAAAAGTGTGAAAAGTGTGATAATATCCCAATGGCTTAGGATTTGAGCGCTTTATTCTAAGAAATGGCCCCCAACATGTTTTTTAATCCCTCCAAGTGGAGGTAAAGCCGGAGTGGAGAGGGTAAGAGGGCAAGACAGCCACTTTGGAGGTTTTCACAACATCCCTGGGATGGCAGAGCAAACCAGCAGGAGACAGGTGCCAGGTGTGGGTTAGAAGAAGGTGGCAGCAGTGTGGGCAGGTGGGGGAGCAGCCAAGGCAGAGCCCCTTGGGGCACTGAAGCATTTCAACACACCAAGGTATCTCCCAGAACAGGCACCCTGCCAGCTCATCCCAGCACCCTGAGCAGCCTGAGGATGTGACCTCCCTGACCCCAGAGGCAGTCAACAAGAATAGTCAGCCCATTGGTTGAGCCCTCCAGGCATCCCTGGAAGGTTCTGTGTTCCCCAGAACAAGAAAATGAGCATCAGTCTCATGCAGGAAGCCATGTTCTTCCTGTTTTACAGATGAACACAGGCAGGCTTCCAGAGCTTAGTGGTGGTACCAGGACCCCAATCTATTAACCTACCCTGCTGTTAATCACAGCACAGCAGGGGTGATGACCAGTTGTCAGGGTGCAGGATGGTGGGGCCCTCTGGGAAGGATGGAGCTGGGACAAAGGGCTTGGGAATTTGAACCCTCTCAGGACTGCCAAGAGTCCTGCTGCTCCTCCAGGCCCAGCAGCAGCCAGGTGGCATGTCCTGCCCTGAACACAGACCAGGGAAACCTTACAAGGTGCCAAGCACTGCCTCAGTCCCCACTTACCCTCTTAGAGGACTGTGATTATTCCCATTTCACAGATGAGGAGGTAGACACCCAGAGAGGCCTGCCAGGGAAGGGCAAAAACACCAGTCTTCCAGACTGGCCCATCACATTTGACCCCACCCTGGAGTGGGGTGCCTGCCAAATGGGAGGGATAGATTTGACCAACTCTAGGAGAACCAGAGAATGAAAGAGGGAGGAAAAAGACACAGGGAGGAGAAGCCAAGAAACTGGGAAAAAGGCAGGGTGGGGCCAAGGAAAGGAGAGATAGCAAGGAACACCCCAGAGAGAGGCAGGGCAGGGTGGTAGGTGGTGGGGACATAGGAGACCGAATAGATGTTTCTGACAGCTGTGAACTTGTGGGACAAATGCTGCTAACACAACCTGTGGGACAGGTCTGCAGCTCCCACCTGCCCTCTTATTAGCTCCACCACACTGCGCATTCGTCTTCCCTCCCCCACAATGCATGTGGAAGGCCAGCAAGCTGATTTTGCCCACCTTGGTCCAGGTGACCAGGTTGTCAAGTAGGAGAGGGCCAGCAAAGATCAGGCTAGGCTTTCCTGGGAAGACCTCCACCGAGATTGTGTGGCCTTGGGCCTCAGTGTTCTTATCTGGGTAATGGCTCTGAGGACCTCACCAGCTCTCAGGTCTGAGCCACAAGTCCTGTCCCCTGCACCCGGCCCCATTCCTGCAAAGATGCTACTCTGCGGCGCTCTACCATCCTGGCCCAGCCTCCCGGCTCCCAGTGGAAAGCATGGCTGACTATATACCACCATCCCGAGCCCGGGGTTTTCCTCTCCAAAAGCTGAGGCCAAAACCTGCCAGCAACATCTACACCCCCTGATCCCGTTCCCCTGAGGCAGACCTTTCCTTCAAGCTCTGGGGAAGAGAGGGACCTCGGGGCTGCTGGAGGGGCTAACCCAGAGGTAGACTGGCAGGATGCGGGGGAGATCCATCAATGTCATCAACACCCCTCCTAGGGCCAGCTGGGCTCCAAGCAAGCTCTATGTCTAAGAACTGCGTGGCCTGAGGCAGGTCACTCAGCCTCTCAAAGTGCATCTCTGAGGTGGGGAAGTTGCTGCCCTGCCCATTTACAGAGCTGGGTGAGAATCCTGCCCAGCCCAGGGCCCAGCATCCCCTGGCATAAGAACATTGCTCCATGAAAGAGGAAAGACAACTGCAGAGGCAGGAGGGACCTTGGGCTGTGCTGACTCCAGCCCCCTGCAGAGGGACAGAGGCCCAGCGTGTGGGGAGGTGGGGCTGCAGAGGCAAGCCGAGGAAAGGCAATAGCCAGGTCTCCCTGCTCCCTGGTCTGGGAGGGGGTGGGGAGCATGGAGGTCACCTAAAATCTCTCCTGCCCCTTTTGCAGATGCAGCAAAGGCCTGCTCCATGATGGCATCTGGAGATGCCAGGCAAGAGTGAGCACGGGAAAGCGCACCATGAGCCTCTGAAACTGCAGCTCCCATTGTGGAGGACAAAAGAGTAGCCTTCCCAGAGCGCCAGGCAGGGCACCTGCGGGAGAAGCACAGCTGAGGTGGGATCCAGGCTGGTGGGGATGGTGGTGAGGGGCGGGGCGCAACAGAGGGCTCCCAGGCCCTCTGCCCACTGTCCACTGAGGTGCACTCTCCCCAGCAGAGGCTCTAGGCTATGATTAAGCTGTCACCGCCACCTGCGACAACACTTCTGCTAGAATCCAAGAGGGATGGAGAAATGAAGGTCACAGGAATCACAGGTCCCTAAATCAGGCTGCCTCTGAAGTCAGCAGCCTCCTTGGGTCTTAATGCCAGCCAGCTGCCCCATGGATGGTCCCCAGACCGAGGAGGGGGGCACTGTTTACAGCCCCTACTTAATTAAATCAATAAACCACCGATGCAAATCTGGCAGAGGGCCAGCTCTTTACACTGCGCCACACTGAGGGGGAGGCCCAAATTAGCAGCTGCTGCAGGAGCACAGAGGAAAGGAGAAGGGGAGACAGAGGAGGGAAGGGAGGGAGAGGAGGCAGGCCAACCTGGGAGGGGGTCAGGAGCAGGCCCCCAACCTAGACTATATCCTAACCCACCCCTGCAGCATCCTCTAGAATCCTTACCCACTCCTGCCAAGGTGGACTCTGCTATCAGTCATTTACACCAGAGTGAGAACTTGAAGCTAGGCAAGACTGCAGAGGTGCCCTGATCCCACCTCCATGTGGGGATGAGGAAACAGGCTCAGAGGGCCAACTGCCCCAAAGTATCCATCAGTGGGTAAGCTGAGAACTTCAGGATCCTGTGCCATGGCCTTCCTGCCGCATGGCCTCCCTCAATGCCTACATCTTGTCTCCTTACTGTCTTGGGATGGGTGAGATATCGAAGCCCACCTAGTCGGAATGAAAGGCATATGCTCACGTATGCTGGCCCAGGGCAACTACCAGAGGATCTTCTTCAGCGTAGGCTCAGGAGAGCAGCCCCAGCTCTCCCTCTCTTCTGCATGCCTTGGGGGACCTGCTTGTTCACTATGGGGGGCTGTGTGGCCTGGGACCAGCCCCTGCCCTACACTGGGCCTCATTCTCTGCAGCTGAGTCACAAGGGATAGATAAAATAGATAATCTGTCAGTGACTTTCTAGCTTGGCCTCTGTGCATTGGAATTCATAAGAAAACACTCACCTCCGTGACAAGTTTGGGGCCTGGGCTCTGGTCATGTTCCACCCATGTGTGGAACTAGAGCCACTAGAGCCACTGACAACCTACTTAATGGGCCCTGGAGTCCAGCCATGAGCCCTGAACTCCCTTCATTTTCCCATCTGTATAATGGGAATAATGACAGGTGTGAATCCCATGTGTGGGAGGAAAGTGCACTAATGAATTCTCTCAGAGTCACAGATAAAAAAAAAAGTGGGGGCTCTCGTGGGTGCCAGGAGTTATGAGGAGACAGTATAGGGACTTCGGCCTCTCTTGGGCTGCAAGACAACTCTCATAGCAGGGAAGACACACTGTGGCCTCTAGTCTCTAGTAGAGCCTAGCCAGCACTCCCTCTCTCTGGGACCAAGCCCCAGGGCCCTCCTCTGTAAATGACTCTGAAGTCCTATGACCCAGTTTCCCAACTCCAGGGAAAGTGACAGCATTTTAGTCTCTGCCCTCCACCTGACTCAGGTTTATTGAGTCTTGATTAGTGCATAGGATAGGGGGATATAGAGGAAGCTTCAGGCAGGGTGCCTGACATCAGGGGACATGTCTCCCCTGGGCAGATTGGGGGGGGGGCAAAGAAATGAGCAAAGTTTAGCATATGCAAAGGATAAAACAAAAGGAGCACATGGCCCAGACACCTCAGCAGAGAAAGCAAATGTAAGGAAGGCATTCCAGTCTTCTACTCCCTGACCCTGTCAGACATCACTAATCAATCCAGGTGCAGCCGCACTGGTCCTGTCAGGGTGCTCCGGGCAACCCCAGCCTGATCACTGGTGTTAGTAAGAAAAAGAGGGCTCACCTACCCTCAGAGTCTAAGAGTTCTACTAAGGCAACCATAGGAGGCTTCCTGGAAGGCAGAATTATTCACCAAGGCCTTAAAGGAAGAATCTGGACAATTAACGGGAAAGAAGAGGGTGTTCCCAGTGGCAGAAGAGCGTGAGTACACATCTGGAGAGGAAAGTTGGCCCAGCACACTCAAGGACAGTGGGATCAGTGAGATACATTGCCAGAGGGGAAGGACACCCAGGAAATCAGGCGATCAAGTGGGAGGTAGGGTCGATATCCAAACTCAGAGGCCCAGTCCACCCCTCCTCTAAACCTTGTCAATTGAACCTGCCACCTTTTGCCTTCTGCATGCATTCCACAGCCTAGGGAGGTCCTGGAGGGGACTGTGTGTGTGTGTGTGTGTGTGTGTGATAACCCAAGGTGTCAACCTCTTGGGTCACAAGAAAATTTTCAACCTCTTTGAAGTGACATGTTGCTGCCCATTCTCTGAGCTACAGGGTGGGTGCCTGGGAAGCATTAACCATCTCCAGCAGCCCAGCTTAGTGGGCTTACAACTATGCCTGGCCCAGTCCAGCTGCTGGCCCAAGAGCAACCCACAAGGAGAGATGTCCTCCATCTCTGCACCTCAGAGACCAAACACAGAAAGGCCAATGCAGAAACCCTTGCCTGGGGTTTCTGGAGGCTCAGGGTAAAGGCGGTGCATAGGCAAGGACGGTACACAATCCAACCCCTTTCCCTGCCCAAGTGGCTTCTGGGTAGAAGAAGTTGAGCCCCTCCCTGGAAGACCTGCCAGTTACACCTATCCTGCCCACCTCTTTTCACTCACACTTTCCTTTTGAATCTATCTTAGCTTTCGCCTCCATCAGGGAGCCCACCAGGATTTACCCCCAAACTGATCAATTGCAATGAGCAGCAGGAGATCTGTCTGTAATTTGGGCTAACATTCTATGGGACACAGGTGAGCTGCCCCTCTACCCAGGCCTTAGTTTATTCTCTGTCACTAGGAGTCAGAAGAGTGTCTAAAGACCTCCAGCTCTAAGAATTCTCCCATTATTTCTGATGAAGGAGTCTGGTTGTCTGACTGGTCAAGGACCATGGGGTCATCAAGAGTCCATCCACCCTGTCCTGCTGCACTCAGAGCCTGGCCTGCGTGCTTACCAGCAACCTCAGGAGGATCAAAGGCCCAGAACCATGGCTGGAGGAGCCTTCAAAGATCATACGGCCCAAACCTCGCTTTTCCCACATAAACACTGGAGGCCCAGAGAGGGCAATGACCTGCTTGATGCCACACAGCAAACCACCTGTCACAGGAGCTTATGCCATAGTCTGCTCTTGCATGGTGATGTGGCTCATGGGTACAAAGGCTTTGCTGGCTGTGTCTTCCCTGCCCCTCACTAAGAGCTCCTCTGGAAGGGCTTTGTTGAGCCCTGATTGGGGAGGACACAGAAGACACAGAAGAAATGCCCCCCATATTCCAAGAGTCTCTGGTTAGATGGAAGGAGAGATTATAGTACAAGTGGAAGCCAAAGAGAATATCCTCCCCTCTGAGCTCCCCACCCACTGCCTGCTGTTCCCCCACAAATGAAGTTGCTTTGGGTTAAAAACTGCCCTCTTTAGAGGAAGTTGTCAAGTAATCTCCCAGTACTTTGTATAAATGAATTTGTCAGAAGTCCTTCTCTGAAGCAGAGGGGGCTTGAGGTCAAATAAGGGACCCAAAGAGAAACAGCTCAGCTTCCTTTGGGGGTACCAAGAAAAGTCTCTAGGATCGTTCCCCATAGGCATCCCCGTGGCTTCGCAGATGGGCTTACAGCTTACCCTAGTGTGAGTGCACACACACACACACACACACACACATGCCCCACAGCCAAGGCCAGAGTGGCAGCATCAGCCTCGCAAATGCCTTCTCAGACTGGCTCTCTGCGGGGCAAGGAAAGGCAGGAAGGAGCTGCCTGACCTTAGAGGCATTCAAGCCAAGGCAGCGGCATGGATGCCAAGGGCGCTTGTCTATCCCTGAGAGCCTTGACATTTGAACATTCACCCTCTTCCTTCTCCATGAGCCCTCAAGGCCTGCTAGCCCCCAAATACAAGTCCAGAAATGTCCCTGCCCTGCCCTTCCCTGACTTCAGCCCCCATCAGGGATCCAGCATTTGGAGATGTTCTCTGAATGATCGTCACAAAGTTCAGGGTCCCCAGAGCCCCCTTAGAGTAGGTCACAGCCAACTCAGTTGCTCTCACTGACGCGGGACCTGGCCTGCAAACTTGGGCCTCTGGAATTCTCTCTCTTCCTCTCTTCCCTCCATCTCCTTCACTTCCTGAACTTGCCTATTGTACGCTTTCTCTACGAGGTCGCTACCTCCCCAAACTACTGAATTTCTCTCCATCTTTTTGTCTTTATTTGATTCATTCTCTGCCAGTCACTTGATGTCCCTCCCTCTGGGTCCTTTTCTGCTCCATGACCTCCTCTCTTTCAGCCTCTTTGTCTCCCTTGCCTCTCTGTCTCCTCTTTCCCTCACTCCCCACCGCCTCCCCTCTCCTCTCTCTCCTTGCCTACCCCCCAGCCCGGCAGGTTTCTCACTCTAGAAGCTGGTGCTGAATCGGTGTTTCTGAGCTCAGCTGCGAGCTCACGGGAACTCTCACTCTGTCTCCCCAGCAGACCCCTCCCAACAGCCTCCTCTGCTGTTTCCTGGCATCTCCACATCTGGGTTTGGAACACTCCTGGGTGCTGAGCCCTGAGCTGGAACTTGAGGCCGGGAGAGGGGGGAGCCGCCGAGTCGGGCGCTGTCCCAGGCACTTTGCATGCATTATGTCCAAATGTCCAAGGTGGGTTTTCACATCCCCATTTTACATGTCAGAAAACTGAGGCACAAAGACATGAAGAGACCACCCTGGCCAAGCTGTGGTTCAAACCCAGGTCTGCCTGACTCCACTTTCTCATCTCCTCTCCCAAACTCAGAGCACACGCAGACTGGTCCTGAGGCAGGAGATTCTCAGGGCCATAGCTGAGGGCCAGGCCAGGCCAGGCCAGTCCCCACAGGACATACAGGCTGAGTGCTCAGGGAGCCTGGTGCAGGGACTCTGGGCTGAGGTCAGGGAAGCCTTGACAGAGATAGATCCTGTGCCACCAGCAACAGGAGAGGGCCCCCCAGGTGGGCAAGCAAGTGAGTGAAAGCTTGAGGTGGGCCCAGGAGAACCGAGGGTCGGCAGGACTAGAAGGGGCACTGAGCCAGGCTAGGGAAGCCCCAACAATGTCAGAGGGAGGGGCTCTCACGTGGCCCTTGGAGGCAGTGTCCACTGATGTGGTTTGAAGCCACAGGGAGCCACCCAGCCAAGTAAGAAGGCCCCAAGACAGGCCATCACAAAGCCATGATCCTGGCCAGCCTGCTCCAGACCTATTGAGTGGCTTTAAGTAAGTAACTTAACTTCTCTGCACCCTCTGTACATTTAAGTGGTGGAGCCAGATGGTCTCTGAAGGCCCTCCTGCCCTGACAGCCTGTCAGTCCCACAAGGGACCAGGAGGTTCTGGGAGGTGATGATCTAGGCACAATGAGATGGAACGGTGGCCAGCAGGGATCGCAGGCAGGGGCCCAGACAAGCCAGCAGGAGGTCAAGGGCTGCTGGTGAGGGTGTGACCGAGAGTGGGGTCTCAGCCTTCCAAGCCCCGCCCCTAAAAATCCCTAAGACTGGGAGGTGCTGCCATAGCAATTCCATCTACCTTTGGGCAACGTCTCTGCCAGACACACCTGCCAGCACTATAGGTGGTGCCAGGGCTCCTTGGACCTTAACAGCAGTGTCCTCCCCTCAGGGTGAGTGGGTCATTTGGGGTCCTTCAAGAAAGGTGTATGCAGGATAAAGGGGAGAAGGAGCAGGAACAGATGGGGAGGGCACAGATCACGATGCCAGTTTGTCACAGGTATAAGGATGAGGGCAGGAGGAAGAACATGAGACCCAGCACACTTCCAAGAATGTCTCAGCCACAGGGCCAAGACCCAAGCAAAGGGGCCCGCAGGGGAACCCACATATGCAAACACTGCTGGCTCTAGGAGGCCTGTGGGGCTCAGCCATTGTCACGTGCTCCCTTGAGAGAGGAAGGGCTGAGGGTGAGCACCCCAGAGGGTTCTGCAGGTGTGGTAGCTGGAGGGTGGTCAGCCAGTCATGTCCCTGAGGTGGCTTCTCTTGAAGGGAGAGTTGAGGGGTGCACCTCCATGGCTGCCACACTCAGCCTTGAGACCAGAATCCTTGGGACCTCCAATCCCAAGTTTGGTGGCTCCTGGCCCCCATGCTGTAGACAAGCTCGCCCCAACCTGTGTGCCCTTCTTGAGACAGCTCCACACACATTTGGTGCCACATCTCCTCCCTGGGGACAAACCCAGAGGCACTGTGGTTGACTGGGGCTTGCACAGCCTCACAAAGGAGCTGGGCTTCAGGCACACCCCTCTACAGATCTCAGAAGAAGCCTCATTCTCCCCACACTCCAGAAACCCATCCCAGCAGACAGCAAGCAGATGACTACTCCAGGCCTTGGTCACCCACAAATCACACCCCAGCCTCAGCTTCCTGCAGTCCATTTGTAGATGGCCTCCTACCTAGGGGGTACCCACCAGGAGTGAGGGGTGCTGCAGGCACAGAGAGTGCCCCCCAGGCTCCCCAGGTCCAGCTGCTCTCTGCCCATAAGTCATAAAGGAGCAAGAGGGGGGTGAAGAGCTTCTGACGGTGGGGAGGATGAACAGAGTTGTTAGGACGAGGGAAGGCCCTCACACATTTGAATGGGTCTGACATACCCCTCACCCATCATCAAGAACTGCTGAGATGCCTGGAGCTGTCCCAGAATGGCGTGGACTTGAGCGAGCAACTACCCTGGGACTGGAGGCAGTCAGCATATACTGCGGGCACCTCATCCTGAAAGCCAGTGGCCATCCCAAGTGGTTCCCAAGCCATCCCTCAGGCCTCATTTTATTACAGAATGTTTATTAAGTACCTGGTCTGATCCAGGTACTGATCAGAGCTCCCAACTGTGATGGTGAAAGCCCAGGCACAGCCTCAGCCCTGCAGTGTCACCTGTCTGCACTGAGGGCCTCCTAGAGGCGCCCCTAGCAGGGGCAGGGCTAAGTAGAGATGGAGGAGGGGGAAGATGCTTGAGGCTGGTGCCAAGTCTCAGAAAGACAAGAGAGTGCCCTGAGAAAGGTCAGGGGAGAGAAATGGGCAAGTCTAAGAGTGATTTCGAGGCAGAGTTGGCAGGATGTGGTGACTAACTTATCAGGAAGAGTGGGAGCCAGAGAACAATTCCCAGATCTCTGGCTTGAGCTGTCCACTTACTACCTGTGAGTTACATATCCCCTCTGTGTCTCTCACACCTCTGAGCCAGCAATAATAAAAATACCTATTGCGTAGGTTGGTTTGAGGGTTAAATGAGTAAGTGTAAATTAATTAAAACAGTACCTGGCACCAAGTAAGCCCCCAATAAATAGGCTAGTATTATTGTCATTATTGTTATTATGAGGAGAAGGAGGAGATGAATGAATGAGTATGTGGATGGATAGACGGGTGGTTGGATGGATGGATGGATGGATGGGTGGGTATGTGGATAGACGAGTGGATAGATGGATGAATAGACAGAATAAAAGGAGCACTAATCCCCAAATCAGAAAACTCTAGAAAATAAAGGACACAGAATGAGTCTCATGAGGGAAACATTGCATTTGGAGTGCCTCCACAAGGCATCCCATCAGAAGTGCCTGGGGGCAGCAGCTAGTGCAGGCTGGAAGTCTAGGAGTGCAGCCTGGATTTGGGAATTCCCAGCCATAGGAAAGGAGGACCTATTGGGAAGGGCAGGGCAGTGGGGCAGAAGGTGGACTGGGGAGAAAAGCCAGCTTGAACCCCTAAGGGGCCAGTCAGGACTCCCAGTTACAAGTGCCAAATAAGAAACTCCAAATGGATTAAGGGGTGGGGAGGGATATCAGTTTATGTTACTGAAACATCAAAATCGGGAACAATTAGATCCAGGTACTCAGTTGAGGGCTTGGAACGGTCTCCTCCTCCCATCACTTGATTCACTTTTCTTCCCTGCTGTCCTCTTCCTTGGGTGGGCTCTCCTTGAAGTGGGCAAGAGGCTTAGGCAGCCCCAAGAGGGGAGACACCTTCTCCTACTCAGCGGAAACCTAGGCTGGGCTCACACTGCCCAGGCCTGGTCACATCACATCTCTGAATCCAGAAGGGTGGGTAGGGAGGGGTGGGAGCCAAAACAGGTGTTGGGAGCCAAAGAAGGTATAGGGGAGCTGGTTTGGGTCACCAGCCAGCAGCAGCAGCTATCAGGAGGGGCGAGCAGCGCCCATAAATGCATGCCTAGCAAGGGGTGGACACCAAAAAGAGATCAGGTTTCCAAAAGGAGGGAGTGATCACCAGTGTCAGCTGCCATTAGTAGTCGGGAGTGATTATGGCAAGAAGGGGTACTACTGACCACCTGCTACCACTGAGAGGAAGCCATCAGGACGGGGCCAGGGCCCTTAGGAGGAAAGCGGAGAGAGAAGATGAAGGCAAGGACAGAAGAGCCCAGAGGCAGAGGGAGGGTGAGAGAAGCCAGGGAAGGAGACAGGCTGGGCTGATGGGAGGGCTTCAAGGAGCCTGCAGAGGGGGCGGGCGTGAGGATGACCCCAGAGGAGGACCAGAGAAGAGCACGGAAAGACGTGAAAGCCAGAAAGAGGAGAGAGGAAAAAACCACCGCTCGAGCTGCCCTTCCTCCACCTCCCCCAAAGCCGAAAGATAAAAATAGTCCATGTGGTGAAAGGGAGACAGAATGAGAGCAGTTGTCTAAAGAGAGAGAAGGCAAAGGAGCTGGGGACGAGAGAGAAGTCCCCGCAGGCCCCAGTGAGTATGAAAAACAACAGCAACAGAGGCGCCTCATCTCTCCCACCCAGTACCACCCGCCACATGCTGGCTGAGGCCTGGGGACCATCCTACAGCCTAGGCAGGTCCTGAGGGCCCCCCTTCCCATGTCGGACACGTATGGCTGGCTCCCTGTGCCCAGGATCCAGCATCCTGACTGGGCAAGGCAGAAACTACAGCCCCATTCTACAGATGAGGAAGTGGAGGCTCAGAGAGTTGCACGACTTCCTACTGACACCTGGGTACCAGGAACTACCAGAGGACTTGGCTACTGAGAAGACACCCCCAGGATTCCTCATGCTGGGAGATAAAGGTGCACAGAGCACACACACCTCCCTGTGCCAACGCCAAGTGTCCAGAGAGACAGAGAGGAGCCAGTAGGGTGGCAAGTCAGAAGGTGATCAGGGGTCACACATCCCACAATGCCTCACCTTCCTGCACTGGCAGTTGTGGTGGGGAAACTGAGGCCCAGAGAGGGAACACTACCTACCCAGGTGCTCAGGATACACCACAAATGGCAGTGAGAACCAGGAGAACTTTCTACTCCCAGCCCAGCTACGTGGCCAGGCCAGACCCCATTCCTGGGGCTCCAGCTCTCTCATCACTCCCTGTCCTTCCTGCCTACCTCCTGGGCACGCCCGCGGAGGAACTAATTAGTGTCTGGTTCCCAGAGGCAAAGCCCCACATAAACAAGCACGGAGGGTAATGAGCCCGAGAGGAAGCCAGCTAGGAGCCACCAGCATGCTGACAGGGCTGCTTTCCCTGCCTGGCTTTGGGGCGTCATTACTTTTGTCAGCAGACAGCATGATTATTGGATGTTGTTAATAATCTCTTGCGTTTATAGGCAGCCTTTCTTCCAAGGTCCTTAAAGCTCTTCTGCATTTAGTTTCCCCTTGTTGCCGGGAGGTCGATACCATGGGAGGGAGAAACATTCATCTCCATGTTTTCAGGAGGCCCAGAAAGGGTAGGCCACTTCCTCAAGGCCACACAGCAGATCAGCAACAGTGCCAGAATTGGTATTCTGGCATCCAGGAAGGACCCACCTTAGTACACTCCGTGATTCCCTCAGCCTGTGGTCTGGCCATGTCAGGACAGGTCCACTCCTTACAGGGATTTTGTTCAGATTTGGTCCCATTTGATCAAG
>NW_003852403.1:14603627-14619256 GCF_000181295.1 Otolemur garnettii
TCCCTCCCTATCTAGGGCCTGTCCCAAATCTGAGTTCAGGAGCAGGGAATGCACCAGAAGGAGCACTGAGGTGGGCCCAGTGCCTATGGGAGGGAGGAAGACCTTGTCCTTCCTGTGGGGGGTGGCAGACAGAAGTAAAGCCACTCTGTCTGGAATCTCATTTCCAGGAGCAGCCAGGGTGGCTATCTCCGTCCCTTAGCCTACAGGTGGTTCTGAAGGAGGAGAGTGAAGAGGAATAGGGTGGCCCACATGGGGAGGATGTCCTCCATGGGCTAACAGGCATGGCAGATCCCTCCCCTCTTTGTACCTCGGTTCCTTCAGCTCCCTCTGAGGATGGGGCTGGGCAAGAGGAACCCTAAAGCTCCCTCAGTTCCAGGTCACCAAGGTCTCTAAGAGCAGGGGTCTGCCAGCCATGCCCAGCACACAGCAGAGCCCCTCCAGGCATCTCAGGGCAGGGGAGCCCCTGGCCACCCTCTCATATGTCCAAGGCAGAAGGAAGGTCCCAGGCAAGTGGGGATGTGGGGAGGGGTGGAGCAGAATACCTGGGCTAGGTCCCACTTTTCTCCCTGCAAGAGGTGACCTTGGGAAAGCCCTTCACCCCCTGGTCATCTGTCTCATCAGCTATGAAATAAAGGAATGTCCCTTCTAGTCCCAAGATGCCCATGATTCCCCATGGCTCTCATGGGAGCAGCACTCACAGTGTGGGCTGCTTTAGGGTGGGCAGGAGTCTGATTCAGACATCGATACACATTGATTGCCACCATGCTTCCTCGGGGACCAGCTAGCCTCAGAGAGAGACCGATTAGGCCCGGTCCATCTTTCCTCCAAGCCAATGGACCCAGAGTGCTAACCCAAGTGCCTTGGGAGGCTCAGATGGGGAGGGCTCGCTCCCCCTGGGCCCACTAGGGGTTCAGGATAGCAGGCAGATAGACAGTGCTGGCAGTCAAAATCCCTGGTTAACCAAGATGGAAGTGCTTGCCTGGGCTTAGGGGGAGGCAGAAAGTGGGCAAGGCTAGAGGCTAAGGGAAACTGTTCAGTGGGTGGGAGCTGGTGGGGAAGTAGGACTTAAATATCAAGATGGATGAGGAAAGGGGCCAACACCATGGGCCAGCTCAGGCCATTTGGCCTGAGTTTGGATCTCAGCCTTGTAACCTTGCCCTGTGACTTCTGATGCATTGCCCCACACAACGGCTGCTCCTGAGTATCCCTGCTACTGCAGAGAGGTGGCTCAAGGACCCCTGGTGGGATGGAGTCCATTCTCCTGCCCCACTGACTCAGAGAGGGAAGGAACAGCAGATGTGGTCTCAGTCAAAAGACCAAGAGGCAAGGGGGGATAAAGCTACTTCCTCCCATCACCAGACACAGCACTGCAGAGTTTGCGGTGACTTCATAGAACCGCTCTCCTGGAATTCACAGCCACTCAGTGAAGCAAGTACAACCTCATGCTGCAGATGGAAAACTGAGGCCCAGAGAGAATCTGAGCCTTGTCTGGGGACTTGATGGCTCTTGGCACAAAAAGCTCCCACCACATCTGTCTCCAGTTCTGAAATCTGGGCAAGCAAGAGGGCTGTCCACTCACACCCCCAAATGCAACCCTCCCACTCCTAGGGAAGACCCCACTCAGCCCCAGCAAGCTGGACCAGCCCTGCAGAGAAGCCCAGGGAAGGGGGATGCTCCACCAGGTCCATCAGGGCCCAGGAGAACTGGCCAGTCCTCATCACCCACCATGAAGCCAGATGTGGGATTCCTTGGGAGTGGTGCAAAGGGAAGTGAAGTGTTGGGGGAGGTACAGTCTTATTCTAGGATAACAGAAGCATTAGAGTGTCAGGTGAGAGTGACTGGGTCACACTGACACACACTGTGTCAGTCTCTGAGCTCAGAGTCCCACCCAGGTGGTGGCTCCTACAGAGCCTATGGGCGGGGGGCAGCTATCTTTTCACTCCCTTACTCACATGGAGAATGGGGATGGGATCTCTCGTGGATCTCTCATGGATCCCTGCCTTGAGCCTTACATGGGTGGGACCTTAGATAGGGACCAGAAGCAGAAAAGGCAGGGAAGGGGGAGAGGAGGCAGAGGCCCTCCACTGAGAGTCCGTTGGAATCCCTGGTGAGTTTCTGGCTACAGGATAGGAAAAGGGTCCCCTGCCCCTCCCACCACCACCTCCACGTCCCACTGGGTGCCCATGTAGTCCCCTGACAGCAAAGAGAAACAAGAGCCAACAGCTCCCTCGCTCGCCCTCACAGCTAAGCAGACGCCCAGTCCTGGGAGAGCTGCTTCCCTAAGAGCCCACCTCAGCTCCTCCCCATTCTGTGGCTTCAGGGCTGCAGAGATGAGATGCTCCAGAGCTTTGGGACCACCTGGCCTGAGTTTGGATCTCAGCCCTGCAACCTTGCCCTGCGACTTCTGCTGCATCGCCCCACACCCTCCTCATCTACAAACCAGAGAAAACAGAACCTCCCTCTGGGACATTTGTGAGGGTTGGTCAGGAAGCCGTGTGAACTCGGCAAGCCTTCCACAGTGCCTGCCGCCACTGCTCTGCCTTGGTCAAGTGCAAGTCCTCACTGCCTCTCCCCTGGGCCCTCATAGGAGTCTCCTGGTGAGTGCCTTGCTGTCGCCCCTTCTCCCTCTGCTGCCTGCTCCATGCTCAGGTGGGCTTCATCTCATCCTGACCATTCTTGGGCTCAAAAACCTGTCAGTCCTGGATGTGGGACGAAGTGAAGGAATCATTGTTCACTTCATTCAGGTGTCATCATGGTGGTGTGATTGTTTTTTTTAGAGTCCCTCGCTTTTAGAAAGACCTTCTAAAATATTTACAAATAAAATAATCTGAGAGTGGGGAGGAGTGGGGAGGGACAGAGCCAAAGCAAGCCTGGCAAACTCTTCGTTGTTGGGCTGGGTAGGGGGGCTCTGTGGGGATCATTATACTAGCCTCCCTACTTTGGTCTATTCAAAATTTTCTATAAAAAGGAGTTTTTTATGGGCGAGGCCTGTGGCTCAAAGGAGTAGGGCACTGGCCCCATATGCCGGAGGTGGCGGGTTCAAACCCAGCCCCAGCCAAAAACTGCCCAAAAAATAAAGGACTTTTTTATGATTTGGAGGGAGAATGGATTTAAAAAACGGTAGAATGAGGTTGTTGTTGTGCAAAGCTACGGGTACATAGGGAGTCATGAATCTACTCATCTCTGTGACTTGATACATATTTGAAAGTTTTCAGCTGGGCACAGTGGCTCACACTTACAACCCTAGCACTTTGGGAGACTAAGATAGGAGGATCACTTAAGGCCAGGAATTTGAGGAGTGAACTATGATCATGCCACTGCACTGTAGCCTGGATGACACAGCAAGACACTGTCTCAAAAGAAAGGAAGGAAGGGAGGAAGGGAGAAATGGAAGGAAGGAAGGGAGAAAGGGAGGGAGGGAGGGAGGGAGGAAGGAGAGAGAGAAAGAAGGACAGAGTTTTTATAATAAAAAGTTTTTTTATTATACGGAGGGTGGTGGGTTCGGCCCTGGCTAAATGGCAACAAAAAAATAGGTGGGTGTTGTGGCAGGTGCCTGTAGTCCCAGCTACTCGGGAGGCTGAAGCAAGAGAATCACCTAAGCCCAGGAGTTGTAAGTTGCTATGAGCTGTGACGCCGCAGCACCTACTGAGGGCGAGAAAGTGAGACTCTGTCTCTTAAAAAAAAAAAAAAAAGAAAGAAAGAAAGAAAGAAAGAAAGAAAAAAGAAAAGTTTTTTTATTTATTTTTATGTATTTATTTTTTGCAGTTTTTGGATGGTGCTGGGTTTGAGCCCACCACCTCTGGTATATGGGGCCAGCGCCTTCCCCCTTTGAGCCACAGGCGCTGCCCAAGTTTTTTATTTTTTAAAAAGGAAATTCTGTCTAATTCTCGTTACTGTAGCAAAGTGGAGCTCCTTAGCTCCATGTCCCTCTGCAGTCTGTGGCCCATCACCCCCTGGTACCCTGCACTCCAGGATCCAGAACCACCTCCAGCAACCCACCAATAACCACCACTCCCCCCCATCCCCGGCCTCAGTGGCACTTTTGGTTCAGCTCTGGAATCCCCTCCTCCAGGAAGCTGGTCACGATTCTCCCTGGCCTCCCCACTGACAGTATCTTAGTGCACACAGGTCCCAGTACCCGGCCTGAAACTCAATAAATGTCCACCGAGGATTGAAAGATCTCTCCAAACTCAGGACTTAACCTTGGCTGCCTGAGTCCCAAAGAACAAGTATTGTTTCCTGAGGTCGCCCTGCCCCCTGTTGGTGGAAAGAAGTGTTGCATGGATGGCTGGAAGGAAGACTGGACCCATTAAGTCCAAGTCCTGATATCCCTTCATGGAGCAGAGCTCAGAACAGGCTGCAGGGCAGATGCTGTCTGCTGTCACTATCAATCTCAAAATCCTCCTGTCCTCTACAGACTTACCTTACAGGAACACGGCACACCCTTGCAGATGGCTGGCCGTTGCTCAGGCCACCTTCTCTGTGCAGGTACACGCGCCCCATACATACAAACACACAAACACATATACACACATACCCCATCTCTGCCAACTCCCAGTGAATAATCAAGCTTATCCCACACATCTCCCCAAATGTGAGCCCTTCACTGTCACCCACATGTAGAGTTACTCTGTGTCATTCCACTACATTCTGGCCACGTGCCCTCTATTATGGCACTTGTCACCTATAATATTGGTGTGACCATCTCCGCCCCTAGACCAGGAGGTCCCTGAGAGAAGACACTGGTTCTAAGCATGGCAATGACCCTTGAAGAATGGAATTTGTGAGGCTGACTCCTCAGAAAGGAAGAGGTGTTCAGATTGTATATAGAACCAGCACACTGTACCCCATGACTGCATTAATGCACACAGCTATGATTTAATAAAAATAAATAAACAAATAAATAAATAAAAAGAAAGGAAGAGATGGTGGTTTCTGCCTCCCTAAGGAAGAAACTGGCCCTCTCCATTTCTAGAGTCATGCTGTCCAATATGGTCCCCTAGTCACATGTAGACACTGAGCACTTGAAACATAGCCTTGTGATGGAGGAATTTAACTTGATATTTTATTCAATTTTGATTAGTTTTACTTTCTACATGTAAACACTGATATTCAAACAACTGAGGTGTGTAAATCTACTTTTACCACCATAATTTTTTGGAACCTAAACGTAGACCAAATATTGCTGAGGAAAATGTAAGTGTTCAAATTGAGATGTGTGGTAGGTATAAGATACAGAATAAATTCTGAAGACTTAGGATGGAAAAAAAAGTAAAGTCTATAATCCCAGCTTCTCAGGAGGCTGAGGCAGGAGGATTGCTTGAGCCCAGGAGTTCAATTCCAGCCTCGGCAATGTATAGAGACCCCCTGCTCTTAAAAAAATATATAGCTCAAATTTATATCTATTACAGGTTGAAATGATAACATTTGGGTATGTTAGGTTAAGTGAAATACACTAAATTAAAAGTAATTTGATGTTTCTTTTTACCACTTTTTTTTTTTTTTTGAGACACAGTCTCACTCTGTCATCCTGGTAGAGTGCCATGGCATCATAGCTCACAGCAATCTCAAACTCCTGGGCTTGAGCAATCCTTTTGCCTCAGCCTCCTGAGTAGCTGGGATTATAGGCATGTACCACTATGCCCACCTCTAGTTTTTCTATTTCTAGTAGAGACGGGTTTCACTCTCACTCAGGCTGGTCTGGAACTCATGAGCTCAAGGAATCCACTCCCCCCAGCCTCCCAGAGTGCTAGGATTACAGATGTGAGCCACCATGGCTGCCAGTCTTTTTACTGTTTTGAAAAGTAGCTATTAGAAAATTTACACTTATGTATGTAGCAGCTAGCATTTCAGCTCCTGTTATTCTGTTGGACAGCGCTACAGTAGACCAGGCTTTCTCACCCTCCACACTCTCTACACTACTGGGGTTGGGAGCTGGGTAGTTCTGCCCTGAGAGGGGCTGCCCTGTGCAGTATACAATGTTTAGCATCATTGTTGGTTAGGACCCACTAAATAAACCCAGTTGTGACAACCAAAAGTATCTCCAAACATTGCCAACACCCCCCGGGGGACAGAAATTCACTGCCACCCTGATTGTAAACCACTGCTCTAGACCCTTCTGGTAGGTGAGCATGGTCTCCTGTGAGAAGCAGGTGGACAGGCATTGGTGCTAGGGGTGACTGGAGAGAGCAGCAGCCCTGGGTGGCTCTGTGGACCTAGGAGGGGGACCAGAGGTGACTGGTTTGAGGTGACTCCACTACGCCCTGGGAGAAGAAGTGCAGAGGGCCCCTGAGGAGTAGGCTCAGCTACCAAGAAAAAGAGGCCCCCTTGGGAACATCCTCATAGATGGCTGGTTGTTCACAGAGTTGCCATCTCTGGGCAGGAGCCTGGGAAAAAGTTCCCTGAGTGAAAAGACAGTAGAGGGGCCGCTAGGACCTGACAAGGGCAGCTAGTGTGGCACAGGCCAGGACAGAAGCCAGGAAAGGCAGGGGGCTCTTAGCTCCTTGAGAGTGAGAGTCCTCCTTTGGGACTGGCTGAGCTGCTGGGATTCATGAATCATCTAGGGAGGCAGGGTAAGGGTAGGGGAGAAGGCCCCCAGTAGAGATTGTATTTCAATCATTGGGGGGGCACATTTTAATTTGAGAATATTTAAGTAACACTGCTTGCAGCTCAAGGGAGTGAAGCAGTGATATCTGCAACCATCATAGCAATCTCTCCTTCCCCTTCTCCGCGACACCTGACATGGTGCTCGGCATGTAGAAATCTAAGTGCAGTTGAAAGGGAACATGCCCCTGATTGCTGTGTGCAAGATGCAGACACAGAGACCAGAATTACAAACTCATAGAAGCCTAGAATTGGAAGGGACCTAATGACCATCTGGTCAATATCTCTGTCCCATAAGGCAGTCCCTGCAGCAGCCCTAGCAGGGTCAGCGGATGCAATCCAGGGACAACAGAGCTCTCTGCCCTTCCAGGAGGCCCATCCCTGGGACAGGTGTGACTGGCTCAAGTTTCTCTAATCCACTGGCAAATATCGGATCCAAATAGCGAGCTCATCAGCACAACAATGGGAGACAAGGTAACATATCAAAATCTACACGTCCCCCACACGCCCACAAAGGCCAATTAGAAAGGCGATGGAAAAACCATTTCTAGATTCGTACTGTCTAATATGGTCCACTGCACCATAGCCCAGCAACAGAGCGAGACAGTGCACCACGGCCACCCAGACCATAAAATATCTAAGAATAAACTTAACGAGAAATGTCCACGTCCTGTATGAGGAACACAATAAAACTTTACTGAAGGGCATAAAGAAGGCCTGAATAAATGGAGTGATACATCACGCTCCACGATGGAAAGACGATCATATGAAGATGTCAATTCCTCCCAAATTAAATCTATAAATTCAATGCATTCCCAATCAGAATCCCAAAGGGATGTTTATAGAACTTGACAAGCTGATTTTAAAACTCATCTGAAAGAGTAAACAAGCAAGAATAGGCCAGAGCATTTGGAAGGAGAAGAAAAATGAAATGCGACTTGACCTACCAGATATCAAAAGAACTATAAAGCTAGAGAAATTAAAACAGGACGGAGTGGCTGGATCAAAGGAACAGAGCAAAGAACCCCAAACCGAGCTATGGTGGGGATTATAGGAAATTAGCATATCACAGAAGCAGCACAGGGGAAAGGATGGCCTAGCCAATGGATGACAAAAATAGTGTGGGACGATTGCTTATCCCGCTTATTGGAAGATAAAATAAGGATTATTATTGTTGTTATTACTATCTCATGTAATGCCCAAAAGTAAATTCCAGAATGCTAAACAAATCTTCTGCCAACTTTTTACCAACTGCAAAAAGTATTAGCAGGCAACAGAGACAGATATTTGTAATCTTGGGGTGAGAAGGTCCTTCTGAATCCAGAAACCATAAAGGAAAAGTGGGATAGATTTGACTATCTAAAAATAAACATTTCTCTATGTCACTAAGCTAGAAACAGATGTGATTTGGAGAAAACATTTACAACACAGATAGTAAACAAGGGGCTATGACCCCCAAATCAAGGCCAGGCACGGTGGCTCACCCCTGTAATCCTAGCACTCTGGGAGGCCAGGGGGAGAGGATTGGTTGAGCTCAGAAGTTCAAGACCAGCCTGAGCAAGAGCGAGCATCTCTACTAAAAATAGAAAAACTAGCTGGACATTGCGGTGGGCCACTCAGGAGGCTGAGGCAAGAGGATCACTTGAGCCCAAGAGTTTAAGGTTGCTGTGAGCTATGATGTCATAGCACTCTACCCAGGCTAACAGAGTGTGACTCTGTCTCCCAAAAAAAGAGGGAAAAAGGACAACTTTGGATTCCGAAAATCCAACTTTGGATCAGGGGTTGGAGAGCTAAGAAAGTTTGTGTGAATGAGCATTTATTACTGAATTCTGCCAAGGACCCTCCAAGGACTGGATATTCCACTGAGGGGCACCAAGAGTGGACGTTTATCCAGTAACCCCCATCCTGCAATGGTTGGGCACTTGCAGTCTGTCTAGATGTGGGCACGTTATACAGCAGAGAATGTCCCCAGACAGAGAAAGGCAGGGTCATGGTTGTGAAGGTGACCTTCAGTGTAGGGATGAGAGTATGTAGTTGCAATGCCAGTCATCGACATGTACAGGTCTACAGCCAGCATCTCATCTGTGGGAAATTCTTCCAATGATCAGGTATGTAATATTGGTAAGCTGATTGTTTTGTTTTCATCAATATGTAGTTGAAACAAATGATCTCTCTTATGAGGAATATTCTCAGTAATGTAACATTACATGCCAAAAAATGCCATTCTTCATTAAGTCCAAGCAATGGTGGTCGAATTCTAACAACTGATCAACATTGCAAACTTTGATAAGCAGTTCTCGATAATCAGTTCTCAACAATTATTTGTTATTATTAAAGTTTAACATTATAAAATTAACAGAAATAATGTAAAACTCATACCCTGGCGAAATAGCCACATGGCAGCTGAAAACCGTATATTCCCTAGCTTGTCGTGCATTCTTTCCAAAAATCGGGACTTTTTTAAAATGCCATGAGGAACACAGGACAAATTGTTAAGAATCGAGACTGTCCTGCCAAAAGCAGGATGTCTGGTCACCTTACCATGGGGGCAAAACGGGCTCACAGGGGAACTGAAGTTTCCTACTGGAAGATGACAAGACATTTTCACTCCACTGGGGCTAGTGTTAGCTATATTTCAAACCTTCCCTCTGAACCCTCCCAAACCCAACCCAATAACAAGGATAGGAAAAGTGAAAAAAAAATCTTGTTCAACAGAAGGGAAGGAGAAAGAGGCACATAGCGGTTACTGGACCACAGTAATTCTGAAATTCAGCAGGGCACATATTGTCCATTCCTGGATCATAACCTAGTCCAGCTCCCTAGGAGTGGTTCCCTATAGCTCTTGGCTCAGAAAGCTGAGCCCTTATTACCTAAAATCTGACTCATTTTGCTTTTTGATAAGGTAAATCCATGTTTGAAGAGGAGGAACTTTTTCACTCTGATTCCTACCCCGTAGAAGGTAGGAGGTACAGTGGGGTCTTTTTGTCCGCTTTTCAGTTCAGGTTGGTTGTTTTCTTACCAATATGATTCTATTAAAAGTTTTGTGAGGTTCCTGCAGATCTTACTGAGCTTCACTCTATTAGACAAAAATTACAGCCACAGATCTGTTCAATAGAGACCTCTCTCTACCTTGGGCTGAGAGTCACAGTGTGCAGAGCAACATTCTTAAGATGTTTAGCGGCCCTCTTGTCTGGCAAAGCTGGTCTAAGTGTCAGTCACATACAGATCCTTGGAAACCTTGCTATTTACCTGAAACTATGAGACGAGCCTTAAATCTTTCTGAGGTCATTACAAAGATCTTGCAGCTTTACCTTTGGCTTGATCTTAGCCATGAAGCCATTTCTTCCTTTGAGACCTTTCACCAGCAGGTAATTATCCTGAGTCCTCTATATTTTCTCTAAATTCTGTTCAAAATATGAATTGCTCATTTTTTAACTCATTATTCTCTCTCTCTCTCTCTCTCTTTTTTTTTTTTGAGACAGTCTTTTTTTTTTTTAAAGTTTATTTTATTTTATTTTACTTGCAGTTTTGGCCAGGGCTGGGCTTGAACCCGCCACCCCTGGTATATGGGGCTGGTGCCCTATCCTTGAGCCACAGGCGCCGCCCCGAGACAGTCTTACTATGTCGCCCTTGGTAGAGTGCCATAGCATCTCAGCTCATAGCAACCTCAAACTCTTGGGCGTAGGCTCAGTGCCTGACGCTTAGTGGCTAGGGTACCAGCTACATACACCGAGCCGGCGGGTTCAAACCCAGCCAGGGCCTGCCAAACAACAATGACAACTACAACCAAAAAATAGCCAGACATTGTGGCAGGCTCCTGTAGTCCCAGCTCCTGGGGAGGCTGAGGCAAGAGAATTACTTAACCCTAAGAGTGTGAGGTTGCTGTGAGCTTTGACAACACAGCACTCTACTGAAGGTGACATAGTGAGACTCTGTCTCAAAAAAGGGGGAGGGCAGCACCTGTGGCTCAGTGAGTAGACGCCAGCCCCATATACCAGGGGTGGTGGGTTCAAACTCAACCCCAGCCAAACTGCAACAAAAAATAGCCGGGCCTTGTGGTGGGTGCCTGTGGTCTCAGCTACTCGGGAGGCTGAGGCAAGAGAATCGCCTAAGCCCAAGAGCTGGAGGTTGCTGTGAGCTGTGACACCACAGCACTCTACCAAGGGTGACAGAGTGAGACTCTGTCTCTGACAACAACAACAACAACAACAAAAACCTTTTGGAACTAAGTGATTCTCTTGCCTCAGCCTTTCACAAAGCTGGGACTATAGGCTGACACCTGCCACACCAGGCTGTTTTTTTGTTATAGTTGTCATTGTTGTTTTTAGCAGGTCTGGGCCAGATTCAAACCCGCCAGGCCCAGTGTACGTGGCTGGCGTCTTAACCACTGAGCTACGGGCACCAAGCCTGCTCTCTCTCTTCTCAATGTTACCATAGGCTGCTGGAAGCTTAGCACGAGTCGATTAGATACCATTCCTTTCATCCAGGTTACTAAAGAGATGGTGTTCCTAACTGTTCTTGAGTCTTCTTTCTTCCCAGTAACAATTTCCTCACTGTCATTTTGAAAAACTTTTTATTGAAATTTCACATATACATACAAAGCTGTGCATAATTCAGAGGGGTACAGCTTGAAGAATTTTCACAAACTGACAGATCCAGACACAGAACATTACAAGAAACCCGCTCCCTGCCTCTCTCGCTAGCTCCCTAATGGTAAAAATTGTCCTGAGATTTAACACTATAGATTAGTTTTGTTCTTAAGTCAGGTTTGAGATATAATTTACATATTCATTCTTTCCGACAAAGGCATCCAATCATGTGACCACATCACTATCAGACCTAAACTATTTTGATTGCCCCGAAGTTTTCCCTAGTGCCCTCTGCAGCCAACACTCTCTCTCCCACCAGTTCCAGCCCCTCAAAATCACTGTTCTTTTCTCACCCTCTATGCAGTTTTATGTTTTTCAGAATGTCATATGAAGAGAATAATACAGCATGGGGCCTTTTGAGTCTGGCTGTCATCCTCAGCATACAGTTTTGAGATTCAGCCCTGCATGGAAGGCAACTGCAGTGCATTCCTTGGTGCCACGGAGCAGGACTCCGGTGTTTGAACACACCACAAGTTGTTTATTCATTTGCCCACTGATGCACGTTTGTACTGTATTTCAAGTATGGCTGCTGTGACCATAAGCCCGGCTTTTGTGTATATGTGCTTTCCATTCTCTTAGAGTGGCTTTGCTCTACCTTAAGTATATGTTTAACTTCAAAAGATATTGCCAAATTGTTTCCCAAAATAACTGAACCATGTTTGTATGTCCACCAGCAATGTATGAGAGTTCTGGCAACTCCACACCCTCAGGGGCACGTGGCATTTTCAGATGGTCTTTCTAGAAATGTATGGTGGTAGCTCATTGTGATATTAATTGACATTTCCCCAGGGATGCCACAGGAAGGGCTGTTTCTCTGCATATTCCCTCTATTCTCCCCCTTCTCCCAGTGCTGACCACTACACTTGCTGCCCACTGGGCCCTCTGCTGCTCTGGGCCATGGAGCTTTCCCGCCTTCCTGCCTGTCTTCCCCCTGCCACATACAGAGACAGATCCCCTGTGTGGAAGAGTTGTCCTGCTCTACCCCAGAGGTAGCCAACCTGCAATGGTATAGGATCCTGGGCCCAGAACAGTTTCCTGTACTCCCCCCAGGGTTTGTTGGCTTCTTGTGGCTCAAGGCTTTTACTCCACTGAACAGGCAGTCAGGACTGAAGGGCATGATTGGTGCTTTTCCCACAGCAGAAGTAGCTCATCCCCTGCCCCACTCCCTTACTAAGGCAGCAAGCACCCCCTGTGCACACATCTGGCCTTTTCTGGGCCCCCTGCTATGCTATCCCAGACTGACACTGCAGCCCACACCTGGCTTCCGACAATTTGTTAGAATTGAACCTGTATCTTCTTACCCACTCTTCTGGAGCCTGCCCCTTCCTCCTGAGCACTGCCCAAGCAGGCCAGTCCGAACACCCATTTCTCCTAGGAAGGGGCTGCCCAACTTGGGGTTCAGGCCATTTAGTTGCTCTGTGACCTCAGCTCCTTGGTGAGCCCAGGAAAAGTAATGACTTTATAATATACACAATTTCTCATTGTTAAGCATGGGAACAACACTTTCTACATCCTGGGTGGAACAGGAAATCCTCCTTGCTGCCCTTACATCCTTCTTCCTATCTCCTCCCACCACCCGTTCCTGACCTAATGCTGCATGTTTTAGGTTGTGCTCATGGCAACACTCCACTCTCAAGCACTAATTTTTGTTCCTGCCATCTCTTGCTGAAGAACCAAACACCCCAACATTTGGTGGCTTAAAATAAAAATTATTATTATTTCTCATGGTTCTGTGGGGTGACTGGTCTTGCTTGGGCTCTCACATGGAATTAAAGTCACATGTTTGCTGTGGCTGAAATCATCTGAACGTCTGGCAGGTCTGGACATCCAAGAAGGCCCACTCATGCAGCTAGTGGATGATTAGCCTAAGCCCAGGGATTCCTTTGACCTAGACTTAGAAGTGACATCGTGACATTTCTACCACATTTGACTGGTCACACAGGGTCAGCCCAGATTCAACATGGGAGGGAATGACACAGGGCATAAATATTGGGAGTCAGTCCTCTTTGGCCGCTACCTTTAGAGATGAGTTAACGTCTTGCCTACACACAGAAAGGGACCTCTCAGATTTAGGTCTTAAGTCTATCAAACTATAAAGTTAACAGAAGGAAAGGAATGACATTTTTGTGTCGGGGTGGGAGGGGACTTATCAGATACATCTTCAAAAGCACAAAATTATAAAGCAGAGGGAAAGGAGATAAAGATAAATCTTACTACATCAAAATAAGATTTCTGCCCACAAAGGACATCATGGAAGAAGTGAATATACAGATGGCAATATGGGAGGAGATAGTCAATATTTGCACTATTTAAAAACTCAAGAGTAATGAATGTCTAGATAGAAACACCCACAGCTCAACTCAAAAGAGAGAGCACTGTAAATTCTAAAAAAATTGGCAAAGGATATTGAGAGCAATTCACACACAGCAAGCCCTGAATGCCAATAAGCACATGAAGAGGCATTCAAAATCATTAGTAATCAGAAAAAAACGCAGAGTAAAACAGCCAGCTCTCATTTTATAGCTATTAGCCTGACCAAAAGTAAAAAGCTGGGTAATGCGAAATTCTCACTTCACACGGTGCCGGCGAGGATGAGGCCTGGTGGAGCCATTCTGGACAATACTGGAACTATTTCAAGACAGTACTTTCGAGGGAAATTGCTGGAGTTATGGGGTGCACATGTATTTAAGTTGCCCAAGGAAGTGCCCACAGTCCAGAAAGCTACTGGAGATGCTCGCTGCAGTATCACTCTTTGTTGTTTTGCTGAGTGTGTGTGTGTGTGTGTGTGTCCACACGCTCACATGCTTGAGAGGTGGTAGTGATAGTGGCAGGGAACTGGGAACAACCTGAGTGCCCATCACTGGTAAAAGAAAGAACCCTGGTGGAATACCAAGTACGGGGCCCGGGACTCCTAGTTCCCAGCCCCTACCTCGGCCTATCTAACTGTCCAGACACGGACTGCTATGCTCAAGATCAACTCCCCTTAGGTGCCGGAGGACAATTTGTCTTAGCAGGAGAGAGAGAGAGAGACAGTCTTCATCATCAAGGGAGAGAAATAGTCTTAGTAGGAGAGCGGATCTCAGCAGTCTTCATACAAGGGTGCTGGGCAGGAGGAGCAAAGAGTTAAAGTGAACAAGTCCGTGAGAGAAGGAATGAATGAATCTGGACTAACCTCTCCTGGGATCACTTACAGAAGTGATCCCATGGCTATTTACACCACAGGGGTGGAGACTGCCAAGCACTGACACTCGTTCAGGAGAGCTGAATCCCTTCCCCATGCCCCTTATCACCAAGGTGTTATCAAGACGTTATATCACAGATGTTTCTCTTCTTTTCTTTTTTTTAGAGATAGCCCAGCTATTTTTTTGTTGCAGTTTGGCCAGGGCCGAGTTCGAACCCATCACCCTTGGTATATGGGGCCGGCGCCTTAACTCACTGAGCCACAGGCGTCACCCCACAGGTGTTTCTTACAGTTACAGAGCGTTCAAAGCTCAACTCTCACGTCTCCCTCCCTTGAATCATCTGGTCCCCTACAACCAAGCAACAGTTAGATGCTACAGATTGAGTCTACATATAGCAACCTGAGTAGATCTTAACTTTCCACTAACTATTCTGTTTTGTAAGAAACAGTATGAGGAACGTAATACATTTACACAAATTGGAAAATACAGGTAAATGAAATAGCACCATACGTTTTGCCAGAACACAACAAAAAAGTATATTAACACGTTAGAGAGGTTACTGTTGGGAGCAGAAGGATAAAAGTAAAGCATAGAAATAAAAGCTAATAGCAAAATACGTTGAAATGTTATAGAACTTTTGTTTCCTGGCTCTAAGACTTATTATAAAGCTTAGTAATCAAGACAGTGTGGTATTGGTGTCAAGATGGACAATGGTGTCATCGTGGAACAGAAGTGAGGACTCAGAAATAAACCCACATACATACAGCCAACTGATTTTTCTTTCTTTCTTTCTTTTTTTTTTTTTTTTACAAAATTGCAAAGACAATTCCATGGAGAAAGAAAAATGTAATATCCCTATGCAAAAGGTGAATTTGAATCCATGACTTGAAGCATACAAAAAAATTTACTCAAAATAGATTTGTAGACTTAAATGTAAAACTCAAAACCATAAAATATAGGAGAAAATCTTGCTGATCTTGGATCAGGCAAAGATTTTGTGTGTGTGTGTATGTATGTGCCTGTATACATAACACTAAAATAGCAATCCACAAAAGAAACACGTGATAGTTTAGATTTCATCAAAATTAAGAATCTTTCCTCTCTGAGGAAAAAAAAAACCCTGTAAGAATGCAAAAATAAAATTTGTGAGTCATATGTCTGATAATGTTCTTATCCAGAATAAAAACTCTCAGAA
>NW_003852403.1:14619503-14654111 GCF_000181295.1 Otolemur garnettii
GCCTGTAGTCCCAGCTACTTGGGAGGCTGTGGCAAGAAGATCACTTGAGCCCAAGAGTTTAAGATTGCTGTAAGCTATGATGCCAAGGCACAAAAAAAAAAAAAAATTCACTAAAGAGGACTTACCTATGGCACATAAAAATATGTAAAGATGTCATATCATTAGTCTTTAACGAATCTCAAAACCACAATGAAGTACACTACTGATAAATTAGCAGGAGATTTTAACCCAGAAGTCTGCAGCAGGACCGGTCTACCAACCCCCAACACACACTACCCCAGGCCCCGTTTTAGCCAATGTAGAATGGCTAAAATGAAAAAGTCTGACTGTACCAAGTCAGTGTTGGTGAGGATGCGGAATCAGAACCTCCATACCCTACTGGGAACATAAAATGATACGACCACATTGGAAAACAATGGGGCAGTTTCCCAATCAGTTATTATAAACTTAGGCCAGTCACATGACTCAGACATTCCATTCCTAGGTACTTTAACTAAAGAAAAGTGAACGCTATGTCCATAAAAAGATTTGCACAGGAATATTCAGAACAGCTTTATTTGTAATAGCCCAAACTAGAAACTATCCAAATGTCTGTCAACAATAAATTGCTAAACAAATCGTGCTATACTGGTACAATAGAACACTATAAAATAAATAATTTTTACTCTGCCACGAAAAGAAACTATTACAACAACATGGATGACCCTCAAACTAATTATGCTGAGTATATACTGTATGGTTCATTTACCTAAAATTCTAGAAAATCCAAACCAATCTACAGTGGCCAAAGGCATATCATCATGGTTGCCTAGGGAGGAGGACTCAGGGAGGAAAGGGTTAGCAAAGGGCATGAGGAAACTCTTAGCAGTGATGGGTATGTTCATAATCTTGATCGTGGTGATGGTTTCAGGAGGGAAACATGTCAAAACTTATCAAATTGTACACTTTAAATATGTGCAATTTGTTGTATGTCAATTATACCTGAATAAAAGTTTCCTTCCTTCCTCCCTCCTCTCCTTCCTTTCGAGATAGTGTTCCACAGCGTCTCTGCTGCCCAGGATGGGTACAGTAGTGTGATCATAGCGCACAGCAGCCTCAAATTCCTGAGTTCAAGGGATCCTCCTGCCTCTGGAAGAGCTGGGGCGACGAGTGCGCGCCATCATGCCCGACTAATTTTTTCATTTTTGGTAGAGACGCGCGTCCTTTTGCTGAGGTTGGTCTCGAACTCGAGCTCAATGGATCCTCCCACCTCGGCCTCCTAGGGTGCTAGGATTACACGTGTGCGCCACCGTGCCCCGCAAAAACACCTTGTTTAAAAAGGAAAAGGGTCATCTCGTTCCCAGGATCACCCAGTGATTTAAATCCAGAGGTCAGCAGCAGGACCTCCGTGTACCACCATCCCCCACCCCTCGACACACACAGACCCAGGCCCCTGTGTGGCACCGAGCGGCGGGGAACGTGCTGGAAGCCAGCAGAGCGCGCCCGCCGGCCGGCCCGGACGTAAATCATTAGCCCGTGGGCGGCCCGAGCGCGGCCCCGCCCCGGGGAGGCAACCGGGGCCCAGCCTGGAAGCTCGCCCTATCGGCCACCTGCTGCCTGCCCGCCTGCGCCGCGACATGGTGAGCGGGGGAGATCGGGCGCCGCGCAGGGTGGGGAGCCGGAGCGGGAGCCGGTGAAGGAGGGTCCTCCGGACCCTTTGCGAAGCCGCCGCGTCCCGGCTGTGGAGTCGGGGTCTCCGCCCCACTCCCCGTTGCCTACGGTGCCGGGCGGGATCCAGGAGAGACGTGGTGGCAGGTCGGGCCCCAGCTAGGCGGCAGGCCAGACCTGCCCTTGACTCCCAGGCCAGTGCTCGCTCCCGACCCGTGCTTGGCGCGGAGGAACATCATAGGGAGCCCGCCGTTGTCCCTCTCAGGGGCCACGGTTTTGTTGTGTATTTGGGGGCGCAGGTGAGTGCGAGGGAGAGAGTAAGTTTGTGGGTTCCTGTGCGTTCTTGGTCCCTGCTCGCTCCACTTCTGGGTACAGGGTCTGGCAGGGACTAAGCCTCATCTGAGGCCTGTGCTCTGCCGTGGGGACGTAGTGGAGGCTCAAGCTCATCCCTCCACAAGGCTGAGCCACCCCACAGCTTTGCGCTCCCCCATAGAGGGGAGACATCTCGGGGCCTTTGCTCTGGTGTGCTAGGAGGCCCAGGAAGCTACACCACACACACCATTCCTGGCCCAGAGGCCTTAGGAGCAGTCAAGACTGGGTGTTTTGACCAACTGTGACTTAGGGACAGAGGTTGAGTGGGAATGGTCCTGAGGGGCACCAGGCCCCAAGGATGCAGGCTTGGTAATCGGTAACCCCACTGCACACTCCCCAGAGGAGGCTGGGCCTGACTGGCCATTTACTAAGCAAACACAGTCCCTTCCCCCTCTGTCCCCAGAGCTCAGGTTTGTCACTTCAGGCCCAGGCTGTGTGACTTGGGGGATTCCAGAAGACTCTGCCAAGAAAGGGGAGTCTCCCAGAAGTTCACCTTTACCCACCCACCGACCCACCCCTTTCAGAGCCAAGGAAGTAAACAGTGAATTCTGGTGGCTGGGCAGACTTCTGGTTGCCTGGATACACGGACCAGAATCGCCAGCCACTAGAAAAGGGCTCTCTCCTCTGGAGCAGAGGCCTGCTGGGCAGATGATGCCAATCACTGCCGCCATCTCTGTAGCTATCCAGAGCAAAGGGGAGGAGAGGGCCGAGCCAGATCAGTCCAGAGAGAGCACTTTTTTTAGGAGAGGGAGGAAAAAGTGGACTTTAAGAGTACTTTGATGCTACCCTAAAGCCTATCACAAGCCTACTTGTCCCAGGAGGGGGGTTTTAAATGGAGATGATTTTTGCTTATAACAATGCAGTTTCCTACAGTGTCCCTTTGATGAAATGATCTGTGAGCTGGAGGTTCTGCCAAGAAAGCTACAGCCACCTGGCTGGGGTGTCCAGTCAGCGGGCTGCCTTATAAAAGCTGAACTAACCTCCCTCATGTGTCTCCCCAGACCTCATTTTCAGTTCAGCACACTGTTTCTGTCCTGGGGTGTGCTGTTTTAGAAAGCTAGGCTTTTACACTAGACCTGGATCCTCCCAGAACAGAACCCTCCTTGCTTCCCTGGATCCTGTGACATTCCACTGTGGCCTGGATTATGCACATTTGAGCTGCCTGGAGGGCACTTTGTACAATAGGTAAAGAGGACAGGGGCACTGGATTTGCCAGTTGTTGCTCTTAGCCAAGTTACTTCTGCTTATGGGTCTGAGCTCTAGCCAGAAGAGGACAGAAGATGGAGAACTTGGGATCCCTGGGCCTGGTGGCTCAGGGACCAGAGGCTGTATGGGAGTGTGGTTGAGTACTTACCAGTGGTGGTGCCAGTGGTTGTCACCTGCCATGTGGCTAAGAATGGTCTGGATGCTTGTTTTATTTATTATTTATTTATTCTGGGACAGAGTCTCACTCTCTGCCCTGGATAGAGTGCCACAGCATCATCATAGCTCACAGCAACCTCAAACTCCTGGGTACAAGCAATCGTCCTACTTTAGCCTCCTGAGTAGCTTGGACTACAGGCACCCACCACAATACCCAGCTAGCTTTTTTTTCTATTTTTAGTAGAAACAGCGTCTGACTCTTGCCCAGGCTGGTCTCAAATTCCTGAGCTCAAGCAATCTACCTTTCTCAGCCTCCCAGAGTGCTAGGACTACAGGTGTGAGCCACCACACCTGGCCTGGATGCCTGTTTTAAAACACCAGTTCCTTTGCCCAGCCCCAGGGATGTTGACTTGTAGTCCACACTTTGAAGATGCTGCCTGTGCTGCCACCGACTAAGGGGTGGGGATGGGAGAACAGTGGAGTCTTTTCCCCCTTCTTGGCCAGTGTCCTCTTCAGTATACACAACCTTTAAGGTGAGGCACATAGGCCCTGGGGGCAGGGTGGGGAGGAGTATTCCTCAGTGCCAGTCACATGCATGACACTTCCCTTGGGATTTTCCTTCTCTGAATGGATTATAAAACCCAAGGCCTGAGAACCTATCTGTGAACAATCCTGGACCCCTCCTCCTGGGCAGGGCCCCAGCCTCAGACCTCCCAGGCTATTGCTTAAAAACCTACTGCCCTTTGGTCACCCATGTCCAAAGCTGCCAGTAGCAGCTGGCTGATTTCCCCCAAAGGTCTGAGGCCTTCTTTTTGACCTGTAGAGAAAAATGCCCTTGGGCCTCTGTTTTTTTCCCTCATCTAGGCTGGCAAAGCACACAGGCTAAGTGCTGAGGAGAGGGACCAGCTGTTGCCAAACCTAAGAGCTGTTGGGTGGAACGAGCTGGAAGGCCGTGATGCTATCTTCAAGCAGTTCCATTTCAAAGACTTCAATAGGGTATGGCACTGGGGTGGGACAGTTTCTAAGATTGGAGCTGATGGTGTCACACTCTAGAACTTGTTCTCTCCCTTCTGTTATCCAAAACTCTCAGACACTACACTACGAGTTACTTGGGTACTGTGCCAGTGGGGACATTAATTTTCCTGCATAACTTAGAAAGAATTATCCTTGGGGATTGCAGAGTAGGAAGATGGGTCTTGGGCTGTCTCTACGTAAAACTTTTAGGAACAATTCTCAGAGGAGATAGTTCACGTAGGAAATAGGCGTACATCTCTAAGGCATTTTATTGCCAAAAGACTGGCCAAACAAAAAGCCTGTTGTGGTGTCCCCACTTTGTGATCCCAATAGCAGGACTTTCTTCCTAATACACGGACAACCTCTAACTCAACCCTGAGAGCCGGTCACAAGATGTCAAGGGGGGAAATGATTAAAACAAGAGTGGTGTCCCTGTATGAAACTAGCCCAACCCCTTGCATCTAGGCCATTAAAAGGCATCCCAGAGTCTTTTTTCTCAGAACACTAACCTGGTCTCATTTCACTTGAATAGGCTTTTGGGTTCATGACAAGAGTGGCCCTGCAGGCTGAGAAATTGGACCACCATCCAGAATGGTTTAACGTGTACAACAAGGTGAGCGATGCCCTGCCCCTCTGTTGTGCCCTGCCCCTGTCCAAATCTTGAAAACCCCACTCACTCTGAAGGTCCCTTCGCTGTACTTCACTGTGGGCCCTCCTCACAGGTTGACCCACAGGCCCACCCACTGAATCCGTCCATTCATCTTATTCCTGATCTCATTAAGATTGCATATGCCTAGAATCAACATAACACCACTGGAAAATAATGTCTCACGACAATCAGAAGAAATGCAAATTAAAACAGTGAGATGCCTGTGGTTGAAATAGACATTAAGAAGGCAAAACCCGGGGTGGGGGGGAGTGTGCTCCCACTTGATGGGCACAATGTTAGGGTGTATGGCACACCTCTTGGGGGAGGGACACAATTATAAGACTCTATCTAACAATGGAAACAATGTAACCCAATTCTTTGTACCCTCAAATTAACGTGAAACAATAATAACAATTACACACACACACACATATATATATAAATAACCTGAAAAAAAAAAAGAAGACAAAACTTAAGAAAGGAAAAGCTGTGGGACTCAGACATACTTGCTAATAGCTCTAAGTGGCTTTAATCCTTCTGGAGGTATGGAAGAATGAAAAAATACCCATGCAGAGCCAACCTATCAGATTGCTTAACGAATGGAAATAATCATTAGATGCCTAGCATCTGCCAAGAGCTCTGCTGGACTATGTATAAAAACCTTAAGGGTAGAAATTATGCTAATGGATAGTGTTTTAAGAGTTGGTATTGGTTTTTAGTTTTGTCTTTACCATTAGGACGTTAAATTTTTACCCTATAGCTGAGATCACCATTAGTTTTGAAAGACATGAGAGAGACATATAAGACAGTCAGTCTCCCCTGTCGTTACAGACATGTCAGCAAGGGTCCCCAGGACAGACTATACTGAGTGGTTACTACTGAGCTCCCAGTAGGGCTGGGCCCAACAGCTGGTGACTTCTGCTCCTAAGTGCAATCAGTGGAGTCAGATGGCCCTGCATTTCTGGTTTTGTTTCAGGTCCACATCACCCTGAGCACCCATGAGTGTGCAGGCCTTTCAGAACGGGACATAAACCTGGCCAGCTTCATCGAACAAGTAGCAACATCCATGTCATAGATCCTGTCCTTCCTCTTTGAATCACTCAGGGCAAAGGGGTGATTGAATTGGGGAATCCAGGGAGGGAGCTGAGAGCCCTTGGCCCCAAGACCCTGCTGCCTCTGTTGAGGGGTGAGTCCTTGTTGTGGGGAGAAGATCCTAGCATCCCTGCCAACACCAAGAATTTAGACCTCTTCCCTGTGCTGCTCTCTGTCCTTGGGGCTCTATTATGTTACACTAATTTGAATAAGCTCCTTTCTTTGCACCTTTTCAGCAACAGTAATGTTTTCTTGCTCACTTTATAATTCATTTCCCAAGAAGCTGTGATACAGGGTAAAATAAAATCTTATCTTAGAAACCAGGTAAACCCCTTCCTATGTGATGGAAACATGTTATGTTTGTATCTATCAAGTAAAACTATTGTCACTTGGTCTCAAGCTGTAGAACCATCTTTCCCAAGGGTCGATCCAAATAAGTAGGCCCTAAAAGCACTTAGTGCGAGGCACAGTTCAAGGTACTGGGGGAAAGAGAGGAACCAGACCACTTGGACTTCAGGTTCATTATCATCTAGGGGAACCAGACAGGAAAACAATTAACTATTACCAGACAGGACAAATTAAGTTAATGCTGGATGGTGGGGTAAGATTGAGCTAAGGAGAATACAAATGATTAATGGTGACAAAGGCAAACCTGGAAGCTTTCATTGGAGTTATGCTTCGGAGACCTGAGTGGAATCATTAAGGGGCAGAAATGGCTGAAGGAACATCATGAACACAGATACTTACTGAATAATGTGATGCAAAGGAAATGCTCGTGGAACATTATGGATTTCAGGTTTTGGATTAGGGATACTCAACCTAAGTATAATGCAAATATTCCCAAATCCAAAATCCAAAACTTCTTGTCCCAAGCCTTTCAGATCAGGGATACTCAACTTGTACCTTCTGCCTGGCTCATTTTATGTGTCAACTTGATTGGGCCACGGGGAGCCCAGATGCTTGGTCAAACATTACTGACAGTCTTTCTGAATGAGATTAACATTTGAACTGGTAGACTGGAGTAAAGCAGATTGCCTGCCCTGATGCGGGTGGGCCTCACCCAAATTAGCTGAAAGCTATGTAGACTAAAAGGGCTGACCCTCCCCCACATAAGAGGGAATTCCTGACTGCCTTGGACTGGAACAAGTCTTTTCTTGCTTTTGGACTCAAAACTACAATATCCACTCTTCTTGGGTCCCAAACCTGTGGGCTGAGTGGAACTATACTATCATAGGCGCTCCTGGATCTTCAGCTTGCCAACTCCAGATCATAGGATTGGTCAATCTCCATTATCATATAAGCCAATTCCTTACAATAAATCTTTATATGTATATTGATTCTGTTTCTCTGGAGAACCCTGACTGGCCTATTAACATCAGATGGGGAGATTTCTAATCGTGGTGGTCTCTGCAGTTTCTCAGAGATCTAGCCTAGCAAAGGCCTCCAGGCTTGCCTGCTTTGACCCTATAAAAGAGAAGACACAAGGCACAGCTTAGGAGCTATATATCTTTGGAGCAATTATGGAGCAGTTTTTCGCCAGGACTGGGAGGAGGATGCTGAGAGTCTTGTCCCTAGCCCTGTATGCAATGCCACACAAATACCACATCACGTATGGCACGAGGCAGAGACTCCTACCCTGAAGCACTCCCTGAGAACTAAGCTAATTTGCAAATGCCAGGGTCACTTGGAGCAGGCATCTAGCAATGTCACAACCCTATCAACCTGGATGAGTCAGTACCCCAACAAGGGTCAGAAAAGAGGCAAAGGTTGGTGGTTGAAATAAGCATATTGTTGATAAGAGGGCTTGGTGGGACCCCCTTCTTATCCTATGTGCTAGTAAAACATTATCAGCTTATGTTGATAGCAGTTTAACATCAAGACTGTAAGATCCAAACAATGGCCTCTCATCTACTCCACTTCTCACTTACATTTTTCTAAGTGTACTTTGATCTGACGGCTGAGAATTAGGACACAGAAGACACTAGACATAAGGGTATGGATTGCCTTATGTTCCTGCCTCTGCTTGTTATCATGGATAAAGGGTTGAAAAATGCTACCACAGGTGGCACTAGTTATATGAAGTGTTTTTATGTGGGACAAAGACACAGGCAACACTTTTTAGAAATAGATTTATTTTAAAATTAATCCAAATAATTAAAACTATAGAGAGGACATAAAGATACAAGAGATTATGGTTAAAAGGAAAGCACAAAGCAATTAAATCTCCTAAGCAAGAAAAGACTCTCAAAAACTTGATTGGGTAGCTGTCAAACTAGGCCCCAGTCATTACTTCTGTCACTACCCAGTCTAGCTGAAAGCTGCTCATTGCCACCAAGATCCCACAGAGAAGGCAAACAGCCAGATTGCTGTTCTGCTGAAGAGGGCAAAGCTTCTTAGACAGACCAGGCCTCATTCTCCAAGAATGTCTTGCTCCTCTCTCCCCAGCAAGGGTGGAGGACATATGGCCCCCAACCAAATGCAGACTTCACAGAAGAAATGCCTTTATAAAAGGATTTGTTCTATAAAAACTGGATTCAATCAATAGGCTGTACTCAAGGATCCAGAAGGCCACATGGTCCTGAGGCTGCAGCTTCCCTGCCCCTGTGCCAGATGCTCCAGGGAAGGAGGCCATTTGGCAAAAAAACTATAGCAAAGGGAGTATTCCTTGGCTTGGTTCTGGCCAAGTCTGAATGGGCCAAAATGAAAAGCTGGGTTCCCCGAATGACAGCTTTCAGATCCTAAGTCTTTGGATTTTTTATTCATGGAACAAGATGCCCTGCAGTTTTAATGTGTGAAGATCATCTGAAGAACTCTATCAGACCCTAAACCAAATGCAGGGCTTTAAGCCAGAGCTACGCTGCCCAGGTGGCTGGAGTCCACTGAGATGGACTCAATCTAGCATGCAGGTGTAAGCAGAGCACATGATGAAGATGGCAGAAAATATGACAGGGCCCTGGCCCTAGGAAACTAAGGACCTGAATTCCAAACCTCCCCGAAACAGAAATGACCACCATTCCTGGTGTGGAGACCACTCAGCTACCTATGAAAATGCCTGCAAGTGAGCCAGATTCTGTTCTCGCATCTGTTTACTGGCCCTCGCCAATGGTTGCACACCCCGCTCACCACCAGGGGGCAGTCTCTCCCTAGCAGCCCATTCACCCAGTTTGTGATGTCCTGTATGTGCCCAAGCTGTGAAATGAATGCAAACATCCATGGTGATTACAGTTTGGGTCATTTAATTATTTAATTGCATTTTAAGAGATTATTGCTGCAATTAGGAAGGAAACATTGAGATGGGAAGGGGGGAGGTTAGAAAAAAGAGAAAACTTAAAAGAAGCAAGTACCATCTTCCAAGTATAAAACTGATAATATTAAAAGTGACATGGCAGTATATTCACAACTACTTACTTCTAATGCAGTAACAATACAGTAGTTTTTGCAGAGGCCAGTATGACATCTGCGAGCCACATTATACTATTAAGACTCTCAACCCACCTCTGCCACAGACTAAATATTACTATGTGCACACACAGATGCACAAATACACACAAAATGAAAAATATGTAGGAGTGTTAAGTCAAACTAAGGCTCCTAATCATAAATTTAAGTGGCTACAGTAGGTCCCTTTGCAAAATACCATGTTCCCCTGGCACCAATGTTGTCATAGCACAGAAGTAGTAAGTGGCTCTGGGGCCTGGTGCTGGGGAGACACTGGAAACATCTGCACACTCAGCAGGGCCCACGCTTCTCTCCACTGCAGCAGCTAGCAAGCCTCAGTGGTACCCGCTGCACTCAGCACTGAGGTTTGGGATCCCTGGACTTCCGTCAGTGTCATGCGCTGGAGACCCGAGAAGATTCACACCAACCTCTGACCACAGCTACTCTCTCAAGGAGGTGCCTGCCAGTTCAGCAAGTGGGAGGAAACATGTGACTCCCTTGTCTTAAGGATCTCAGCTTCTTCCTCTGACATGTATACCACTTCTGGAACCCACAACGCACTGCAGAACAAACAGGAAGTGAGCACACACATACCCTACCAGCCCTGCAGTAACAAGGCCAGCTCGTCACAGTTGCTGGGTAACAGGTACAGTGCTAGAGAACACTTGAGACAAATGCACTAAGGAGCTTGAGGAAAAGTCTGGTAGTCTTGGCTCTTCCAGCCAGCACTCCCAGTGGAGGAGGCTAAAGGATACCAGCCTGGAGAGGCTGAACGTTCAGGAGTCCCTGAGATGGGGAATGGAACAGAGGCAAGTTTCCTCTGACATGTCCTAAGTCTCCCCTACCCAGATAGAAACTTAAAAGACTGATCCATTTCCCCTGGGGCCTGGGCCAGGAATAGCTCACTGCTCACTGCTGAGAAGGCACATTATATTATGTCATTAGAGCAGGACAGTAGCTCAACTAGACCAGTGCCCACTATAGGGGAGAAGAGGGTAGGAAGTAGGTGCAGAGTCTGGTCCTGTCCCTGCACCACCCTGAGCAACTAGTCTTACGAAGGAATTCTGGGCCTTAGGCCACAATGGCTGCCTGCCATTCTGCTTTCCTATCCCAAAATGTTTATGTCCATATGCTGTTCCCTTTTGGGGGCTGAGAAGCACCCAGTACCTGAAGCTAAGTACTTTTGAACATTGAATAAAGGCAGGTGTGGGGAAGAAAGAACACACTTAGCAAAAAGAAAACCTATCACACCTTCTTCACATCCACCTAGGGTAAGTCAAGGCAACTTGTGAAGGTCCTTTGAGCTGTGCCTTCAAGCAAACATATTTACATTACATGATGGCTTAAAGCAGTCGGGGTGGGGGGTAGACAACCACCAACTTGGGTGACACATATTTGAATCTGGGTGTCATCTTACTCTGATATTCCGAAAAGTGTAGAAAAGGGTCTGGTTTTTGCTCATCACCAGTCCAGGAGAAGGCTCAGGTGTGCTCTGACTACTGCCAGTTCAGGGCAGCAGCACTGTAGCCAGAAGGTCCTAGATTCTCTGGAAAGAATATTCTCTTCCAAGTCCATGGGAACAAGAACAGATCAATGGGAGCATCACCTCAAATGAGAGTCTCCAAAGATGGTGACAACCGTGTCAAACAGGGACTGCAAGCACAGAAGAGACCGCTCCAAATGGACCACCCCAAACCCTGCCTTGGTAGACTACGCAAGTCCTACATAATAGGGAACAATGGCCTGGCAGATCTGTGTCCTGGAAAAATAAAAATGATTCTAAGAGAGACAACTAACCGGCTGAATGAGCCTCCTGCTTAAAGTATACCTAACACCCAGCTGGGGAAACATCTGTTACATAGTGCTTCCTATCTGACCAGCCAAAACATCTGCCTGAGATAACAAATAAACCTTTTTGCTATTCATAAACGTACCCCAGCTTCCCTAAGGAATCAGGTCAGCTCAGAGCCACCACACAATGATTAAGTGAAATTAAAAGCTAAAGAAGTTAGAGGAGGAAATGACAACAATTCCTAGGGTAACATTTCTAAACAAGGGCAAAATCATTACATTATGGAATCCTTCAAAGTCTTCAGATTAAAAACCACAAAAAGATGACAAAAGGAGGAACAAGAATTCCGAGGATCAAGCAGTCTTGTGGTCGTCTTGTGCTCTGTGGTGCAAGACCAGACGTCTCAGTTTTGCATGACCTGTTCCATACCCCAGAACCTTCTGAAGTCCAGAAGCCCCTTGGGACTAGAAAGGGTCCAAGTTCAGCGGGGTTTTGGAGAGCCATTTATTTGGCTGCCCTGGGTGATAGTGTCTGTGCTGTATAAGCTGTCCAAGAAGACCGAGGTTAATTCCGCAACCAGATTCCTGTCTGAGATTGTCTGGGCCATGCCGTAGACAGCACCCTATAAACCCAATTAATGACATAGTGAGGACAGAGACAGGAATAAGGATAAGACTGGCAATATTCCCCTCCTCTCCCAATCCTAGCTTTTCATTTGTGCTGCCCACACACACTGTCCATTTCCACCCAGGACATCCCATCATTTTGTCAGAAAAACAACTGGCACAGTCAATTTTTCATAGGTACTTTCCAGACAGTCTTTCTGCATAATGGAACTATCTCATGAGATTTGATGTAGAAAATTCCAGAGAAAACAAGTTTATTACTTTCCCTATGTCAAATTTTTCTTTTCAAATGGACACTGCTCCACCTTTTTTTGTGAAGCCATTTCTAATTTACAAGGTGCTTTATATTGCGAGGGTACAAAAAAACATATACACATTTTAAGAAGGGAAAAAACTAGGCAAGATGTGGTGGCTCACACCTGTAATCCTAGCACTCTGGAAGGTCAAGGTGGGTAGGTCACCTGAACTCAGGAGTTGGAGATCAACTAGAGCAAAAGCAAGACCCCACCACTACTAAAAATAGAAAAACTAGCTAGGTGCTGTGGTGGGCACCTGCAGTCCCAGTTACTCGAGAGACTGAGGCATGGGGTTCACCTGAGCCTAAGAGTTTGAGGTTGCTGTGAACTAGGAAGCCACAGCACTCTACCCAGGGCACAAACATAGACTCTATCTCAAGAAAAAAGAAAAGAAAAGAAAAAACTGTGTTAAAATTGTAATATTCAAGTCACATTTGACTTCTGCGATTACAAGAGACATAAGATAACAAATGTTATCAGTTCACATTATTACACTTTAATTCAGGGTTTTTTTGAGACAGAGCCTCAGGCTGTCGCCCTGGGTAGAGTGCTGCGCCATCACAGCTCATAGCAACCTCCAACTCCTGGACTTAAGCGATTTTCTTGACTCAGCCTCCCAAGTAGCTGGGACTACAGGCGCCTGCCACAATGCCCAGCTTTTTTTTGGTTGCAGCCGTCATTGTTGTTTGTTGGGCCCGAGCTGGATTTGAACCCACCAGCTCAGGTGTATGTGGCTGGCGCCTTAGCCACTTGAGCTACAGGCACCAAGCCAGGTTTTTTCTTTTCCAAAAGGTGTATACATCTTTTTGGTACCCTCTGTATAGTGTCTCACTTGAGATTTCGAACAACCCTGGGAATGGGTGGGGCAGAGATCATGGGCTCCAATTAACAGAGTTTATGGCTAAGAGGGTAGAGGCAAGAACAGACTCCAGGTCATCTGATTCTTTTAAATGTTTCACCAACTCCTGAATTTCCAAGGGAAGAAAAAATTCCAAGTGTCCCTACCATTCCTGTGGTCTTTGCTTTAGGATTCTTCATGATTTGAGTGACAGATTCCCGGATGTCCTTTAGGAATTGTATGGCTATTCGCTTCCGGGCATGTAATAATGTGATACAGAAATGAATACTACAGGAGAAGAGAGAAAGAAAAAGAGAGAGAGAGACATGAACACTGAAAACATACAGCACGTTCTAAAACAAAATAACCCAATACAGGAATTTACTGGTTGCCTCTTTGTGTTACTTCTGACAAGCGTGGTCATCCAAGTTGCTCCCAGCCCAGGAACTTGGGGCTCACAAATATTCGGATTGTCAAGCATAGGCTGCCACCAGGCCTCTCAGAATGATCAAGAACCATCCTGCTAGATGAGCACAGCTGGTTGTCTGTCCCGCCCCTTCCCTCACAATCAGTACTCCTTCAATGTAGGACCACTAATGGGACACTTTTATGTTAGACAATCAGCTCTCCTGGCCCTTGGGGGGACAGGGCCACATAACTTGGGTCTTGAAGGACTTCAGGGCAAACAAAAACTAACTCACCCTAGAGGGAGAACAGGGTTTAGTGGAATGTGAAGAGGAAAAGCAATGGTCTAGATGGGATTGGCAAGAGGCCAACCGGTAACAGGAAAGTTGTGCGCAGAGGACAGGACAGGCCTACTCAGTAGGGCAGAGTATTAAAGACATCGTGGAAGGTTAGGTTAGAAAGGCATATTAAAGAAGACAATACAGGCATAAAGGATCAGAGACCCTCTGAAGGGCCTGAACTACATATGAGGTCAGACAATTAAGTTTGCAAACTTATCCTAGAATAAGTGCTACATATCTCAATGCTGAAAATCACTACAGTCACCTTTGAAGTCCTCCCCTTGGGAAGCTATGCACTGATCCCAGAGCTAGTCCACCCCTCAAGGCACTTTTTTCTAGGATGAGTCTGTAAGCTTAATTGTTGGACCTCATATTATCCAGTCCGCACTTTTTTTTTTTTTTTTTGAGACAGTCTCACTTTCTTGTCCCCAGTAGAGTGCCATGGCACTATAGCTCACAGAAACCTCAAACTCCTCAAGTGATCCTCTTGCCTCAGCCTCCCAAGCAGCTGGGACTACAGGCTCCCACCCCAATGCCCAGCTATTTTTTTAGAGATGGGGTCCTGCTCTTGCTGGGGTTGGTCTCAAACTGGTGAACTTAAGCAATCCACCCACCCCAGCTCCCAGAGTGCTGGAAGTAAAGGCATGAGCCATTGCACCTGGCCATGCAACAAGTATTTTATAAGAGCAATCTGATGGCTGTGTACAAGGCAGACTGCAGAGTACAGCGGCTAGAGAGTGAGAGGAAAACCTCATGAGTGAACACTGGTCTCAAGAGACTATCACCTGATTCTGCCAGAATTTAAAGCTAATGGTCTTGTTATTTATATCTAATAACTCCAGGTGGCAAGATAGAAATCCTTTAGATCTATAGTTGCTACCAAAGTGCTAGGCTCAAGCAAAGTCTCTACCTCAGGTTACCTTGCTATCTAAGTTCTTCCAAAGTCATAGAATAAGGCCAGACACAGTGGCTCAAGCCTGTAATTCTAGCACTCTGGGAGGCCAAGGCAGATGGATTACCCTGAGCTCAAGAGTTCGAGACCAGCCTGAGCAAGAGTGAGACCCTCCAACTCTAAAAACAAAAAAACAACCAGGCATTGTGGCAGATGCCTTAGTCCTAGATACTTAGGGGGCTGAAGCCAAGAATCACTTAAGCCCAAGAGTTTGAGGTTGCTGTGAGCTGTGATGCCACTGCACTCTACCAAGGGCAACAAAGTGAGACCCTGTCTCAAAAAAAAAAAAAAGTCATGTAGCAAAAGAAGGAAAAGAGGCTACTTCATACTTACCTGGGTGGGAATTGCAACTGGTTCAAGTGCCAGCCCTTAGCAGTCATCAGGTTAGATAGTCGGTAGATGTCAAAATCATGGGAGCCCAAAGCAATGACTGATACTTGAGGATTCCCAAAAACAAAGATGCCTTTGATATTTTCTAGTCTTAAAACAAAAAGAGAAAAACAAGAAGCAAAAGGATTCAGCCACATATATTCCTCTGTTCATCATCTCTTAAATCATCCAAAGTGATAATGAATGTCATCAATTCTTTAGGGCTTTAGTCTTCTTACCTTCTAACATAAGAAGCTAATAAGCTAGACTGTGATCAGTGGTTCTTATGGAGATCAGAATCACAAACAGAACACAAAAAACATTCCAAGGCTCAAACCTCATCTAGGTCTAACCAATCAGAATCACTGACTTCAAATGTGTCTACCCAACTCCCAATTATATTCCCTTAGAGACATCTGAGGCATAAATGATGTAATAAAAAAAAATTTCTGAAAAAATAATCCATTTCTATAGTCCTACAAAGTTATATTTAATTCCTAAAGCGAGAAATGTATAGCAGTTCTCATCAGATGGTCCTATCAGAACCATATTCAAATGGACATTTTTAAATGAAATGCCTATGAGCAGCTTTCCTTACCCCTCAAGATTCTGAAAAGGTCTCCCAATCCTGGTGACACACATACAGGCAGGTCACCCAGGAATAGATCCATTAGACAGAGCACACAGCCAGTTATGGCCTTGGCTTAACCCCAGATTTTACCACCCTTCCTTTCCCATTCCTTCTGACCTATTTACAATTCTTTTCTTATTCCACCGATTCTTGAAGTATGATAGTATGATTTCTGCACCAGTAGCCTGAGTATCTCTCCTGGAAATCCTCAGAACCCATCCCAGATCTATTAAATGAGAAACTCTAGGAGTGTTTTACCAAGCCCTCCAGTGATGGGATGCATGCTCAAATTTGGAAGCATCTATCTTAACCACTCAACAGTACGTTAGCATGAGGCTAAAAGACGTCAGTTTTTGAGACATCCTTAGAGATGAGACAACCTTCAAATGAAGCCCTTTCTCTGAAGACTCTCCAAAAGTCACAGCAGAGAAAGGGAGCTTCTCCCAGGCCAGAACCACACACTCTTAAGCTGCCATCCTAAACTCTTGGCTTCTTGAGAGATGGCAAACAGGCTAGGGTATGGGTACTTAGCCAGGCTGATGTCTTGAGCCTACTAGTGGAAAAAGCAAAGGACAAAGTAGAATCCCAATCTTCCACACATACTCTGACTTGAGGAAGCGAGCAGTTTTGATGGTCTGTTTGGTAGCTTCAACATAGCCGTTCTCACCCAAGTGCATCAAGGCAGCCCAACAGGCTGCACTAATGCCACCAGGCCGTGAGCCTGCAATGGTTGGGGAAGCGTAGATGCCACCTTGCCAATCCGGAGCAACGAAGAACTGATAGCTCCTGTACTTCTTGTCACTGTATAACACCAACGAAGAGCCTTTGGGGGCGTAGCCGTACTGAGGGGGAGAAGCAGAGAGTGAGAGCGCAGTTCTGACTGGCAAATCTTGTCCCCAAACTCCCCTCAAGCAAAGGAATTCCTAGTGTTGGTTTCCCTGCAATGTCCACTCATATTAAGGATTCAAACTTAAAATAGTAGAATGAAGAAGAAATTTAAGGCATAAAGTTTAAATTCTCTATGTTAGGGATGAGGAATCTTGAGGCCCAGAGAAGAACACTGTTAATAGATTTATTCCACCTCTTGCCCCGCATGTGGTTTTCCTTATTTAAAATACTTTTCTGGGGCAGTATGTCAGGATGGAAACAAAGGTACATTACCAGTGGAAGCCAGGAAACGATGGAATTTAAGTCACCAAGAGCAACTTTTGAAATCACCTGACACTCTTCCCATCTTTTTTGCTTAGTATTATTCTTCCTTTTTTAACAACATAATGTTGCTCAGAATCTACAAGCTACTTAATCCAGCTTTAAAATTAATTATGTAATTGGCTTCCTTATAGAAAATGTATCCTTCTCATTAACTCTCACATGGAATTTCATTCCCTCAATCACATAGAAATGGATGGTTAAGGAAAAAAAGGCACAGTAGCTATTTTGGGTGGAAAGGAAAACCAGATTCTAACTAATCATCTATCTGCTGCAGATCCTTTAGAGTTTGAAAAGCAAGTCTTTACTGTGCTTGAGTTTGAAACAAGCTCTGAAAATGTAATCGAAACAAGACACATATTCCTGAAGTTGCTAGTAACTTCTTCCACATCTCAATATGTGTGTAAAGAGCTCCCAACCAATCTAGATTTCGTGTGAGTCCCTCAAAGGTGACAGGCATGGACATTTCCAACATTGTAAGCTAAATATTCCTCAGCTCATGGGTGCCCCACTTCTCCCGAGGGACTCTTCCAACAGCACACTCCTGTCATCCACGTTCAGGAGCTGCAGTATTAACATCCACCCTCTTAGGAGCTCCGATATCAACCTTCACCTCGTCCACTCTCTACTTCAAATAATCTTAAGCCTTCTGCGAACTTTTTTTTTTTTTCTTTAACAAGGACCACTATGCTAGTGTGTTCCAGTTACATACAATCAGTGGATACAGAAATTCTCTTCGCCAATGAGATAAAAGTAATAGGTTCCTTTGCACTCTTGTCTGTCACCTGTACTCCTATACCCCATTGCCTGAACCAGTGGCCTGGTGAGAGCCAAGAATTATAGTTAATTTCATACTTTGGAGGAAGCTAATGCTTTAACCAACTAATTTTTTGTCGATAATAGTCAAAATAACCAACTACTAACACCTGAGTGCCTCCTTAGCTCACCTTATGGGTATCAGCTGAAATGCTGGTCACACCTTTCACCCGGAAATCAAATGGCTGCTCCAGCGGGTATCCTGCTTTCTCCATAAAGATGATGAGGAAGCCCCCCAGACAAGCGTCTACGTGAAGAGGTATTTTGTATTTCACAGCCAGCTTGTTCCAATAAACAAAGAACATAAGAGACTTTCACTTATTGTCCCATAATAAAAACTTTGCAGGGCATGAATGGAAAGGTGGGCTAAAAACCCAGACTATCTTGTACTCTGCCTCTCATGATTAAAATACTGAATCTTTAATAGTCCTAACAAAGTTTATCTTTCAAACACATTTTGCCTTCAAAATAATTCATCTGAAATATGATAGCTATTTTATATTTTAATATACATGACTTCAAACTCCCTGCAAAAGCAAGCAGGAAATGAGTCACAGTGATTGAAGCTGCCTCTGGAGCCAAGGAAATGGTCCTGCTTCAGTCTTGTGGGTGCACAAGCAGAGGGAGGAGCAGGTGCTGAGGGGCAGCCTGTGGAGTGTCACACCCGCTGGTGGGCACCTTCCTCTAGGCAGACTACTTCCTGATCTCAATCTAAAAGTCACTAGTATTTCAGGATATCCTGTCTAAAGAAAAGACGAGGCCTAATATTGTCCCTCCCCCAGAGCAAAGAGTAGCTAGCAACTTTCAGAGCTTCTGAATAGAGCTGTAGGGTATACCATACCCAGGCTGATGAGAGCTGTGCATCACTACTGTGATCAAACCTAGAATCCAAATCATTTCTATTTGCCAAATACTGAACCATGAGCGTCTCCTTTTAGAATCTCAATTTGACTGCCATAATAGCGCATTTCTCTCCCGTACCTGGGCCACTTCAGGGATTGGATCTATCACACCATGAGCATACTGTGGGGCAGAACACACAAGCATGGCAGTGTTACTGGAGATGGCTCTTCTCATCGCCTAGGGATTTAAAGTTTAAAGAGAAATGAGAGTCTATGTGACAATTACTGTTCTCCTCTGCTGCCAGAAGCAATCTGGGAGGCTAGCTCAGAGTCCAGTTCCACTAAGCCAGTGATTTTCAACCAGTGTGCTGTGAGAGGATCTTAGGTATGCTGCGGAAATTTTTCAAGATCATTAATTAAATTATTTCCGAAAGTAGTTCAAAGCACAGGAAGTACATTCCTTTTTTTTACTTTTTTTTTTTTTTTGATCAACATAATTTAAGAGTGCCACAGAAGTTTAACCACAGGTTCAAGTGTGCTGTGAGATAAAAAAGGTTGAAAAACACTGCACTAAGGCCTTCATTTCACCACTTCAAATAGGGAGAAGGCCACCTCCCCACCATGACAGCAGGACATAAGCAAATCCAGACAGGTCCATTTGGGGAAAATAGTCTGAGAGCACAAAATAAGTACAATACACTCACTGGGGGGGGTAAAAACAATATGAGCTACGAGGCAAAGAGTCAACTATGAGCCCCTACCCCACAATCCACAAGCAGTGAAACCCTGAGTAAACTACTTCACTTCACACTGCTTCCTCATCTGTGAGCTGCAGTATTAAAATAAATTTGCCGACCTCCCTGGACTGTCACAAGGACCAAATGTGATTCTGATAGCACCCTGACTGGGAAAGTCCTCTACACAAATGTAAGAGATAAAAATAATGACTATTATCATAACAATGATACTAATTCAGCACAATCAAAACCACAGTGAGAATCTTGGAGCAAGTTAGTCCATGCTCTTTAACAAATACAGAAAAGAAAGGAAAGGGATGGTATTGATAGCAAAACCCAGGTCTTTAAACTCCCAAGTTAGGGACGAGACTTTTTCCCTTTTAGATTTGACAACTCTATGACAAGACTGAAGGTGGTGCAGTTTTTGACATTCTGGCTGCCCAGAGCTGGTCTGAGTGTGACTGGAGAAGCTAGTCAGTGAGCTGCACTTCCCACTCTTGGAGCACAGGACAGCAGACCCTCCAGGGGGACTCACCCGCACATCCACCTCCATCATCTTGGTCAGTGGGACCCGCACAATCTTCATACCAAAATAATGGGCTGCCTTATCAAATGCAGAATGAGCACTTTGGGGAACCACACTAGATGACAGGGAAGAAGACAATAATGAAAGTCAGGCCACAACAGGATTCAAGAGAGAATACAACAGCTTGTCTAAATCATCAAGAGTAAACTTCTGCTCATTTTTCTTCAAATTATTTTAACTGCTTATATTACTATACTTTTCAAGAATAAACAAAAAGAAGCTAACTGATTTTCTGTAGAAACCTTCTTCCTGCTATTTAGGAAATCATTGTGACAATAGGAAGGGGGATCCAAAGGGATCTAAAGCATCAAGTAGGCTGACAGGTAGAAGTTAAGGGACAGAGCATTTGGATTAGAGCAATAAGGGAGAGGTTTCTAATGGCCACCTAGCCAAATGCAGGTACCTCAATGGGAAGCAAGCCTCCTGACTCAGGTTCAAGGGGAAACATATGTCTGCTGGCAAACATACTAAAGCCAGAAGCATGCACCAATCAGGAGGAAGACCGTGAGCCTAAGATACTAAAATCCCCATTTCTCTTACACATTTGGGAGTGTTTCAAATAGTGCTGAAAGAGGAAAAGGGGTCATAGGTAAATATTTGCTTTCAGAAGTCCCTCAGTTTCTCCACAGTTAGAATTTATCTGTTCTCCTAAAGGATGAAAACAATTTTCTATTACTAAGTACCAAGACCTGAAGTTGATCATCTGGAGAAAGAATGGCAGCTGACTTATTCTTGTAGGCTAAGCATGAATCACAGCAGGAGACCACGGGCAACAAACCCCTTAGTCACTGATGCTTGTGGAGAAAACATTAACTCAAAAGATAGAGCATAAACACACTGTACAAGGAGAGGGTCTGGAAAACAAAAACCAAACATCGAAATTAAGTTCATAGTGGCAATGTGAGTAAATATCAAAAGGATTTTTATTTTTTCCCCTAGAAAAGTCCATCAAAAAATATTCTTAGATAGTACTTGAGGTAATCTATAATATTTAAGTAACTTTTCCTGAACTAAGAAAGTAGAGAGCTTTCCTCAGACTCCAGATAATTTATAATAAATATCACAGGATTCAAAGATATAATCTACTAACTCTGTGTCACTTTTGGGAAAAGGATCTTATTCGTCCTTATAATGTATACATATGTGTAAATGTGAGGGGTTAGGAATGATCTTTAAAAATAACTGGCTGATCCATTTAGAATTTTACTGAATATGAAAGGATAAGGCTAGAAGGGCCAGGACAGGGAGAAAGAGGACTGGAATTGCCAGAGGAAGAGAAGCAGGAAAATAGACTATCAGGTGCTTGCTTCTGCAGCACATATACCAAAAATGCCGGGTGTGGTGGCTCACACCTGTAATCCTAGAACACTGGGAGGCCAAGGCAGGTGGATTGCCTGAGCTCACAGGTTCGAGATCAACCTGATCCTGAATGAGACTTTGTCTCAAAAACTAGGCGGCATTTGCCTGTAGTCCCAGCTACTTGGCGGATAAGGCAAAAGGATCACTTAAACCCAAGAATTTGAGGTTGCTGTGAACTATGACACTACAGCACTCTACCAAGGGGTGACAAAGTGAGAGTCTTGTCTCAAAAAAAAAAAAAAAAGAAAGAAAGAAAGAAAATAGACTATCAGGCACTGTTTCTGTTTCATACAGCAGTACTCCAAACAGACAAATTTCAAAGGAGGAAAACCACCATACACACGTACATTTCTGGAGTTTTGATCCCCTTCTCAAAGGCCAGGTCCCGATAAGCTTTGCAGGCCATCAGTATGCTTTCTGTACCCCCAGAGGTCACCTATAAGAGAGAAGAGAGGCCATCCTTTGGAGGAGAGTCAGAGACAGTTATCAGCATGCATATCCTGTGCTGACCTTGGCAATGTCTGATGCAGAAGCAGATAAGGACCTGGATGCATACTGCAGGGCAGATACTGTTGTGACTTCCAAAGGAAAGGCCTTTGTAGGCTAAGCCCCATCTTGGAGAGAAGAATAAAAGTCACAAAGTAAGAATAAGCAAAATCAGGTGTACTTGTAATCCCAGTCACTTGAGAGGCTAAGGTGGAATGATTGCTTGAGCCCATGAGTTAAAGACCACTCTAGACAACATAGCAAGAACTCATCTCATTAAAAACAAAAGAATGAGCAGAAACTCAGCATTGTCTGAACAAATGCACATTTGCCCAGATTCCACCTGTTCATAAGACATTTACATTTCCACATTAATTCATCCATTTTCAGATAGGATAGGGAAAGTTATGCCATTCAAAACCATCAGGACTAATCTTAATTTAAATTTTCAACGCCTGCTGAAGAATGTAGAACTGTGAAGTTTCAATTTAACAAACTGTGTGACACATTACAAGATCAAAAAGAGACATTCAGAATTTCCAAAGTGAACTTACGGTTTTGACAAGTTCGAAAGACAGAAAAAAGCAGAAGTGTATACTTACATTGATGTCTGTTGCCCTGAAGCTAGGCTTAGCCTTTCTGCTAGATAAATTTACTTATCAAAGTTCACACAAAAAGACACAGAGGTCTTTTCAGTCATCCTATTTTCCTCACTGGACTACAAACTCATTAAAGTGAGGACCAATCTGTTCATGACAATATTCTTAGGATCTAGCATCATAGCTCACACCTAATAGACTCTCAATCTTAATACTTGACTTTCAATAAACTGTGACCAGCACCAGCATGTCAAGGTCACCCAGCTTTTTACTATAATATATAAGAATAAATTTCAAGACAAATAAAAAGCTAAAATATCACTGCGTTAGTTGGATAGCTTCTTAGATTTACCATCTCTGCAGATTCACACAATCTTCAGTAGGTTTTTCATTCAATGAGTGAGAAAACTAAGCCCCTGAGAGATTAAAGTGATTTACTCAATGCCATACATTAGCATCTGTGAATAAATAAAACTTTCTATATTAATCCAGTTTGACATAAGATGGAATGAGAGAAGAATGACTACTGAACTTTCCTAAAATAATATCCACATACAGAGCAATATTCTAAATACTACTGAATACAAATTCCCAGTGGTCAGGAGTTATATGAAAGAGTAGCTGAGAAAAGTTTATTCATTTTTTGACTCAAGAAGTCTTTATGAAACATATGACCATCATCCACAAACTAATGCACGGAACTTGGGAATGGGACACATTTGTAGGTCTCTTTATTTCCAGGCTAGAGATGACAAAATACTTACAGCTGAGGTCAGCTGTATAAACCAGCAGCCTGTGCTGTGCTTTAGCATAAAACCTCAGGGTATCACATGAGGAGCCAAATAGCTGTGAAGAAAGTCAGGGAAGAACTAGCAAATCTTTAGTGCATCAACCTCTCACTAAGGTCCGGTAGTGACCTAAACAAAGAAATTTCTGAAGTCCTAGTCATCCACTTCATGTCTCCTATTATAGTCCAACTTATCAAAACAACATCATTATTTGTTAGGCAAATACCAGTGTACTTTTTGGATGGAAAAGCAGAAATACATAAATCCTACTTCTAATTTTTATTCCTGATCCCTAAATTCTGTGTTTAAAAATGCTGTTAGTCTCCCATTTCCCTCCACCCCCAGAACCCAAAGAAAAACAAAAATTGTGAAGTGAGAAAAAAGAAGAAAAAAAAAGAAACAGTGAAGTACAGCAGAGAACAGAGGTACCACAAACCATAGTTCCTAATCAGCCTTTGAAATTGCACCAGGGGTCAGCAAAATCCTGAGAATTCTCATTTACATCCCCTAAATCTGCAGAGAAGCAGAGACACAGAGGGGATTTCCTTCTTCCTCTTCTAATCAGTGAGCAGCAGCCACCCCCGGCTGCTAGAGAGAAATGAACAAAATGGGAAAAGAACCTCAGGACTGACTTATAACGGTGAAGACTTTAGGGTCATAAGAATTAAAGAAATAATCAAAGCTCAAAGGGAATTATTTCCTTGCAAGTATAGGTAACTTGCAACAGAATTTCAAAAGACCTAGATAGTCTAATACAGATGGAATAAAGCTTTATGTGAATGAGCCCTGCCCCTAACCAATGGTTTCGGACACCATTCATGTAAATAAGTAGGTCAACAGAACTAGACTACAGCAAACAGCACCCATAAAGAACTAATAGCTACACTACCAATAGCCATGAATGGAATAAACACTGCTGAGAAAAAAAAAAAAAAAAAACGACCTCAAAGAAAACATCTGAGATAAGTTTAGTGAATCAGATAAAAAAAGATGGTGATTTAAAGATCAACACCACTCCCAACTTGGAGAACTACATTTCAGAGAATGATTGCAACAGCTAGAAATCTGTGAGATCATCCAGAATAGTTGAAAATCTAGAAAAAATATAAGGAAGAGATGGTTGCAGGAGGGACTTTCAAATCTACAAAAATCATATGGATAAAAAATTACAGAACTTCTACTTCTAACAATATAAATTATGTATCTTGAAGAACATTCTTTACTGAAGCAACTAAAAAGTCAAGAAACTAAGGAAATATTACCCCAGAATATGACAACTGACATAAAGAATATTTTGAATTAAAGGCCATTCACAATCAGAAAGCACTGGAAGGGACTTTCCCTGTATCTGCATAAAACCAGACTGACCTGATCAGTGGACCAAAGCAGGACTTCCTTTCCTCCCCCTGAAAGCTAGCAGACCTGGCCCAAATCATATAAAACACAATACTTGTCTCTCAGATTAATTGGCAAGTCAATCTGTTTCTTCCATTATTCAACCTCTGGCTACCACTTGGTACATCCATACTGCACATTCTCCCCCTTCCCTTCTTAAAGGTGTCTCTGAAGGTATCCGACCATCATAGACACATTAGGTAATCACTCCTGTGGCTCCACTCATGTGCATGATATTTGGAAATAAACATTTCTCTTATTAATCTGCCTTAACTGTGAGGTGATCTTTCAGCGAACTTTTGAGATGGGGGGGGGGACAAATTTTGCCATGATCCCTACAAAAGCTTGATGAAACATCAAAAAAAAAATTTTTTTAACATCCATAATTGAGCTAACATAAAGAAATATACTAGGCTCGGTGCCTGTGGCTCAAGTGGCTAAGGCGCCAGCCACATACACCTAAGGTGGTGGGTTCGAATCCAGCCTGAGCCCGCCAAACAACAATGATGGCTGCAACTGAAAAAAAATAGCCAGGCGTTGTGGCGGGCGTCTGTGGTCCCAGCTACTTGGGAGGCGGAGGCAGGAGACTCGCTTGAGCCCAGGAGTCGGAGGTTGCTGTGAGCTATGCCACGGCCCTCTACCCAGGGCGACAGCTTGAGGCTCTGTCTCAAAAAAAAAAAAAAAAAAAGAAACATACTAAACCTCAAATTGGAGATGGTTGAAAAAACACACACTCTTAAGTGTACGAGAAGAAAACCCACTGGTACAGATAAGAATAGCAAGAAAAACCACTGTTCTCAGCCTTGATGCTCAATTAAAGAAAAACAAAAAACTCTGAAGAACATGTAACAAAGCAGCTTGTATGTCAGTTGGTGGTCTGAATTTACACTCACTCTGTGGTACAAAATGATGAGCTGAGAATTGGAGTTAAATTGGTTCCAATGTAGTGGCAATCACCCCTGACAAATTACAAATCCTCTCTGGAAGAACTTAACTTCAATTTAGACCTCAAAGAATCCCTGTAAGTTCCCCCCAAAATGAGTGGCTCCTGTGGTTTACCAAAAAAAAAAAAAAAAAAAAATCATAGGGCACCTATAGTCCCAGCTACTCAGGAGGCTGAGGCAAGAGAATAGCTTGAGCCCAAGAGTTTGAGGTTGCTGTGAGCTATGATGCCATTGCACTCTATCAGGGGTGACAAAACGAAACTCTGTCTCAAAAAAAGTCATAAATATAAGAAAATAAGACACCACAAATGAAACCACAAAAATCAAATAGATAAGGTTCAAATTATCAGACACAGAATACAGAATATTTATGGGCAATATAGTTAAATAAACAAAATGCAAGCCAAGGAAAAAAGACTATAAAGAACCACCAAGCAGATTTAAAAAAACAACCACCACCAGAATTCTCAAGAATGAAAAATACAGTAAATGAAAGTTTAAACCCCAATGGAAGAAGTAAATGATAGATTAGACACAGCTAAAGAAGGAATCAGTAAAACCCTTCTACTTATTGATAGGGTCGACCTGCCTAGGTAGAACTGACCAGCCCAGGAAGAAGAGAGTGCATGTCCTGCCCAGGAAGTGGTGGACGGACCAATCCCAGCCTCTCTAACCCTATAAAATCCCCATCTGCCATTGCTCACGTATGGAATTCCTTTTCTGACTTTACCCCACCTGCACCCAGGTGGAATAAAAGCCACACTGATCATACACCGGGACTCTGTTTTCCTTTCATCTCTCCCCTCGGAATAATCTTTCATCTTTGGGTCCGTAACCTCTCACTTAACACCTAAGTGGGACAATTTTCAACTCACAGTGAATCTTTCACCTGCTTCCACCTTCCCCAGTCATGGCTGCCACTGAGAAGACCAGTTGTTCTAATAGGTTGTCTACTTTCTCTGGCTGCTTTCAAACACCAAGCAGACGTGTGTTACCCCCTTTTATCCTAAACTTTGTGTCTTTTAACCTTTCTCCCATCCAAGTACTAACCACACCCAACCCTGCTTAGCTTCCGAGATCAGAGGCGTTCAGGGTGGCTGGTATGGCCATAGACCTTTTAACCTCTCTTTCATACTTTCTATTGGTCTCTTTGGACTATATTCTGGTTAACTTTATTGACTTTGTCTTGTTCCATAAATCTGACTTTGGAAATATGTAACTGTTTTATACAGTCTTAACTGAACCAGGGCATCTGGAGCAGGAAATGTACAAGATGAACCTGGAATATTTTGTTAAAAAAAAAAAAAAGGAAAAGGAAAGAAAGGGAAAGAAAGCCTTCGAAATCTACTTGGGTTGTGTAAAAGGACCCAGAAGTCAAAATGAAGATACTTCCAATGGCCAAAGACGAAGTAATCTGAGCATCAATCTGAATAACAACTACAGTGATTTAGGCACATACAGTATTCTACATCTAAACCTGTACCGTTGACAGATATTTGGATGATTTTCAGTTTTTAACTATCATGAATAATGTTGCTATGCATATTCACATACACATAGCTACCTAAATCCTGATACACACGTGTGCTAGTTTTTCTAGGGTATATCCTGAGAAGCAGAATTTCTGGGTTGTAAGATTTGTGTATCTTCAAATTTACCAGACAAGGCCAAACTACTTTGTGGCTGTTTAATCTGTGGTCGCTTAGAAGTTCACAGAGTCTGATGGCACAGGAGAATACTCACCAACTGTATCACCACATCCCCTCTATTTGCCATCCTAGTCATCAAAATACCAAAAGGGAACCTGCTGCTGTGCTGTGGTTGGTTCTTTTTTTTTTTTTTGATATAGAGTCTCACCGTGTCGCTCTCAGTAGAGTGCCATAGCGTCACAGCTCACAGCAACCTCAAACTCCTGGGCCCAAGCAATTCCCCTGCCTAAGCCTCCCAAATAGCTGGGACCACAGGCGTCCACCACAACACCCAGCCATTTTTTGCAGTTTGTTCAGCAGGCCTGGGCCAGGCTCAAACCTGCCAACTTCACTGTTTGTGGCCAGTGCCCTACTCACAAGCTACAAGTGCCAAGATGGTTGGTTCATTTTTTAACAGTTTTGAAATCTGGTTTGAAAGTGAGTGCCAGGAATACCACTTTTGTTAATTACTGAATATCTGAACATGTTGATTTTCATGTAAACACCCAAAAACACTGTTTGATGGAAAACACTATGAAGTGTTCTTGTCTTCAAATGGGCCCTTCAGTAGTTAAATCTGAAGACTTTATAATGATTATTAAGAGCATCTGACAGAGTTAGCACCTCTAGGTTACCATTACAGAATTCTGAGTTTTATCTCTCCTAATGTGAAAACTGAAATTTACTTTTTTCTAGAGAAGACAATGTCAGTTTGTAGTGACAAATCTAGATAGAATATCCATCACTGTTTAAGAAAACTAACAACTATCTACTTGAAAGCATACGTAAAACAAGGAAACCTCACATGTATCTTTAAATATGATATCCCCACTTTCTTTATTCCAAATATAAACTAAATGAGATTCCGTTTAGAGCAAAATAATCAAGTGGACTTCTAGCTGAAGTAAAGTGAGAAGTGGATCAAGAAGACTGCAGGAAGGTTCAACACAGAACACACAGATAAAAGCCTGAGTAGTAGATATGCAGGTGGGAGGTAAGGGCTGAGAGAGGAAGGGGAGAAGGAGAGGGGAGGGCAGATGTGGCAACACATTTAGAAAAAGAATTTAGGGTACTCTTTCTTTTTTTTTGAGAAAGAGTCCCACTATGTCACCCTTGGTAGAGTGCCGCAGCATCACAGCTCATAGCAACCTCAAACTCTTGGGCTTAAACGATTCTCTTGCCTCAGCCTCCCAAGTAGCTGGGACTACAGGCATCCACCATTAACCCCCAGCTACTTTTTTGTTGCAGTTGTCATTGTTGTTTAGTTGTCCTGGGCTGGGTTCGAACCCATCAGCCTCAGTGTATGTAACCGGCACCCTAACCACTAAGCTACAGGTGCAGAGCAAGGGTGTTATTTAAATTGTCCTAGCAACTTTATGTAAGTTGAAAGTTTTTCAAAATAAAAATGTAAAGTATCTAGAAGAATATATACCAAAATGTTGATACTCTATGATTATAAAATTATAAGTAACATTTTAAAATTGCAATTTATCTGGATCTTTCTATAATAATAGAATATTACCTGTATAATGAAGCATTTTTAATACACTCTTCTATTTTAAGCTAAAAGAAAATAATACTATTGGATGTCACCTGGACATACTTACACATCCACAGGAATCTGGTCCCCCGTTGAACAGGGAACAACCTATCCTCACAATTTCTGCCTCTATTTTACGCAGTCCTGGGAAGATATCTGGATGCAGAGGGTTACTCCATGCAAATTCTCCATAAGCCTACAAAGAAACACAGCAGATGTGAAATAAGACTGTTATACCACATGGAACAAAGAATCAGGCACTGAACAACAGTTTCTAGATCTAAGGCACAACACTGGGAAAAAAGGAAGACATGATCCTCAACCTAAAGATCAAAAAAATAGTGGAGGACAAAAAAAAAAGTGGATGAGACAGAGATGCAAATAAACCATTTTACAATGTGGTAAGAGAAGAAATATAAATTTACTTTAAAGCACAGACTATAACATCAAAAAGACCCAATTTAAAGTCTTAGTTTTGCCTATTACTTTTATCTAAGCAGGTCAAAAAAACTCTGTAAGGCTCAGTTTCTTCATGTGCAAAGAGGGATAGTTAGGATATCTACCTTCCAGGGTTTAGTAATCATTAAATAGTAAGGCATTTTAGTTGCTTTGTTATTAAACTTATATACAGAGTGCTAAGGGACCCTGAAGAGGAAATAACTAATATCCTGAGTGGTTTGAAGGTATCTGTTGGATGCAACCTGGAGAGATGAATAGGAGAGCATCATTTGGAATGGGTCGAATTAAAAAGCAGAAGGAAAAACAACATAAGCGCATGGCACACTTAATAAAGAAAAAAGGCTGGATTAGTGTGTATGTGAGAAACAGACGTGATTATGAAAACACAGATGGGAGCTGGCTCAGGAAGACACTTATATTCTCTGCTACTGAAGAAGTTGAGTTTCATCTTATTGATGATGGGACGCTACCAAAAGATTTTAAGCACAGAAATAAGATCAGAGCATCATGCCAAGACGCAGCTAAGCAAAACCTATAATACTTAGTAAGGTGTGAGCAGTTTCACACTTTCAATAATCAAACACAAAGATCTTATAGATCATCAGTCCAACCCAAATATTTTACGATGTAAAGTAAATCTGATTAGAAATGAAAGAAGCTAAGATTGAGAATTATCTCAAGTTTAAGTGAGACTACTGCTCATCTCAGGCCCTGTGATTTGAGGAAATTATGACTGGGCACCCCTATCTTGTCTCTTCTTATCAAACAAAATCTGTCTTACATTAAAAATCTTAAGTTACAGGACTATCTTCCCTAGTAATCCGCCTTCTACACAAGACATCTATAAAGCCTAGAAATATAAATAACATTTTACTATTTCACTGACTGAAGATGTCTTTGACAACATTATAGATATTTGCCTACATTTGGTAAAGTGTTCCAGACTTCCATGTTTGCTTGTTATTGTTAAATAAACTTTCCTCAGGTAATTTTTCTAATTACAAAAGTAAAGAGAAACAATGAGGTCATGTTAATTGGCACAGGTCTCCCAGGTTTCCCTCCAGATCTGGACACTCACCTTCACGAGGAGCTCAGTGAGCTTCTCCTCCCCACTGTACACTGCTCCAGAGGCTCTCCCTTCGTGCCAGGCGACATCTGCAGAGAAAGACCAGTAGGTCAGTAAGCAGGAAGCTTTGGGAAGGTAGTTAGGCTCTAATAAAAAAGAAAAAGAAAAAAATCTCTTCTATTACAGAAGAAAAAGAAGAAGAAAACCAATGCATTCTTATATTAAATTAAGAAAAAGAATATCAATAAAGAGTTATCACAGTAAAATAAAGATGAAAAATCCTCAATTATTATCAACAAGTACAGAAAGACATTAACAGCATCTAGGTACTAGACAGACTTAAAACAATGCTATCTTCATTCTGTCTTCTAACAACAGAACAATTTTCCTTTATCTGTACTTATTTTCCATATGGTTTTGCTATGACCTCTTTCTGCAATAGCTTCCTCCTTCTCTTTCTAGTCAGTCATAGGAAGCATGGGAACTACTGTGAGCAGAGTTAGCAGAAAAGTGCAAGACAAAAGTCTGAAATTTCAGTACTCAATTATTAGAGAAGGAGCCAGGGAACAAGCTACTATGAGGTATGAACCATGAATACCCTGGTCTCAGGGACACCTCCCTTTAGCCAAATTCCAGCAGCACATGTGTAGCATCCAAGACAAGGAACACGGTCAACTCTGGAATCCCAGTGCTGACAAAGAGAAAAGTTTCCTGGCCAGAAAATAAGACCAGATTATCCTCTTCATGAGGTATTCCCCAGAGACGTTCTACATTACACCAATAAATCTGCTAGTGTGGGTGCCTCAGGTCTTTTTGCTGTAATGTGGCTGTGGCTGTGCCTGTGCCATATTTAACTGCACGTAAACATGGGCTCTCCAAAGCAAAGATCTTCAGCTCTAACAAGAGCCAAAGCCTAGGTAGTAAATATACAAATTCTTCATTCTCACAGCCATCTGTCAACCTCTGACTCATTGCCAGTTTGACTTTGAGGACACTGCTCTGTACCACGCACATCTTCAAACCAGTGGTCACCAGCCTTTCAAAAATAGGGTACAGGGGTTTCACTTCCTGTTCTTTTACTGGCTCTGGAGGATGGCCATGGACAGTGACTTAAAAGTTAAGGGAGGGCAATATGATGGCAGGAACCAGCCCTCATAATCATGGAAATCGCTAATATGCAGGTGCAGGGTGCTCAGTCCTGCTTTCTATCATGTAGGCCCTATGCGCTATCTAATTCTGTACCATCCAATATAAAGACCTAAACATATGTCACTTTAAAGGGCATTTGTCAAAATGCAACATAGTATCCCAAACTGGATCCTCAAATAAAGGACATTAGTAGAAAAACTGATGAAACAGAAAGAGAATTTGTAATGTAGTTAGTAGTATCGCACCAATGTTAATTCTTTTAGTTACAAGCAATGTACCATGGTTATATAAGATGTTAATATCAGGAGAACTGACTGAAGGGCATATGGAAATCTGTCTCATTTTTGCTACTTTTCTATGAATCTAAAATTATGACAAAATAAGAAGCTTATTTTGAAAGAATACTTGCAATTTGACCTTAATAAAATATAAACATGCCTTTGTTTGTATTAGTAATAGCAATAATAAACACTTACTGCACACTTACTTTATGCCAGGCACTATACAGCATTAACATGTATGATCTCATTTAATCCCATAATCACCCTTTCAGGCAAGGACTGCACTATTATTATTACTATCCCCATTGTACAGCTATAGAAACTGGGGCCTGCAGAAGTTAAATAACTCACCCAAAGTCATAGTTCAAATGCTAAAACCATGACATGAATCCAGGCTGATTCCATAAGTTAGATGCTTAAAGCACTGTTTGGTGTATCTATTTAGCCTTCCCATATGTGCTCACTCATATATATGAACATATACACATAAACACTATTAACATTCTGAGACACAGACAGATAAACAGATACAGATAAACAGAGATGAATACACTTGATGGATTATCAAATCTGGATAATGGAATTACAGCAAATTATTTTTCTTTTGTGTCTTTAAACAGGATTTCACAATTTTTACATGAATCCATATTTCATTTGTATTACATATACTGTCTTCCCTTAAACACAAATGTATTTGTTTTATTCCTGATTACAAAAGGAAATGGAACCAACTTCCACTGTCTCAGAGATGTGCATGTGTTATGGATAAAGGATATATCCAAACATAACTTTTTTTTTTTTTTTTTTGAGACAGAGTCTCACTATGTCACCTTGGGTGGAGTGCTGTGGCATCACAGCTCACAGCAACCTCAAACTCTTGTGCTTAAGTGATTCTCATGCCTTAGCCTCCCAAGTAGCTGGGACTACAGGCCAAAATGCCCAGCTATTTTTATTGTTGTAGTTGTCATTGTTGTTTGGCAGGCCTGGGCCAGTTTGAACCCACCAGGCTCAGCGTTATGTGGCTGGTGCCCTAACCACTGAGCTATGAGCGCTGAGCCGCCAAGCATAATTTTTAAAATGTTAAATTCAGCCGTTGAAATAGGGAGTAGGCCCACCTACACAAACAAGTACCAAAGATCAGTTATTCTTAACCTATATGAGCACTGAACAATGACAAATGTACTGTTTAAGGAAGCAGACAGCATGCAGCGCCAAGCACCATACCCATGGAGCTGTATTCCTTGAGTTTCTCCAGAACTGCAGATGAGCTCAGACCCTGGGCAGGCAAAGTTTTCACATACTCTTTATCTATTTTCAGGAATGACATGTTCTTGCCAATATCTTCCTTGGCTTTGTTCATCTTCTTCTGAATCTAAAAAAATTAAGTTAATAATAACTTACCGGAGTCTAGCAGAGAGTAGAAGCACCAGTTATGACAATCAGCTGCTAAATGCTAGTCACTACTCAAGTGGTAAAACTAAACTAGGATGATGTATTTTCTTAAAGCAATGTGGTGATATTCTGACTGATCAGCAATTTTACGACATGTGCAACAGCCTCTTTGAAGTCTGAAGAGCCAACCGTCTCTCAATTTCCCCTATCTCTTTTCCCTGCCATATTGGCATCACCACTGCTTCATTTAGTTGGCATTTGCTGAAGTCAGCCCATCCCTGAGGGCAATATTTGGACCTTGATCCTGCCTTGGCAGCAGCTACAGTGTATACACTAAAGAGTGAAAGGCAGACCCATGAACAGTAGCCAAAAAACCAGCCACACTGCAGTAAAGGGGACTCTGGTCTTTGGACAAGTGATGAGCTTCTGCAACAGACACACACAGAGTGCACCAGAAATTTGGAGGCCCCATATGATTTCCCACATACAAGCACAAGGTATTCTAAGAATTCATTGAGGAAGACTCCACTTTATCTCCTTAAGCTGCTGTTGACAGCTTGCACTGTCTGACCCTAAAATGCTAGGAGGAACTAAAGTCCTTTCAAGTTTGCAGTTTATCAACTATGGTTATTTTTTCCATCCTCATAGCCATGGCTGCTGAGCCATTTTATTCATTCGCTCCCTCATTCAATAAATATCTGTTGCTACAGCAGGTTCACTACAGTGAACAAAGCAAGCTTAAGCAGTGGTATACACAGTGAAAGAAAACAACTCCTGTTGCCATAAAGCTTATTTTTAGGGGAAGAGACAAAAAACAGGAGTCAGGTAATGAAAAGTACTGAGGAAATAAAACCAGAGTATAGTAAGGCGGCAGAATGGCAGGAGCTGCTATTTAGACAAGAGATTCTTGAGAGGTAGGTTTGGGGAGAGAGGCCACATGGCTTAATTTCTATGTATTACAGTGCCGTAGTTTCAGCAGAATACTTATTAAAGTTTGACACCCAAGCTCTCAATCCAAATGATTAAGATTATCTCATCTCTAGCCATGGTTAAGTAGAATACAGAGGATCTTCTTAAGTATGGCCCTCAATAAAACCATAGGGAAAACCACTCTTTTAAAAGAGGTCTGCAACAATTGAGCAGGTCATCATTGGCAGGTAGCAGAGCCCACACTCTTGGGCAATGACCAGGCACGCTGTAGACATGGAGATATTTTTAAAATTGTAAATAAAAAATTACACCCAAGGAACATGGAGCAGGAACAAACCATGAAAGCTGAGCTGAGCTTCCACGTGTAGAAGATGCTGTTGCAATAAAATGAAACCAATAATGAGAAGTATATTAGAAAGCACAGCAAATACTTCCTCACCCCTAATTCTTGCTTCATAGACTGCATCACATTACCCAATTTTAATTTCTTTATAGCATCTATTTCTTTTTTTTTTTTT
>NW_003852403.1:14654365-14668284 GCF_000181295.1 Otolemur garnettii
ATGAAATTCTCATGTGTTTGTTTACTTGTTTATTTTCTATGAAAGGAAGGAATTGGTCTCATTCACCACTATATCCTCAGCACCCAGAAAATCATTTGATGCTGAGCAGGTGCTCAGTAAACATGTATTGACTAAGTGGATGAAAGTGGATAAATGAGAGTGGGGCACACGTGCGCGCATGCACACACACACACACACACACACACACACACACACACCAAACAGCTTTTTAACTCTAAGCCTCAGGATCTGATCCTGAAAAATAGAATATGATTATTCTCTAGAGTTTCTGTTATTTCATAAACTTAAGAATGGGTTCTGAAATTCTAACACTTGTCTCAAAATCTGGAAATTAAAGGAGAAGAGTAAGGAGAATGAGGACAGAAACACAATGTAAGAAATATTAAAGGAAGCTCTCTGTCCTCTGTGCTATTGTCCAGCTTCTAAAGTCCCCTGCCCCCTCCCCTTACTCTGTTAAGGACTAAAAGAGATTTACCTGGAGGGCTTAATATAATCTGGGGACAAACAGAATGGTATCTGTTCATTCCTCTTCACCACCCCAGTTATTCTGCTTCCCTACAGGAAATAAATCTGAAAATACATATTTCTGGCACCACTAGCACAGTAGCCTGAATGAATTTTAGCCAAAGGCTAAAGAGAACTATCATCTCTTCTGGTTTGGCCAGGAAAGGGGAAAGGGAATTGAAAGAAAATCTGAAGGCAGGTAAAACTGGGGAAGACCAAAGTAAAGTTGAGGGTCAAGGCAGGGTAATTAAGGAGATGAAGACATCAAGGATTCATGTGCCTTGCTTACAGTTTGCAAAGGGGTGTATCCTCATCTATGACAAAGAACCTGTAGGAAGGGTACAGAGGTGACTACCTTATCCTCAGTGTGGGTGAGAATAAAGAAGATACAATGAAGGGGACAGACTATCCTACAGAGAGGTGAAAAGGGCAACAGAATAGTTTGGTTAGTCGTTAAGTTTCTAAATCTGGGTTGAGCAAACTATAGCCAGGGCCCACCTATGCTCTGGCCTACCCATGTTCATACAGACAGTTGCACTAGCACCCAGCCAGGCTATTCCATAACTTGTCCTCCTCTTGCTGCTTTCCCTCCACAAGGGCAGAGGTGAGGAGTTGCAACAGACACAGTAGAACCTAAAGAGTCCCTGATGTTTCCTATCTAGCCCTTTATAGAAAAAGTATGCCAACCTCTAACCTAAAGCAACCTCCAGATCAGTGATTTTAACCAGTGTGCCACAACACACTGGTGTGCTCTGAGAGGATCTTAGGTGTGCTATAAAAAATTTTAAAGATCATTAATTAAATTATTTTCAAAAGAAGTTCAAAGGACAGTAACTATACTCTTCTTTTTACTTTTTTTTTTTTGATCAACATAATTTAAGTGTGCTCCAAAAGTTTAACTATAGGTTCAAGTGTGCCATGAGATAAAAAAGATTGAAAAATACTGCTTTAGATAAATATCTAAATTCAGCCAGCCACACATTGTTCCAAAGCACTATAACACTACATCTAGGTTTTCTAGTTTCAAATTCTTCTTCCTTAATAGGCTTCTCCTCTCTCCTTTACCCTAATACATTAGAGAAAGGGTTAAGTCAGTGTTTCTCAACCTCGGCCCTTTTGACGTTTTAAGCCAGACATAATTCTGTTGTGGTACTGTCCTGTACACCGCAGGATGTTTAGCAACACCCCTGGATACGATCCACCAGATGCCAACGGCACTCCACCTGAGTTGTGACAACCTAAAATGTCTCCAAATGTCCCCTAGAGGCAAGGGACAAAATCATCCTTCCCCCTTAAGAATATTAGTCTTAGTAAATAGGAAAAAAGAGGTATGATTATCAAGAGGAGATTATCTACTGCTTACCTTCTCCCCCCAAATGGGAGCCTTCCTCATGAGCTTAAAAGTCTTCTTTTTAAACCTTGACCATAAACCTAAAAGAAACAAATGGTTCTATTAGTTAAAAAGATTTCCATTTCCATGCTAGTCCTAATACAGCAACTATTCAAGGCATCCTCACTTGCCTTCAGATTGCCAAGACAGAGTTTCTTTACTTAAAAAAAAATAACAAACCAAAAAAACCTTTTAAATATAAATTTTTAAATAAGTCATACATTTATATGGCTCAAAATTTAAAATAAACACACACCTACAGAAAAGTTTCCTTCTCCCTCATCTATCCCCCAGACCTTTATCCCACTCTCAGGTAAACACTACTGTTTGTTTCTGGTGTACCCTGTCCTTCCAGAGCTTCCTTATGCAGATACCAGCAACAGTAAAGATACATTCCTACTTGTCTCCCTTTTTTAAACAAAAGGTAGTATACTCTAGCACTGTACTAAACCTTATTTTTCTATTTAGGACTATTATCTTAAAGATCAAAGCTTCTTCAATCATTTTTGTGAATATTCCATTACATAGATGTACCATAATGTATTTAAACTGCCCCTTACTGATGGACATATTGTTTCTAATATTTGCTATTACAAACCATGCCAATATAAATAACCTTGTAACACATACCATCTTATATACATACAAGAATTCCTACAGGATAAATTTCCAGAAGCAGAATTACTGGGTCAAATGATACATGTATTCCAGAATTCTTGGCCTTATCAACATTTCCAGATGCCAAAGATTTCTCTTTCTTCTCCCAAAACAAATAGCCAGAGTCCACTTTTTTTTTTTTTAAAAGAATCTGGGTTCCAGTGTCTAATACAACAAAGATCCTAACAATATTTTCTGGACCTCAAAAGGCCTTCAAAATCATAGATGCCAATCAGAGTCCATTCTGTCAGGCAATACATAGGACAAACAGAAATTCCATCCTGCTGATTACAATAATTATAAACACATGGCATCTAACTAGACCGATATGCCATTTAATGCATTCACATTCGGTGTATCTCAATTGCCGGTGACAACAGTTTAGTGTTCTGAGGTTGGTACAGAAGGCATTATACACTATCCACAAGTGACATAAAGGGCAGTGGAAAATCAGAGCATCAATATTTGCTCAAGGCCAAGGATCAAATCAGAGATGGAGCAGAAATTTAACTGAAGTCTTCATCTTTTTAGTCCAGGACTCCCAGGACTGACTCTACACTGCTTCAAACGCATGATAGGAATTTTCTGTTACCCCAAACAAGTTTATTAAGAATCAAGATCTAGCTTTTCTCCAAGACAGGAACTGAATATGAACCTTTACTGCATTCCTAGGGAATCTGGTCATTTCAACTTTCCTGGCCAAGAGGAGCTTCATCTCCATTCAACAACCATAAGAAGGGTCTGCATGTTGCGTTCCTATCTATTTCACGATGCTTGGCATCTCTACTAGTTGTTTCTGTTTAGGCTGTTTCCATGTCTTTCTGCCTCACCCTATAGCCAAGAGTCTATAAACACCTAGGAAAAAAACAGGTAACTTAGACATGGAATAGACTTAAATGACTTGTTTGTAATTACATTTCTGTTTAAATGTTGTAATGTTTCCTTTGTAATTTACACATGAGATCTTGTTTTATGTACTTCTTCTCATGTATAGCATTTTCTACATTACTAAAAATTCTTCTGGCTCGGCACCTGTGGCTCAAGTGGCTAAGGCACCAGCCACATACACCTAAGGTGGTAGGTTCGAATCCAGCCCAGGCCGCCAAACAACAATGATGGCTGCAACCAAAAAATAGCCAGGTGTTGTGGTGGGCGCCTGTGGTCCCCGCTACTTGGGAGGCTGAGGCAGGAGACTCGCTTGAGCCCAGGAGTTGGAGGTTGCTGTGAGCTGTGATGCCATAACACTCTACCCAGGGGGACAGCTTGAGGCTCTGTCTCAAAAAAAAAAAAAAAAAATTCTTCCTATACGTATTTTTAAACGTTATCATAACAGTCTCCCTAATAACTATAACCTAATGTTAGATATTTTAGCTGATTGCTATCCACCTATTTCTAACAACGTTACAGCTATAAAGATTCAGAACTGCTTCCTTATTTAATAGATGAAGTAATGAATGAGGTAGAAAGAAGTCTAAAAATCAGCAAACTGGGCCTGTTGTCTAAAAGTATAATAATGTGAGTAGATGGACAATAAAAGAATAGACTAATTTTGTGAAAATTGTGATTTAAAAAAAAAAGGGTCCAGATGAAAAGAACAGAATACAGGATCAGAGATGGAGAAATTAAAAACTAAAATATTGTGGCAATGCCCTAAAAATATTATCTCAAAAGTAAAAGTCCCCAGAGATACAGAAATAAAGTATTTGGAGATCAGGCACAGTGGCTCATGCCTGTAATCCTAACACTCTGGGAGGCCAAGGCAGGTAGATTGCCTGAGCTCAGGAGTTCGAGACCAGCAGAGCGAGACTTAGTCTCTAAAAGCTAGCCGGGCAGTGTGGCAGGCACCTATAGTCCCAGCTACTCAGGAGGCTAAGGTAAAAAGATTGCATAGAACCCAAAAGTTTGAGGTTGCTCTGAGATATGATGCCACAAAGGTGACAAAGTGAGACACTGTCTCAAAACAAAAAACAAACAAAGAAAGTAACGGAATGTTTTAGTGGTAGTTATCAAGGGCTGAGGATAGGAGGAAAGGGAGGACTGGGGAGATGTTGGTCAAAGAATACAAAATTCCAGTTAGATTTGAGGAATAAGTTCAAGAGATCAGGATGATACAGTAAGTAACAATGTATTATATACTTAAAAACTGCTAAGACAGTAGGTTTTAAGTGTTCTCACTGCTACAAAAAGTGAGATAATGCATATATTAATTAGTTTGATTTAGACATTCTACAATGTATACATATTTCAAGACATCATGTTGTATCATGAATATATATATGTTGTATCATAAATATATATAATTTTTCTTTGTTAATTTTTAAAAAATAATTTTTAAGGTAACGAAATAGGAAATGCCAGTATGCCAGTGTAAGAACAACGATGCATGGATCCTGACTGTTTACAAATTCACAAGAATGATGGTTTGGGGGTTTTTTGTTTGTTTGTTTGTTTGTTTTTTGAGACAGTCTCACTTTGTTGCCCGGGGTGCAGCGTCATGGCATCATAGCTCACAGCAACCTCAAACTCTTGGGCTCAAGAGATCTTCTTGCCTCAGCCTCCCGAGTGGCTGAGATTACAGGCATCCACCACAATGCCCAGCTGTTTTTAGGGATGGGGTCTCACTCTTGTTCAGTCTGGTCTCAAACTCCTGAACTCAGGCAATCCACCCACCTGGGCCTCATTGAATGCTAGGATTACAGGGGCAAGCCACTGAGCCTGGCCAAGAATGATGCCTCTTGATCCTCCTATCACCCTTGTGACTAGGTAAGACAGGCTTTATTATGCCGTTTATAGTGAGGAAATAGGCTAAGAGAGCTTGAGGGTGTTGCCTGAGGTGCTGCAGAGAGAAACTGAGTTTATCATCTCCTCCCACCACGTAAAGGTGATTTCTGTTGCTGAACTCTGGACAGCCCAAGTTAAAATCAACATGACAGTAAAAAGTAGTAAGCTATGAGCTGATAATGAGAGCAGAATGAAGAGATAACACCCCCGAGAGCTGTTAACCACCCCACAGTTCTCTACATCCTTTATCCCAGAACTACCCTCTCCCCTCAAGAAGGGACTGCAAATTGGAAGATCAGCAAAATTTATCACTAGTCCAGACTTTAGACTCCTCTGGAACAATATACTAAAAATAACTTGACTGTTCAGCAATACCTGAGCAAGGTACTAAAAATACGGCAATTCTATCAAAATCATCCCTGACCTCTGGAGGAAAGACATTTTTATCTATGTCTAAAATTTAAAGATGGAAGTTACAAAATAAAAGTGTGTACTGTGTACAGGTGCTGAACTGTGTGAAACTGTCAATACCCAATGACTTTTGACCCGTAACAATGATATTTTGTATGGTTCAAACTGATTCAGATATACACGCAGAGATACATAAATAGTGGTATGCTTCAGTAGGAAGATTTTAATTTTGTTTTTACATGCTTATCTATGTTCCCCAAATTTTCTACAGAGCATATGTACTGCTTTTGTAATTTAAAAAGTTATTATTAAAAACAAAAGAACGAAAATGGTTTGTAGTTCAGCCCACAAAGATTTAGATAGCATATCTCATTAATATACTGCTACGATAATTTTTTCACAAAATGTTCAGAGGCCAGTACATTCCTTTTAAACACAAAAAGCAGGTAGTAAGTAGGATCAGGACCTAAGATGGCTGTGCCTCTACTAAGCTAGTTAAGTGAAAGGCCTGGCACCGGAAGCTATAGAACTAAAAACAGAAGTAAATACCCACTCACAAAAAATAAAAAATATATGAGGTAATGTATGCTAATCAACTCAATTCCACAAAATGACATGTTGTACAAGATAATTATAAACAATTTTTACTTGCCAATTAAAATAAATTTTTAAAATTATTTTTAAAGGAAGTAAATACCTAAACTTAATACTAATCATAGAAAAAAAAAAATCTCAAGATCTCTAACCTTAGTCTGGTTTGACAAATGTTCCACCTTGAAAAGTACACAGAAAGATGTTTGCCAGGGACTACTTACGGGGAAAGGGCAATGAGGAGTTATTATTTAATGTTTATTAAAATAAAGTCTCAGTTTGGGATGATGAAACAGATCTGGGGATGGTTGGTAGTGAAGGCTACACAAGGATATCAATGCACTTAATGCTACAGAACTGTACCCTTAAAAATGGCTAAAATGGTAAATTTTCGGTTATACATATTTTATCACAATAAAAAGAAAGAAAGAAAAGTACATTCATTATATTGTATATAATGAGAGTCTTCTGAAACGTGGCATTTCACCTGGTAGGATGATGGGCTCCCTCCTCCCTGAATTGAATGCTTCTTGGGAAAGACGTAAGCCCAAGAGGAATGACAAGGGCTGCTTCCACACCCAACCCATCAAACTAATGCAGCACGAGGGCCCGCCAGCCTCATTTGCCACAGTTTATGAAAAAATCTTGCAAGATGAGTAGCAGCAACTAAAAACTAGGTTTTTTAAAGTTGGCGTGAACTGAAAATTTTAGATAGGACAGTGACGTCTCATTTCCACTTTAATTAAAAAGCTCTACACACTGGAACCTGCTTCTTGGGTGTCATGTTTTGCAATGGTTACTGCACCATAATGTTTACTGCGCCATAATGTTTACTGCTTAATGGCTACCTGCATGGTAAAAAAGAAAAACCAGAAATCTGCCTTTTAAATTGCCTTTCCTGAGGGAAGAGGAAGAAAAGGAAAGAAAGTGTAGTTAAAGAGCTCATTCAAATAGATATTATCAGGGAAGCAAAGCTTTGTGGTAATTTCAAACAAATGAGAAATGACTAATGATTTGCTTCAATGTTATTAGTTTCTTACCCTAGGGAAGTTAAGAGATACCCTGCTAAGAGTGGGGAAGGGGTGCAGGGGGTGTCACAGAACACCCACCACCAAGCCTACTATTAACAGTTATATTTAGGTGCAAAGAACACTTATCAAGCACATCCTGCAGAGGAAAATAACTCACAAGAACGCAACATGTACCCAGGTTTCTAGGTGAGGAAAAGACAGTGGATAGAAGAGGGGCTTAGAGCTGAGGAAGGGTGGGGGATTTACAGCACATCACTAAGAGACTTCTCATCTTCCGCACCCTACAAAGTGGCCTCCTCCTTCCCAAGTTTATCTGAGTTGCTACCAGGAAGTTCAAAGTGCACTTTCCCCTAATAACATCAGAAGTTCAGTTCCAAGAGAACAAGGACCTTATACTACTGGTATGAGTATCCCCAGATGGTAAGGTACCTGGCAAATAACAGGTACTCAGATGGTCACTGTATAAGTGCTGTTCCAATCTTACCTCATCTTTACTGAAAAGGATAGCCCAAAATGAAAGCATGATTCCTGTTGTAGGAATTCTAGGTGACACAATTATGTTCTAGGGAAGAAACTGGTACTTTTGCCAGTTTAAGGTTTAAGCCACACTCTAAGATTATCTGTAGATCTTTACAATGACTAATTCTAAGGAATGTTTATGTAAGTTACAAATCCAAAAAAACAACCTGAGCAGTAAGAGTTACACAAGGGTCATATTATAACTTCACCAATTTAGAAGAAAGTGTACTACTTTCCATTTAAACAATTTTTTTCTTTTTTTGAGACGGAGTCTCACTTTGTTACCCTGGATAGAGTGCTGTGGCATCATTAACTTACAGCAACCTCAAACTCTTGGACTCAAGTGTTCTCTTGCCTCAGCTTCCCAAGTAGCTGGTACTACAGGTGGCCAGCACAATGCCTGGGTATTTTTAGAGATGGGGTCTCCCTCTTGCTCAGGCTGGTCTCAAACCTCTAAGCTCAGACAATCCATACACCTCCCAAAGTGCTAGGATTACTGGCATGAGCCACCGCACCCAGCCATTTAAACATTTTAAAAATCAAAACAAAACAAAAGGTAAGAAATTCATCCAATCTGTCAGCAATGGATTCCAAGGCTTCTGACATTCCCCCACACCTTTAAAGAGGGAACATGTACTTACTCTCTGGCTGGAAGACAAACTCATATACCCAGACAATCAGCAGGGTCCACAAGACACTCCATGCAATGAGCTGCCAGGGCTCATACTTGGTACAATGCCCATTTACATAATTCTTGGCTTTTGTAGAGTATACTTCCAAAATCTCTAAGTAGGGCTCAAAGGACTTCTAGAAATACAAGAAAAAAATAGAAACATTACATTCAGTGAGAGACAGAAAGTCTATTCTTAGTTTTGTCATTCAAATCTCATTTTTCAAGGGCAAATTCAATCCCTATCTGGCCCCACCTCAGCAAAAATCTTATCATCCATCCACTACAGCCCTCAGAACTTGTGTACCAGTCACTCTGGTATAATGCTGCCACTCACAAACCATGTGGACTTTGATGAGAGCTGTGATCTTTTACCTATTTTATGTAATAAGAGTTAAGCTAGATCATCATTCTAGCCCTAAAGATTGAGTAAAGCATGACTACCAGTATTAACTGCTCTATTAACTAATCAAACTAATCCTCTCAATATGAATGGCAGTTCTCTTCCTCTCTACTTTATTTGAATCCTTTCCCTTCTCTAACCCAGTGGTTAGCAAACTGGTCATCTATAATGGGCCTTGATACTGCTGCAAATGCAATCATAGTATATGAACAAATGACCAACATAATTAAATTATTTTCCAACACAATTATGAACCCTGAAATCTGAATTTCACATAATGTCCATGTGTCATAAAATAATCTTTTTTAAAATGTAAAAATTGGGCAGCACCCATAATACCTCAGTGGGTAGGGTGCCAACCATATACAGTGAGGCTGGCAGGTCCCAGGCCAGCTAAAACAACAATGACAACTGCAACAACAACAACAAATAGCTGGGCTTTGTGGTGAGCACCTGTAGAATCCCAGCTACTTGGGAGGCTGAGGCAAGAGAATCACTTAAGCCCAAGAGTTTGAGGTTGCTGTGAACTGTGACACCAGGGCGACAGCTTGAGACTCTGTCTCCAAAAAGAAAAAAAAAAAAAAAAGTAAAAATTATTCTTAGCTAATGTATCCTACAGAAACAGGTGGGGGGCCAGATTTGGCCTGTAGGCCATGATTTGTTTACCAATCCCTATTCTAAGGCCCTACTTTACTATAAAGTCAGGGACCATACCTTACCATCATGTGTATCCCTCAATATACAAGGGTACAAGCAAGAAAAAATCGTCTCATCTGTAAGCACACCAGAGTATCTCATTCACGAGAATCCATCTCTCCCCTACTCTAGTACTCATGTGTGATAAGCCCTACAAAGAGCTTATCTCAGCCTGCCTTGCAGTCTACTCATCTGTTCCTGAATAACCTGACTATATGGTCAGATCCTCAAAGACCGACAGTTCATAGTCATATTAACAATGCCCCAAAGTCCCCTGCACAAAATAAGGTCATTTGATGGTTTGTTATTCATTTACTTATTCAACATTTATTAAGCACATCCAATTAATTAAGGCATTAAATTGGGGAAGTATTCAGATAAATATCCTATTTCCTTGTCCTCACTAAGCTTATAATCTAATGGGAGGGATGCATGTGTATCTATATATAAAAACACAGGCACACACATGCATAAACAAATAATTAAAACTTTCTAGGGGAATAGCTATTTAAAAAATACTTGCTAAGGGAAAGCTCTGAAGAAGACCCATCTAATTCCATCTGAGGGGAAGATAATGACAGAGGATAAAATTAAGATAGTTAAAACAGTTAAAAAATTCTCTAGGCAAAAAAGAAAAAAGGAAAAGTCACACCGGCAATTAGAGAACAATAGCTGCAAACACATAAAAAGAATATGGGGTAGCAACAGTTCTATGTGCTTAGTATAAGCCACATGATAGCCGGGACTACATCTGGCTTATCCCATGCAAATTTCCCAACATACGGCAGAGCACCCGGCCCACCATTTGTACTGAAAACAAACCAGGGCACTGTCTAACAGTCCCCAAGTGAGTGAAGACATCCATCAGAGGACCAAGTCTGAGAGAAGTATACTAGGTCCATATTAAAAATGGGCTTGAGGGGAAGGAGAGGCAGATGTATAGCAGGAGAGAGGAAAGATTATTTAAACAAAATAACATTTTAAAAAATCAAAATAAATTTTCAAAAATGGGCTTGGGAAAAAAGAGCACAGAGAGGAGAAGCCCAAACAAACTGATAGGAACATCTGTAAAGTCATGTGTTGGTGTCTATTAACATTTCAAATGCACCTTTTGACCTAGCAATTCCACTTGTAAGAATGATGTACACATTCTTACACATGTATACAAAGAGACATTCAAGAACATTTAGTTCCATGTTCCTTGTAAGAGCAAAAGAAAAAATATAAACAGCATAAATATCATCCATAACCATAAATGGTTAAACAAACTATAATATACACATTTTATGTACCCATATTATGATACATCAAAAAAATAGATTTAGGGCGGCGCCTGTGGCTCAAAGAAGTAGGGCACTGGCCCCATATGCCGGAGGTGGCGGGTTCAAACCCAGCCCTGGCCAAAAACTGTTTAAAAAAAAAAAAAAATAGATTTACATAAAACTACATGGAAAAACGTCCAGAACACAGTGTTGAGTAAAAAGAAGCAAATTACAAAACAACAACAATAAAACAAAAAAGGTATGAATTGTCAAGCATGAGAGTAAAAAGATAACATGTAAATAGTTAAGATAACTGGTAAGAGATAATTAGGAGAAAGAGATTAAATCTGACACAAAAATTTTACTTAGGAGATTACTGTTAACAGTCTAGGAGACAAATAAATTGGGTTTGACCTTAAGCAATATAACACTGGGGATAAAAATTACTATAATTTGAAAGACATTCTGGTGATAAAGCAAACAGGATTTGGTAACTTCTTAGATATGGGAAATATGGAGTTGGACGAGTATAGATAATTCTAATTTTTCAAGTTCAAGTCTGAGAGACTGGTCACCATTAACCATGGTAAGACTACAAGAAGAAAGAAAACTGAAAAAGGTAGAAGATATATTGAGAAAAAGATAATGACATTGGTTTGAGTTATGTTCCTGTTAGATATCCATTTGTAATGTTACAGGGGGAGTGGGAAAGCTTAGGAGGATAGATACTCCACAAATGATAGTTGAAAACATTTGTAACTGCAATGGCATGAATTTTCCCCTGAAAATTCCTACCTTAAAGTCTGACCCTCAAGCTGAAGGTGTTAGGAGGTGGGAGTTTTTGAAGCCCTGGTGAACAGGACTAGAGCCCTTAAAAGAGACACCAAGAGAGCCAATTCGCCCCTTCCACCATGTGAGTGTATAGTCAGAATGTGCCATCTATGAACAACTTCTAAGAGGTCCACCTTTTAGGAAGTAAGTCTCATAAGACAGCACATCTGCTGTTGTCTTGATTGATCTTGGGCTTCCTGGCTTCCTCTGAACTGAGAAACAATGTTCTGTTGCTTATAAGCCACTCCACCATTTATGGTCTTTTGCTACAGCAAGGTGAACAGACTAAGCCAATAACCTTAGTATTTAGACTGTTGTATAAGGCAATTAACACTAAGCAAATATTGGGTTCCCTAGAGGGCTACCCATGGAAACAGTGTATCTGCAACCCCTCCAATAGTTCTTAGTGGCCTTTCCCCAGAGCCCACTGTTGCATCAACAACCTTAATCCTGCAAAGCAGTTGCAGTACAGGTCAAAACCCAAGACTAGGAGTCTATCATCAAAGACATGTCATGATCTCCAACATTATAAAGAATCTTCTAACTAGGCACAGGGACTCAAGGCTGTAATCCCAGCAAATTGAGAGGCTGAGGGGGTGAAGACTGAAATTTGGGAAGCCTGAGACCAGGAGTCCATGATCATCCTAGGCAACAGAGGGTCGTCTCCACAAAGAAATTTCAAAATTAGCTGTGTGTGATGGCATATGCCTACAGTCCTAGCTACTTGGGAGTCTGAGGCAGGAGGATCACTTGAGGAGCTGGAGTTACAGTGAGTTATGACTGTGCCACTGTACTCTTTCCTGGGTGACACAGCAAGACCCTGTCTTTGATTACAATAAATTAAAAAAATAATCTTCTAATGTTACAACTCTGGTTAAACCATATGATTAAACAATATGTAACGAATGAGACAACTGAAGAATAATCATTCAGACCAGCTTTTCTTCTGGTGATACCAATTCCTAATTCATCCAGAAAATAGAAGCTACCAATATCAGAAGATGATTATAGATAATATAAACTCTTCACAGCACTGAAAAAAAAGTAATAGGGACCCAGCAAAAAAAACCAGTAAATACAATTTACTTTTTTTAAAGCCTTAAAGTTAACATACAAAGACATTCTTCATTAACATTTATAAAATTATATTCTACAAGAACATATTTTCTTCGTAATTGCTTTGATTCTTAAGAAGATAATGGGAATCTTTGAATTCGAAGAGGGTATTTTAAGAGGAGATATATCTCTAAGTTCTCTACCTCTAAAGCTTCCTGAGTAGGAAATTAGTTGATCACAGAAATTACATCTCCTGGCATCATCCTAAATCCTTCTAGGTTACTACAAACAACCTAGGCTCAGTCCCTAATGAAGAGGCATCTCACAACACTGACAGCTCATTGCATTACTGAGCTCTGTGGGGTAATATAGCCTATCTCTTTGGAAAAAAGTTCCTGTGGGCCTTGAAAACAGCACAAACCCCAGGCCAGGTCCTGATGCAATACTCCAGCCCTTGGGAAACACAGAATCTAGGACCTGAGGGGAACCTGGGAGGTCAAGTCCAACATTTTCACTTTTCAAGCAGAGGCTCCAAGGTGAACTGATATGTCTAAGCTCATACAGACTTAGGTATGGGACAGAGTATGCCTAGGAACCAGAGCCTCCTGACTCAGTCCTAAGTACTCTGTTTCAATTCCTGATTCTCAGTATTCATGTGCAGATGATCACTTAACATAGTATAATCCAGTGGCATCTAAAAAGTTTTCTTTGCAATTTACGTTCTTGGCAGAATCTATCTTAGATATATGGTACTGTTCATAACAAACTAAAACTGTGTATCTAGGTCATGACTACAGATAAACAATTAGACAGAGATGGCACAAGAACCAAATTACTGTTTTTCATCATGTCTTTAGCTTATAACAATACACTTTTTGTCTGTAATGTACTGCATATATATTTATAATTATAATTCTTAGGCTTCTATTTCAACTTAATCTTTGCATTTATTTATTTATTTATTTATTTTACATGTGTTTATTAGGTTTCTACTTTTTGCCTTCACAAAATTAAAAAGGCTTAAAATGTAATTAACAATAACAATGTTTAAGAAAAGGACTAGAGGCTCGGCGCCTATAGCTCAACCGGCTAAGGC
>NW_003852403.1:14669372-14670485 GCF_000181295.1 Otolemur garnettii
TCACTTGAGCCCAGGAGTTGGAGGTTGCTGTGAGCTGTGATGCCATAGCACTCTACCCAGGGGGATAGCTTGAGGCTCTGTCTCAAAAAAAAAGTATAATATTAAATTTAAAAAACTGCTAATAACCTTATGTAGTATGAAGATTCAAAATATTAACTACTTTAAGAAGCTATTATCAGCTTGATGCCTGTAGCACAGTGGTTACGGTGCCGGCCACACATGCACTGAAGCTGGAGGGTTCAAACCCAGCCCGGGTCAGCTAAACAAAGACAACTGCAACAAAAAAAATTGCCAGGCATTGTGGTGGGTACCTGTAGTCCCAGCTGCTTGGGAGGCTGAGGAAAGAAAATTGCTTAAACCCAAGAGTTTGAGGTTGCTGTGAGCTGTGATACTACAGCACTCTACTGATGGCGACATAATGACACTCTGTCTCAAAAAAGAAAAAAGACGCTATTATCAAATGAGAGTAAATTAACCAGTCTTTGTCTTGTGTATTCCATTTCCAATCTAATGAAGAGGTTTCAGCTGATGCCTCAAAGACATCTAAATAGTACACAATAATCCCAGTCATGACTGGACAAAAGGCAGCTGCTAGAATTTATGGAAGCTGAGGTGCCTACTAGCCCCCAATAATATGAAACTCTGTCAGCCCTCAAACTTCTTCAAGGGAACAAGACATTTTCACAAATGTATGCAAAAGCAGAAGTCTACAAATCCTGTAAATCTGGGGCATGATATCTGTTAGGCCAGTGAGTTTCAAACTATTCTAATACAGCCCTCAGAGAAATGTATTTTACAACATAATCTATTATACAAAGAAATAGAAAAATACAAAACCAAAAGAATACCTAACACTTGGCTCGGCGCCTGTGGCTCAAGTGGCTAAGGTGCCAGCCATGTACACCCAAGGTGGTGGGTTCAAATCCCCAGCCCAGGCCCGCCAAACAACAATGATGGCTGCAACCAAAAAATAGCTGAGCATTGTGGCAGGCGCCTGTGGTCCCAGCTACTTGGGAGGCGGAGGCAGGAGATTCGCTTGAGCCCAGGAGTTGGAGGTTGCTGTGAGTGTGATGCCATGGCACTCTACCCAGGGGGACAGCTTGAGGCTCCTGT
>NW_003852403.1:14670523-14690309 GCF_000181295.1 Otolemur garnettii
AAAAAAAAAAAAAAAAATACCTAACACTTTATTATGTGTGATCTTCTATTTCCTCCTCCTCCTCATTTTTAATGATTGGCCCACTAAATTGATTTTGTGTTCCTCTAAATGGACCGTGACCTGCGCTTTGAAAATCTCAGAGTGATTTTACTTCTGGCTTCCTTAAATTTAGAACGTGATTGTGTAAGGCAATAAGGAAAATAACACTAACATTATTTTCCACTCTACACAATCTCAGTGCATTTTATTTATGACTTATTCTCTTAACATTTTTGTGAGGTCAGAATTATGATCTGAAGCAATAAGCCCAGGAGATTCATCCTTCCAGCCAGTCATGAGTACTTTCCTACCAATACTATCCCACAACTATTCCTAATGATACTTTTAGTCCCCAAATCACTTTAAAGAGAGCAAAATATTTCATAAGGAAGTGTCTCATTGTAACACTATCCAATTCTCCACCATCCACTCCTTTTTCCCACCACCCCCCAAAAACCTTTTTTGACAACTGGTGTAGCTTTTCACAACTGACAATTAGGCAGTGGTATTTTTTCCTCATTAAATTTCTTCATTACCAAGTTATTCCTAAAGAAACATTCTACAATGAATATGACTAAGAGAAAAGCCATACAGTAAACATTAACAGCCACACAGGATGATGTGTCTTTCCTTGGCACTAACGCAGTCCTTTCTCCATTATTCACCAGGGTTAACTACCTGCTTTGGTTTGAATGTCCCCTCCAAAACTCATGTTCAAACTTAACTGCCATTGTCACAGTGTTGAGAGAAGAGACCTTTAAAAGGTGATCAAATCGGGAGGTCTCTGACCTTGTGAGTGGGTTAATGTCATTATCATGAGAGTGGGCTCCCAGTAAAATGATGAAGTTCTGGCTCCATTGTCTCTGGCTCTCTCTCACACATACTTACTTGTCCTTCTGCCATGTTATTATGCAGTAAAAACACCCTCAACAGATGCCAGTGCCATGCTCTTGGACTTTCCAGCCTCTAGTACCATATGCCAAATAAACTTCTATTGTTTCTAATTACCCAGTCTGTGATAGTCTGGCAAGGGAATCCAACCTGCAATCACAGGCTGCATGCAGGTTATTTGAGGACTGTTTTGCTTATCTATGTTGGGTATTACGAAAAGCATGCCCGGAACCTTTTCTTTTGCTCTTCAGCTTTCATTACTGTTTGTGTAGTTAATGTGTGCCCCAAACAATTCTTATTCTTCTAATGGGTAGCAGAAAAGAAAAAACAGGGTGGACACCCCTGCCAGTTGTACCAACAGAAAGTGGGCAAAGATGTCACCTGTATTTGTTTCATTCAAAAGCAATCGCATCTCTATTCAGGCAGCCCCACAGAGCTGCCTGCATGCCAGCTCAGAAAGGGCTCTACTAATACTGTCACTGCTACAGGCATGCCTACCACCATATAAGAGTTTCAGTCATTCGACAATTGTTTCCTAAGTGCCTACTCTGTGCGGGCACTATTTTATAGGGATCAGAGTACACCCATTTGTTTCACTCACAACTTTCCCTTCCCTTTAAAACTCAAAGATTAAGTGACCACCTGATTACAGAGAGAATAAAACTAATTTAGAAAGAGAAGGCTCAAAGGAGCCATGACAACTTGCACAGAAAAGGGTGAAGCATTTAAAAAGCGTTAACGTATTTAGAGAGAACACATGGTAATGTTTACACAACTTAAAATTTTAAATGGCTTTCATATTATTTTACTGGCATTTTATAATCTCATGAGGCTCTCAGATTAAGAGCATATGTTATTACTTTATAGATGGGGAAACCTAAAGAAAGGTTACCTGATTTGCTATGTCAAACTGATAGAAAGTGGCAGAGTCAGGACTGATAAAGAGTAGCAGAGTCAGGACACTTCGAGTTGAACTCCAAGAGATAGCCGGAACTATCTCTCAAGGCCTCAAAACAGTATGACTATCTAAACATTAACTGGAGAAGTATAACATGAAAGAAGAGCACCAAAGAAAACTAGACAGGTATAAAGCCTAGCTGAGAGGCCAGCAAGATATTCCAGTGTATTTTCTTGTTGCTATTCCACTCATATTTTTAAAAATCTGGCTGAAGATCAAAGGAAAATTCCCACTGTCAGGCTGATCCACTCCTCTAATAACTTCTGAACTGCCACAGAGACAATGCCTACCCAGGAAAATGTAGCAATTTTGCTCAGTGGATATTACAGTACCAAGTAAACAACAGTTGTGTGGCCAAAACTAAAGTGGGCACAAGCTACTTTCCTTCAGCTCCTATAACAACTCATACCTCTCCAACTCCCTGCTTGTCTGAACGTGCATTACTGGCTACAACAGAGACCTGGGGCCAGAAGCACTGAAAACAGTAATGCCCTGAGATTACAGGAGATTCACTATATAAATCAAGGTTCTGGGAAAACTACTTTCCTACAGAAGGTTCATCTTCACACCACAGTACAATGTCTTTTGTGTACTTCTAATGTGACAAGGTCCTATAAAGGCTGAGCACTTTGGGGATGTGGACTGCCCTTATGTGAGTGACCTTTTCAAATGGCAAACTTCATTTTTCTCTCAGCTACAGATTTATACTCACACACTCACACTACTTAATCTGCTTCCAAAAGAAAGACTGAAAGAAATAATTTTGAGAAGTACTGTGGAGAACTGTCACAAAATCTTACTGTTTGAATGAACTTTAGATAGTACTTTGTCCAATCCCATTTCAGCGATGAAGAAACTGAGGCACAAAGACTAATATCAAAAGGTACCTTCCCTGGGGACAAACTAAAGGCAAAGCCCCCATTAAAAATCCAACTTCTTGCTCGCCTATTAATACTCTTAAACAAGTGGGGAGCATCATTAAATAAGTGGGGAGCATCAACATCACCCAAGGAGTATGTTTCACAACACCCCACTCAGTTCTTTTGGCAAAGGATAGATAGAGCCCATGCATGATTCTGACCTCACTAAGAACTTCTTCTCTTTCTATCCCTTTCATTTGTAAAAGAATTACCCACTGGCTGGTTTAACACACTACTGAGACCTCGACACCAAACTTAGTGGCTACCAGCATTCAGACAGTGGGAAAAAGGTATCTAACTAGCCTTCTTAGGAACCATTACTGTCAGGGCCCAGTCATGTCAATCCACTAGAGATCAATTAATTGTTCCTGGCTAATATTTATTCTCTGGCCAGACACTGATGAAAACCAAAATCTTCCACCAAATAATCCTGCAAGAAAGCACAGGCAGTCCCCAGGTTACAAATGAGATACATTCTGTAGGTTTGTTCTTAAGCTGAATTTGTATGAAACAGGTATATTTACCTATTACCTGAAATAGACCCCATTCGTAAATATGAGTCATAAGTTAGTCAACTGTCTGTAACTCAGGGACTACCTGTATTTATTTTTCTCTTCCTTCCTTCCACTTTCTTCACCCCTAACACAACAGCACCCAATACTTTTTCCAGAAGAACCAAAAATCTAAGCTTTAAAGCAGGAATGGGCAGTTGAGGAAGAAAAACCAGTTTTACCCAGTTCACCTACTGCCTTAGAGTCTGAAGATCAAAAAGTATTAGGAGGACTGAGATTCAGGTTAGTGAGGAAAGGAAAAGTACAAAAAAAGACCCCAAAAGTTAGTATATTTATTCTCGACTTCTGCCCTAAAAATAGAAAAGGAAGCTAATTGAATCTGATTCTCTTTTATATCGCATTCCGCAGAATTTCAAAGTACAAAGTAAACAGGTTAGAAAACACTATTGTCCGTACAGCCTAAAAAGGCATTAAAGTTTACCATCAAAAACAGATCACAACCCCAAAGGGAAAACTCCCTTGGGTCATTAAAGAAGAACTGAGCAACAAAACCAACCAGCCATTCCAAGTCACCAGTAGTGACTATGACATAGAATTGTTTGAAGAGACTGAATAATCATTTCTTAGGAAATGAACAGCAAGCCATATACTTCCCCAAAATTCATTATATGAGTAAAAGGATCCAGATCTGAGAAGTTCATTTCTACAAGCTTAACACCCCACAGTTTGTTTCCGGCCACTCCTGTCAAAAGTCAGATACGTCTGCTAGTATGCTCAGTACTACTCCACTCCGAAGTCTAACCGCTCTGTACTTAGCACCAAAGTATCCAGATAAAGCACCTTCCCATACGTGAGATACAAAACCATCCTAGCCACAGAAAGGAAATGTACATGAAATTTTCCCTAGTGATGAGGAGGAAAATCAAAGCTTCTAAGCTCATAAAAGCAGACTGCCCTTGGCATTGCTTAATGGTCATTTTATTTTACTTATTTACTTGAAGTCAGGACAAGACATCTAGTGAAGACAGATGCTGGTTCTGTCAAGTAACAAGTCTGAGCACCTCATTTCTGAAACACATCAAAAAAATGGAGATTAAAATAGAAAAGTAAAACACATGAAACTAAGTTCAATAAGCAGAAGAACAGCTGAGGGACACAGAGGTGAGAGCAACTACAGGTTTTGTAGGCAAATATACTCTCTGCCTAAGGCAAGGAGGAAGGGGAGACAAGCTTATATGCAAACTGGCACTTGGTATGTTGCTAAATTTGCTATGAGCTCCCAGAGTCTGATAATAACTAGCTGAATGAGTTACTGTGCACACGCGCAAAGGTTAAAAGTCTAAATGAAGATCGGCAACCTTTGAAGACTAGAAATGAGAATTTCTTGAATAAGATCTCGTGAAATATTAATAATTCCATATGCTTTCACATAGAAAGGAGAAGTCTTAACTTCCCTGAGCATATCACAATTGGGGAAGAAGTTATCTGAGCTTCTCCCTTCCCATACTTACCTTACTAATAGGATTATCTATCATTGCTGTGGAGTTAAGACATCTAGACCTTCCAAATTTACAACCATTTGTAGAAATCCTTTCCCTACAATAGTCACATTGCTATCCAAGACGAGAAATATCGAATATATGATAAGCATAACCTGTCAAAAGGAAAGAAAAACCCAAACCCTATAAAATAATTTTTAAAAGGTTTATTCTGAGCTGAACATGTGTTACCATGGCCCAGAGAGTCATCTCCAAAAAGCCTTGAGAAAGTGGTCTTTGGGAACCACTAGTCTAAAGGCTTAAAATGTTTTAAGTTGCGATAAGGAAGTCTATTAATCAGAGATAAACCACCAGACATATTCTAAAACTCAACTGATCTGATAAGTAACCTGATGACCTGCAGATATGGTTTAACTTTTGTCTCACACGGGCTTAGGACTGTGAAGGATTTTTGTATTTTATTGTTACAAAAAATAATTCCAAAAGGGACAGGGCATAAGTAGGCATGTTTGCTCTCTCTTCTCTTCTGGCTGACAATTCAGTTTTAAGGTGTTTGGTGGAGGGGGGAGCCTGAGATGGGGTCCATTCAGTCAGGAGGGGGCTTAAAATTTTATTTTAGTTCACATAACTAAACGGCAAAAGCTTCTTCTCTGGAGATTTCTAACATGTAATCCTATTCAAAAGAATAAAACAGGGAGCTATGAACCTTAACCTATATAAACACCTTTTGTAAAGTCTACCTTCAAAATCCCCAAGAAGCTACTTTTGAAAACTAAAGTAAACAGCTGAGTGAATTTAATTTAAAATTAATATTTGGAAGAGTTTCAGACTTTTGATAATCTATTGAAAGTACAGAGGAAAATGTATGCTTCCAATGAAAGATTATGCATTATCTAGAACACTCCATCATAAGAAAGCTATTTATAACTCTAAGAGTAGATAGCAATGCAAACCAATCTTCATCTGTAACATGCAAATCTGCCAGGTCCAATAAAGGCTCAATTGACTTCCCTTCCCCTAGAGAAGAGAGTAGTTTTGCCTCAACATTAATTTCAATGTTCCTGATCTATAACCGTGTCTGTTCTTTGGACTTCTCCTTTGAATCAGGTTTTCTCATTATAAGCAAAATAAAATCTTTAATGTGTTCATTTTACATCTGTAGGAGAGTCATGATTTAACTTTGTGAAAATTAGCTTTTAACAAAAGGTAGAGATTTTCACAGTTCCCCAAACTCCCAACCCCCAAAACTCTTACAAACATAAAATTTTGCAAATAATCACAAAGAGTCAATGAGTTCAGGACATCCTAAAGGCCAGTTGCTAGGGTCCAAATTCCCCAGTTAATAACCCCTGCTCTACAATGAATCACAGAAGTAGCCTTAGTATTACAAAGGGTCCATTACATACAAAGTAAACCCAAGACCCCTATGTCTCCTGTAAGTGGAGAACAAAAGAGACACTATTGGATATACCCATTCCTTAAAATTCTGTAGGAAAGGCCCTATAACTGCAATAAGATGAAGTTCTGATTCACACTACAGCACAGATGATCCCTGAAAACACTGTAAGTGAAAAAGTCAAATACGAAAGACTACATATTATATGATCTATTTACAATTTTTTTTTTTTTTTTTTTGGCTGGGGCTGGGTTTGAATCCACCACCTCCAGCATATGGGGATGGCACCCTACTTCTTTGAGCCACAAGCACCACCCATATGATCCATTTACATAAAATGTCCAAAGTAAATCTATAGACAGAAAAGTGGTCGTTACCTACAACTGAGAATGGGGAAATAAGGAAGTGACTGACGAATACTGTGTTTCTTTGGAAACGTTTTAAAATTGACTGTGGTGATGGCTGCACAACTCTTCACATACAGAAAAAACTAATGCTCTGTACACTTAAAAATACATAATGACCCAGCAATTCCATTTGTGCACTTGTGTTCACCAAATGTTCACTCAACTAAGACCAATCACCTAAGATTCTTTGGATCCAAAAGCTTTCTTTAAATAAAGAAAAAAAGAAACAAAGGCCTTCTGAAAAAGTTTCTAAATGGGCCAAAGATAACAGCAACTTTAATTTCACAATTGCAGAATTAGAGCATAAAGCTCAGGATTCCAAACGAAAGCAATCGTAAATACCTAAAGATAATTTGTCTGGAGGTAGTGCTCTTTAAAATTTATAAACAGAATTATTAACTACTAAAATGATGAAACTTTTTTAAAACATTATTTTTTTCTTTCACAATTCCTAAGCATATATTAACAGCAACTACCCATATGTCAGAAAAGGACAATCACCTTTGAGAATTCCCATAAACTTACACATTGTCACTACTCCTGTGGACTCCTTGCGAGTCAAGTTAATGTGTCTACTGAAAAGCAGCTGTGGTGTCCTAGAAAGTCTAGACTGGTGATCAGAAGCTTCAACTCTAATTTTAGCTCTCACTTAGAAGCTGTGGGGCCTTTGCTATGAAACTGGATTTGCTCATCTACAATTATAACAATACATGCCATTGTTATAATTCAACAAAAAGTTCCCAAGGTTAAAAAGAGATCAACATCCACTCACAGGGTGTTGTGAATATTAAATGAAATAAAGTAATAGAAAATAACAAACACTTACTAAATATTCTGAATTCTCTGATGAAACGTTTTCCTTTCCTCTTCAGTAAACAGCAACAAAAAGCAACCTTCACCAAGTCCAAAGTCACAAAGGAGCTGGGAGAGGCTATAAGTAGTTTGATTCCCATGCCTATGTTGTATTTTCTCACAGAAACAAAATACATCTTGTAATGAGCTGCTCCTCAGTCTTGTTAGAAAGATGTTAAGTCAATTGTTAACCTTCGACAATTGACTAAATCAATCAGAATGTTGCTAATGCCCTCTTACCTACTGTAGAACAAGATTTCATCAGTTACCTACTATGTTTACAGATCACAAACTCGTATGTTTTCAGTCATCCAAATAGATGACTATTGATTGCTACAGTGATGACTCTTAGGAAGGCATTTGAAAATGATTTCAAAAATGGCTGTGTGATATAGTTCTACGCTTTCTTCTACTCTAGCCCAACAGTCAGGCAAGAAGCAGGCCTACCATAGCATTCTCTTATTTGCCCTAGATCCCCTTCTAGCAGAATTTTCTGTTTGCCTCTATTGTCTCAAAGACTCTGTGCCATTAAAACTGGAACTCAATACAGGATTGATCTATTCCTTTCTAGAACCACCTCACCTGCCAAAATGCAATTCAAAAGAATGAACTTAAATGTTTCAGAGAAAGCCTCCAGAGAACATGGTCTCCCCAATACTGAGTGTAAAGGGTAAATACACCAAAATAGCTACTCAGATTCTGAAGAGGATTATGTAGTGGCCTCGAAATTAAACCATTACAAATGGTATTTTACAACTAAATTCTGACCTTAACAGGACCCTTTCCATACTCAAAAAGAACCAAACTTCGTTCCCATCAAATGTTTATCAATATTTATAGACTAGAGATAAACAAGAAAGCAGTTAAGTTTTACCCGCCAGAGAAATTACAGAAAAGGAAGGGCATTTCACAATTTGAAAGTGCCTACACGGCTTTAGGAAAGCTCTCAGTGCCCTTGCCCATGTACAGTGTACAAATAATATTAATAAAAATTTAACATTTGCTGCCCAAAGCTAAATCCACAAGTTATCTATCAAGAAAATCCAACAGGAGTAAAAATCGGTACAACCACTTTGGAAACCTGTCTGACAGTACATACTACAACACAGCAATTCTATTTGTTTTGGTTTTTGTTGGTTTTTGGTTTCAGAGGCAGTGTCTGGCTACATTCCCAGGCGAGATTCAAATTCCCGGGCTCAAGTGATCCTCCTACCTTCTACCAAATTTATGTATGTTTTATGTTTACCAAAAGATACGTTAAAAAATGTACCTATGTCACTCATAATAGGCAAAAAACTAAATACAAATGTTCACCAACTATACAGTGAATAAATTAATTAAACTATATTTAAACGCTGTACTACTACACAGCTACACAACAATAAGAAAAAACCATTGCTACATACGAGCCTGGCTGAATCTCACAGACACAGTGTTGAGAAAAAGGCCACTCACAAAACAGAATGCATGTTTCCATTTATATAAAGCTCAAAATCAGCAAAACTAATCTATGGTGAAAAGAATGATTACCTTTGGTAGGTTATTAACTGGAAAAGAACATGAGAAGTTTGTTGGTACTGCTGGAAATTTTTTCTATTTTGATCTGGGTAAGTGAGCAGAGTATATCCACATGTAAATAGTTACCGACCTGTACAATTAAGATCTATGCCCTTACTGCATGCAAAGTAGACCTCAAAAAAGAAAGCCCTATGTTTTTTAAATTCAAAATAGATTTTTTTTAAGTGATTTATTCACTCCATGAGGTAACAAACACTGACACATAAACGGCAGTGCTAAAGTAACAGCCTAGGAAGGCTGTTCTGCAGTTTCTGCCTATACAATAGGCAATTCATTTACTCAAACATTTGTGGTTTGCCTATTTCATGACAAAAAGCTAAAGTAGTTATATTACGTTAAAAAGCATTAAAGTACTAGATAAGATGTAACAATTTTAAATCTATATGCACCTAGTAACAAAACCTCAGCAAGTATATAACAAAATCTAACAGAAGAGAAACAGATAAAAAATTGATAAGGCATATGACTTGAAGAGGCACCACTAAAAGGATGTTAACGGTTATTAAACATTTAAAAGGGTCCTTAACCTCATGTGTAATCAGAGGATGTATACAGAAACCATAATTATATTTGCCCACCTACCAGATTAGCAAATTATAAAATGCCTAAAAATACCATCTCTGTCAAGTTGTGTAGAAACAAGACCTCCCATATACTGTTTGTAGTGTAAATTGTATCGGCCTCTTTAGAAAAGTTTGGCAGTGCCTAGTGAAGTTAGGGATATACACCCTTTACGATCCAACAATTCTACTCCTAGGTATAAATCCCAAAAAAACTCTTACATCTGTGATCAACTGTCATATACAAGAAAGTCTGTAATGATAATGTTCAAAAAAGCCCTGAACTGGAAACAACCCAAATATCCCTTATAAGTAAAATGGATAAATAAATTACAGTTTAGTCATACAATGAAATACCATAGAGCAATGAAAACGAATGAACTCAATAAACTGCATGCAACAACATGAATGAATCTCACAAATACTGAGCAACAAAGGAAAATCACAAAAAATACACATAAACCCATTTACAGCAAGTTGAAAAACAAAACTAAATTTAGGAATGTATACATAGGTGGTAACACTATTTAGGAAAAAAAAATGGCAAGGGAATGACTATTCTAAAAGTCAGGACAGTGGTTATCCCAAGAGGGGAGGGAAGGGAATGTGTGTAACAGGACAGGGCATATGGATTTGGGGATTAATGTTGTATGCGTATTCCCTTACCTGGTATGGTTGTTTTCATTATTATCATTCTTAGATATGTGCCTTATATAGTCTCCCATACATATAATAAATTCAAAAGTATTTTACTTAGAAAGAAGGGGAAGCCCTTTTTCTTCCCCTTCCTCTTCCTGCTGAATGAAACATGAACCTAACAAGTAGAAAGGCCTGATCAGTCACAAGTGCCTACTCCACATGTCTCTTACATTCAAGAAATATGGCCAGGCATGGTAGCTCACTCCTGTAATCTAATCCTAGCACTGTGGAGGCCAATGCAGGCAGATTGCTTGAGGCCTAGAGTTTGAGACTAATCTAGACAACAGAGTGAGAACCAATCTCTACAAAAAAAATAAATAAATAAATAGAAACATTAACCAGACATGCAGTGGCATGCAGTAGTTCCAACTAACTACTCAGGAAGCTGAGGCAAGAGGACTACTTAAACCTGAGAGTTTGAGGTTGCTATGAGCTATGTTGACACCACTGCACTCTAGCCTGGGGCAATAGAGCAAGATCCTGTCTCAAAAAAAAAAAAAAAAAGAAAAGAAAAGAAATATATTTTTATCTTTTAAAAATCTATTACTTCAATTTTCTCTTTTTTTTTTTTTTTTTGAGACAGAGTTTCACCATGTTGCCCTAGGTAGAGTGCTGTGGCGTCACACCTCACAGCAACCTGAAACTCTGGGGCTTAAGTGAGTCTCTTGCCTCAGCCTCCCAAGTAGCTGGGACTACAGGCGCCTGCTACAACGCCCAGCTATTTTCTTATTGAGTTGTCATTATTGTTTAGTTGACCCGAGCCAGGCTTGGACCCGCCAGCCTCGGTGCATGTGGCTGGTGCCATAACCACTGTGCTACGGACGATGAGCCTACTTCAGTTTTTCTATTACACACAGTCAAACCTAATTCCAACCAATCTATTCAGTGATTTGGACAAATGAAAAACTTTCTAAAATTAAAATGGTCCAGCAGTAGAAAGAACTGCCTGAGAAAGTATTCAGTGTGCACTCCTGACAGGGCATTGTGGAAGTCCTGGGCAGCAAGAATGCCAGACTACAGGGTTTCCAAATGCCCTTCAGGCAATTAAGATTCTAAGGCTACTGCTGCAACACAGCAACTGCAACAAGAAAATAGCCGGGTGTTGTGGCGGCGCCATAACCACTGTGCTACAGGGAGCGGAGCCGATTGTAAGAATTTTGAAAAAGAAAGCAAGGTGAAGTGGCACCAGACTGTATAGTTCTAGCTAGTCTAGAAGCTGAGGCAGGAGGACTGCTTGAGGCAGGCAGGGAGTTCCAGTAAATACCCTGGGCAACAAAGTGAAAAGAAAATAAGAAGATATTCTAAAGAAGATTCTTCAATAATTTTTAAGTTCTATATATTTACTTCAGTCATTTATTCACCCAGATCATTAATCCAAAATAAAAGCTGGCAGAAATGCAAAGCCACCCAAAGTAAGCATCAGCAGTGAAATCTACACACTCTGACAGTAAAATTCAGGAGACAAGTGCCTTCTAACCAGGAGGAAATCTGGAAAAGACTCACCAACAGCAGAAAGTCTGTAGCAGGCATCTTCCTCTTCCAGTCGTCCCCTCGGCACTTCTCTTTATCAGTGTCTGTGAAAGGTAACCAGGTTTGTTGACGTCTAGAGCTGTACAAACCCGCTCGCCAACTGGTCTAGGTTCAACAGAGCAGCCAAGTTGTGGTTCTCTCCCTCCTTTAAAGACTCGGATTTCACTCCCAGATAATACCCTCTACCCCCACCCAGCGAATCAGAACTCTGCTGCAACTAGGTTTCCCTCTCACGGCTGAAGAAACGAATCCAGACCCAGACTCCCACGAAGCATTCCACCCAGGTAGAAACGAGGGAGAACGCCCAGCCCGCCCCCGACCGGTCAGCCTCGAGCCCAGCCCACTCAACCTAACCCAGAGTCCCCTGGGAAGCAGTCTGGCCTCTCTCCCGTCTTCACCGCTCCCTCCTGACCCTTCCCCCGCGTCTGAAGAATCAGCAACTCCTGGCTGACCCAGCCCATCGCACCCGAGGTGGGAGTGGGCTTCCAGATCGCCTCCATCTCGGCCCCGGCGCCCTCCCTGCGTCCCCTCGCAGCCCTCGCACCAGCTCCCACCTCGGGCGGGCGGTGCCGGCTCCCTCAGGCCGCAGCCGCTGGCCGCGTGTGCTCTGCCCTCGCCGCCGGGCGCCCCCAGCCCCGACCCTCCTCCTCCTCAGCTCCCAGCCCCGACCTTCCCCGCTCCTCCAGACCCCGCGGCGGCCCTGCCACTCCTCGCGCCGGACCCAGCTGGCCGCTCCTTCCCTCGGGAACTCTGTCTCGCCGGCCTGACTCCGCCCCTCGCGTCCCTTCCTCCGCGAGACCGAGTCCCCGGCCGCGGGGCGCCGGCTCCTCCCGCGGCCACCGAGATTGGAGGCCCCTCCCGGAAATGGCTCCGGGGGCGCCGGCCAGGCCAACTCCGGCGTGCGCGGCCCCGCTACCGCCGGCCGCGTGCACGCCCCGACCGGACCCCCACGGCGCGCGGGCGGCGCTTACTGGCCAGGCCCGGGATGGCACCCAGGTTCCACTGTAAATGTCTTGTTCCGACCTGTGCTGGACTGCGGTCTGCCTCAACGGCCACCTACTTGTCTTACAGCTTTCCTTTTACAAAACCAACTTTCTGGTCACATTTGGTCATTTGGCTCCCCGAGAGAGTCGGCCTGCAGATCATTGTACAAATTGATCCAAAACAACCACCGAGATGGGTCTCCAGGGTAGGAATGTGCCCCTTGGTTCTTTCCTGGGTCAGGCGGGACTTGAATTTTCCATCGAGATCCATGGTGCCCAAAGAAAAGCGATATGAAAACTCAATGCAAATACCATCCACAGCCTCTCCTCCACACCCCACCCCCAAAATGCAGAGCAGAAGCTACAGGTGTTGAGCAAAAATGCTACCACCGCTGCTTCATTTTCACAAACAATGCTGGGAATCCTCTACTATTTCAGTGAAAGGACCCACTGGGATCTCAACGGTTAAACTTCATTTCCAGATGAAAAAACCACATCTCAGATAGGTTTTCCATGGCTTACCTTGTTATCGCAACACTGATTTATTTGGTAGAAGAAAGCAGTGTGTTTACATGTAACGAATCAGTAACCTTCATACTGTATTTTTCAAATGACACCCACATGGAATCTTGAATTCTTTCAAAATTTCTAATTCAACGAAAGTGACACTAACCTGGGTACCCAATTCTATCCCTTGCAAAATGTTGTCCTGACACTAGAATCAGGGCATCATCACCATGGTGATCCTCATCTAGTGCTTTTAGAATGAGATTCCTCCTTATTTCGTTCATCCTGCTGGCCTCCTGTGCACGCTCTATCCGCACTTCCTAATTTCTCCACCAGAGTGGTTAAGAAGTCGAACAGCATATCTTTGGGCTTCTTCACCTCCCATCAGAATTCCCAGACATCTCTACCACCCCAGAACTCATAAATCAGGCTATCACACCCCTATCTCCTTGCCACCCTCACTGCTGTTCCCCAGAAAATATGCCTTCTCAGTGTTGAAGGGTTAGAAAATGTTCCAGAGCCTCCTACCAAACAAAGCCTACTTACCAAGAGTTACTTTAGGATTTGAGGCATGCCCTCCTCATTCTCTATTTCCTACCACTCTGCTTTAATTCATCAGATCCTAGGAACTGCACATACACACCCCTTCTTAGTTGCTACCCCCTCCCCCACCCTTAATCTAGAATCTGTGTGCCCAGGTGACTGGAGAGCAGGGTCACATCTGATTCCTCCCTGTGCTCTGACATACAAAGTACAGTCTGTTCATTCTTTCCAGATGCACAAACTAATTCAGCCATATCGACTGAGCCTTACTTTGCCTGTACCTTTACATACAGACCCTATTTATGTCCTGATTTGCCCAGGTCAGGTGACTCTCACCATCTCCCAACTTGTAAACAAGGGCACTAAGACCAGATAAGGTAATGATCCTCCCAAAGACACATACATGTGATGGGGTAGAGTTTGTGGGTGGGAAGTTGAGGCTTCCAACTTGGTAGGGAGGACCACAAATATGCGTGTTGGTTCATTAGAATCAAAGGGTAGAGCTAAAGGTGCCTTACAGCTGTTTCCCAGCTGGACCCCAGAGCATATACGTGAAGAGACTGAGGCCCAAAGGAAGATGTGACTCCTGCAGTTCCAAGCACAGCCCAGACTAAAATGTGGGTTTGGGCTTGCAGCAGAGTCCATGAGGCTGGGGGCGGGGTGGGGGGGGAATGTGTGTGTGTGAGAGAGAGAGAGAGACTTTAAGCTGCCCTGCTCCTGCACCCCACACTCCCTCTGCTGGCAGAACAATGTCAGGAAGTACTTGGCAGACTGGTGGAGGCCAAGGTGGAGTTATCCGCAGCATCCACACTCAAAGTACTGTTTCCTGAGAGCAGCACTGGCTTCACCTGGGAGCCTGTTAGAAACTTACCTTCTTGGAGCCCCAACTCCAGACCTCCTGAATCAGAATCTACATTTTAACAAGATCCTCAGTTAACATATAAGCACAGTAAAGGTTGAGGAGCACTTATCTAGACACCTGTTTATAGATAGGTTGTTTATTTTTAGAGATAGGGTCTCCTATATTGTCCTGACTAGAGCACAGTGGCTGTTCCCAGGCATGATCAGATGACAGCTCATTGCAGCTGTGAACTCCTGGGTTCAAGCGATTCTCCTGCCTCAGCTTCCTATGTAGCTGGTGTGAACTCCTCCCCCCACCCCCGCCAGCTAGAAAGCACAATGTTTTTATTAAGGTTGTATGTGTGTTTGAGGTGGCTTAAGTCAGCTGATGAAGAAAATGGATGTGGGGGAGGGAGGGAATGAACTAATGCTGCCCATCTTGTCCTGTGGTGCCATTATGGCACCTTCCATGATAACCAAAGATCAGGAGAGACTGGAAATGGCTGCAAGACACAGTGAGGAGGTAAAATTCCTGCTGATAACAGAGGCCTTGGAGATAGGAAGGAGTGTGGAGCAGGCGGTCTAGGATTACTTCCCTCTGTGTTTCTGTCATTTAGGCTGGGAGGGGCTCTTGGCAGCGCTTGCATCTACCGTTGTTAAAACAATTTTTGAAGCAAATCTGGTTCTGCTGGAAATGGCAGCTATCCATGGGCAAGTCAGTGCCCCTCTCCCTCCTGCATGAGCAGACGCTCCCCAGGCCTCCATGCCGCTTCCTGACGCTCCTTGCTCGGCTTCTTTGGAAGGTCACCTGACCTCAGGGTAGGGCTATAGGCAGATCTCAGGAGGTTTGTAGTCTCTGAGCCCCTCCTGGAAAGACATGGCCCATAAAAAAGCCCTCTGAAGGAAGGCAGCAAACAATTCGTGGAGCCCAGAATGCCCGAGGAGGGGCAGGAAAACAACAACAGCCCCAGCAGCATGCTGGGTTGGTCACAACAGAGCTGATGAGGCTAAGGGCCAGCCAGACATGGAAATACCCATACCGCAGGGAGCCAGCACTCAGAACTTGCCACACTAGACTGAGAAACAGAGTCACTGAGTTGTAATGGCTGGGCTGAGCACCTGCCCTTGCCCAGGTAGCATTTCAACCAAAGTCAGAGTGGCCAAGCCCTCAGAGGACCAAGGACTTCCCCAGGAAGCCTCCCACTGCTATTCAGACTGCACAATCACTCCCAGCAAAACATCAAAACCAGAGAGCAACTGTTTATCAAAAACAAAATAAGTACAAACTTCCTTTGGCAGAAGGAAACCAGCTGGGGGCTCTGATGACAGAACAGCTTAAAAGTCAGAAAAAAACAGGTCTCCACCCAGAAATCACTGTGTGGCCTCTGGTAAGTTTTTTAACTGTCTGAGCCTGGGCTCCCTTAGTTGTAAAACAAGGCTGAATAACATCTACCTGAGGACTGATGTGGCAATTGCAAGAGACAGATGTATGTACCCAACACAAATGGGGCCATCAGGAATTATTAGCCCTTCCACCCACATCCAGGGTGTGATCAAATAAAATTCCAATCTGAGCTCTCTGAATGGCTACACCCAGTCCAACTCTTTCGTTTTATGGTTCTAGGTCTGGCTTCAATCCCCATCAGGACTGGATCCTAACAAGTTGATTAGTTCCCCTTATCCTCTCTGGGACATACTAGTCCTCTTCAAGGCTTGTCTGAGAATGACAGAGCTACCGTTTCCCTGGAGATTTTGTTGCTAATGGATCAGTAAGTCACAAACCAACCAGTGCCACCAGCCCTGTTTATAACAAATCTTTTTTAACTCTCTTTTATTATCCTGAAATCAAATTCTGATGCACCTACCTATACGTGTAATTCTTTTTACCTAGCAATATAGGGCCATAACTTGATAAGTGAAAGTCAAAATAGTAAAACTGTGTAAGAAGTTGGCAGATGAATGAACTTACAACAGGCAAGTTTACATGGAAAAGAAGGCAGCACTAATTTAATAATGTTGTCACTTTTTTTCTTATTTGAAATAAGGGCTAAATTGGGATATTTAGAAGACCACACACAATCATCATGAATGCAAAAGGTACAAATACAGACCAGTACAGAGGGGTGTCTTGGTGACTCAATTACCCAGCATTGCTATGGGTGATGTGATTTTACACAACTACGGATTAAGAGTTGACAAAGTGTTTGAGACCAACCAGAGCAATGGTGAGACTCCCGTCTCTACTAAAAATAGAAAAATTAGCCAAGCATTAATGGCAGGTGCCTATAGGCCCAGCTACGCAGGAGGCCAGAGCAAGAGGATCACGTAAGCCCAGCAGTTTCATGTTGCTGTGAGCTATAATGCCACAAACACTTTACCCAGGGCAACAGAGTAAGACTCTGTCAGAAAGAAAGAAAGAGGTGATAAAGTTCCAAATGAAACAAAGGACAATTTACATGCGACTTTCACCATGGTAGTCATCCTCTAGGTAGGGTGTATAATAAAAGCATATTTTTTAAAAAAATAAAAACTCACTTGTATATAAAGTGAAGTGGAGGTTGTGGTTCATGGGACAATGAACTGGTTTTTCACCTACATGATTATTTTGGCAGGGTGTTCAAAACATGTGCATGGCTTGGGATAATTCTTCATTGTGAGGGCTGCATCCCATCGCTGAATGCCAGAGGAACCACCCCCATCCCCCATGTCATCATTGTGACAGCCAAAAGTTTTTTAATTTCTGGGGTGCTCCCTAGGGAGCCGACCTGCCCCACTGAGAACTGCTCAGTGGAATACACACCAGCACAAGCCTCATCTAAGTATCTACACCTGAGATTTGTGGCTGTAGAGGGGATTTAAGCATCATGCAGGCTGTGCTGCCCATCTAGCATTAAATAACAGCATCTGCACGGAGCTTTTCAAAATCCCTGTGTCGGGGCTCTCCAGCAGACCAGGGGAATGAGGAGTGGGGCCCAGACACCTGTATTTTTTGCACTTCTGGGTGAGAGATGCAGAATTCTATCCATTCTCCTCTATTTCTAAGGCTTGGTCCTGTAACTAGTGGAAACTGAACCTAGAATTCCTGATGTCCCAGACCCAGAAAATATAGTGAAACTTACAAGCTCTTGTTCTGGCTTTGGGACTCTGTATTGTGTGGCTTGGGATACACCCTTACCCTCTCTGGGGCTCACTCTCCTCATCTCAAAATTGGGCAGAGAAGGGAAGCTGCTCTCCACCTCTGTCACTCTAGAATTCTCTATGGCCCACTTAGATTACACTGCCCAGAGCCTGTTGGGTAACTCCACCTCTCTGTCTCTCAATTCTCAGGAAGGGCCCTCTGTCACGTGATTATTTGGTTGGGGACAGTGTTTGTCCTGGTCTTGCCGTGTGTGAGGATGAGCTGTGTTGCCAGAATGCCAGGGGAGGCCAGTCCTCCTCTCTGCCCACCCTGAGTGTTGACACAGATGGGACATGATAAAGAGGTCCAATGTTAAAGGCCTAGTAGACAGAGAACTGATGGGGCAATTACAGCCTTTGACCCAGGGCTGCTCCTTGCCTGGCCCTGTAGAATCAATTTCCAGGTTTGACTGAAAGGGGCTGGGCTTGTGGAGGCTGATTGGCACCTGTATCCTCTGAGGTCAGGGTAACCAGGAGGCATCCATATCCTCAAGGGGATGAAAAGCCTTCTATATCTTAAAAAACTGATTAAAAGAAATTTTCTCTAGAATTTTCTCTTTAAAAATCTGACTCAGGCACAATTATTCTCTATGTTCAGGGGACTTACCTAGGCAAAGGGATCAAGGATAGCTGGAGCAGAGACCATAGGCTAACAAGAAGTTAACTGAGAATTAACCAGGAAGATGGGGGCAGGAAGAGCTTTCTAGCTGAGCAAACTGCACATGCCAAGGGCCAGTGGCGGGGCAGGAAGGCCAGAGACATAGGAGTGAGGTGGGAGGCCAGGGCTGGCACACAGGTCAGTAGGGGCAGGAAATTGCCATTTGGGAATGTAGGCCTCCTGCTCATTCATTAAATTATTAAATGCCAGATGCAATATCCTAGACCTGGGATATATCATTGAGCAAAACAAAGATCCCTGTCCTCAAGCAACTTACATTCTAGTGGAAGGAGACAGACAAACACAATAAATAAATAAATGATATGGTAAGTTAGAAGGTGCTGGGAGCTGAGGAGAAAGAGAAAGCAAAGCAGGATAAGAGGAACAGAGACTAGGATTTGGGTATTGCTATTTTAAACGGAATGATAGGGTAGGCCCAACATCTCAATTTTCCAGGGAAAGGCAGGAATCCGGATTCTTTTTTTCCTTTTGTAAATTCTCTCAATTTAAAAACCATGATATCCTGGGAACCTTCTAGTAACAGGGATTATTCTCATTCTCCTTGTTAGGACTACTTTGGTTCTTGACGTTAAGCAATAGGAACAGTTTTGGCACTCCAAAACTTCACTTTCCCAAGTTACAGAATGGTCACTATACCACCGATGCAAACTTCAGATATTACCAAAATGCTCTCAGCCATCTGTGGGGAGTGTTTCCTTTTTTCCATATGCCCACGTTGTTCAGACCTCCCCTTTTCTTGGGGACAGACATGGGGGTAACTCACAGCCCCTGCTTGCCCGAGCTCTGTTGAGTAAACAGGACTGTGACTTCAAAGGGGAGTGATGCTGTCCCTAGACCAGATTTGAGGCACCATGCTGCCACCCAATCATGCCTTCCTAATATCTTTTGTACACTGGGGGCAGATGCAATGCAGGTCACTATTCTTATTTAGCAACAGCAAATAGAAAGCCATCACAAGGCAGGGCGCAGTGGCTCACGCCTGTAAGCCTAGTACTCTGGGAGGCCAAGGCAGGCAGATTGCTTAAGCTTATGAGTTCAAGACCGGCCTGAGCAAGAGCTAGATCCCATTTCTAAAAAAAAAAAAAAAAATTAACTGGACATTGTGGCGGGTGCCTGTAATCCCAGCTACTTGGGAAACTGAGGCAAGAAGATTGCTTGAGCACAAGAATTTGAGGTTGCTGGCTCAGTGCCTGTGGCTCAAGTGGCTAAGGCACCA
>NW_003852403.1:14690521-14705032 GCF_000181295.1 Otolemur garnettii
AAAAAAAAAAAAAAAGAATTTGAGGTTGCTGTGAGCTATGATAGCACAGCACTTTACCAAGGGCAACAAAAAGAAAGAGAGCCATCACAATTTCTGGATTCTAGTCTCTGGAAAAAGAGACTAGAATTTTGTAGGACCATGTTTTCTTGTAGCAATTTGCTCCATTTTTCTTGTGACTATGATGAATCCCCTCTGTTTATGAATTGCATCTTTTTCCCCCCAAGATAGAGAAGAGGGAAAAAAATCTCTATTTGAATGGTGCTCACCAAGAGATCTAAAAGATGATAAATGGCAATAAGACCAAGAAACTCTCAGAACTTAAGGCGATTCATTCCATTTTTTTGAAGTTTTTTAAAAATTGGAAGATATTGATGTACAGGCAAGTCCACAGATAGAAGTGTAGAGCTGGATGAATTTTTACGGAGTGAACACCCTTGTTCAGCACCACCCAGATCAAGAAACAGAACATCTTCAGCCACTAAAAAAGATGGAGACTTTGCATGTGGAACACGTTATTCTTAGTAAAGCATCACAAGAATGGAGAAACAAGAATCCTATGTACTCAATTCTGATATGAGGGCAATTAAGGTCCTGGTACACGGTGGGGGGGGAGTGTTAAGAAAGGAAAGGAGGGAGGAGGTGGGGGGTCAAGGGGTGTGGTACACCTTTAGGGGGTGGGACACAACTACAGGAGGGTCCTTATTTAACAAAAGCAATCAATGGAACCTGGTTCTTTGTACCCTCAATGAATCCCCAACAATAAAAAAAAGAAAGAAAGAAAAAGAAACAGAGCATCACTGGTTCAGTTCTTTTTGAAATAAATGTGACTGACATTCTCTTTAGTAAACTATCATAAGAATAAAAAAGCAAGCATCCTGTGTACTCAATACTAACATGAAGCCAGTACATGAAGTAATACACGCCCACATAAGAAAACAACTCAATTTACTACAAGGTGGAGGGGGGCATTGATGTGCTCCCACCTACTGAGCATAAATCTAAGGGCATATGGCACACCTCCTAGGTACGGGACACAACTACAACAGGGACCTCACATAATAAACACAAACATTGTAACCTAATCATCTGTACTGGCATATTAATCTGAAATAAAAAATAAATAAACATGACTGCCACTGATGCAGATGGCAAGCCTCCTGTAGGAAACGGTGTTTTGATCTTTATCCAAAGAGCAACAAGCAGCCACTGAGTTCCTGTCAATCAAGGGGCCGACAGTATCACACTGGTGTTTCAAAACAATCCCTCTGCACAGTACAGCTAGGAGAGGACCCAGATGAACAGACCAGCTACTCAGGAAAGAATGAAGAAAGCTGGTTCCAGAGCAGAGCGATGGCCTACACTTAGGAGATGGACCTTTAGAAAGCAAAATGAGATTAAAACAAGACTTCCAAAGCCACAGGCTATCTACCTTGTGTCTGACCAGCAGTGTGTGGCCAGTGTGTGCCTTCAAGGCAAGACTCCCTTCAAGGGGAAGTCACACAAATAGCTCAGGGCAAACTATCTCATACCTAGAGGGCTATATACCTTGTTGCAGTAGGATTGGAGTACTGCTCCCTTCACTGTCAGATTCTCCCTGACTCCATAGTTTTCTATAAAATAAGAAGAATTGGCTACAGCAGTAACGCACAGAGTGATTGTGTTCACAGTGATGTCAATTCAATTTATCCTAAGTGCCATGGGTTGAATGAGTCCCCTAATACTTCATACACTGAAATCCTCACCCCTAGTACTGCAGAATGTGTCCTCATTGGAAATAGTGCCATTGCAGATATAATGAGTTAAGATGCAATAGTACTGGCATATGGTGGTTGTGAAGTTGGATCCTGAGACAACATTGGGCAATCTCCAAGGACCTTCTGTTCTAAGCTAGAAACTCTGTAAGGCTTCCCTGGAGGGGAACAGCTGAGGCCAGGAAATGGCCTACCAGCATGACTGGTGTCCTTAAGAAAAAGGAAAATTTGGACAGAAGAACACCATGTGAAAAGGAAGGTAGAGGGGCAGCACCTGTGGCTCAAAGGAGTAGGGCGCCAGGCCCATATGCCGGAGATGGCAGGTTCAAACCCAGCCCCGGCCAAAAACTGCAAAAAAAAAAAGGAAGATAGAGACCCAGGGTGATGACTTCACAGGTCAAAGACCAACAAAGCTTGCCTGCAAACCTTCAGGGGCTAAGGGAAAGACATAGAACATGCTTTCCCTCAGAGCCCCCAGAAGGAGCCAGCCCTGTCACCACCTCAGTCTGAGACTTCCAGCCTCCAGCACCAAATGCAATAAATTTCTGTTGTTCAAGCCACCCAGTTTGTGTCACTTTGTTGTAGCAGCCTACTTACCACACTAAGACACCTAGATTCTCCAACTAGCCCCACACCTCTGTAGGTTGGCAAAGCAGGAATGGGGCGGGCAGGGTGACAGGGCCATTCTCAATAACTTCAGTTTCCTCTTGAGTAGGCTGAGTGTTGGAGCAGTGACAGCATTGGGAGTTCTCTGGGAGGCCTCCAGAGCCCTCCTGTAGCTACTGCCAACTGGCTTCCTGTGGACAAAGCATCCTGAAGCTAGTCTTTGTGGCTCTGCTTGGGGGAGACTGCTGCATTCAGTTTGAGGGTGCAAGCCAATACCTGCTACTTCGGGACAGATGTTGCAGGGGGTGCCGCAGAGGAAACCATTCACTCAGGCATATTTCCAATGCCCACTCTTACTGTCTACTATCTATTTCCTTCAAGTGCTTTCAATGTTTAAGCTATTTATACTGGCTGCCCATCCAAACATCTAACTCAACATTCCCAATTATTGCATCATGTCAGAGCCAATTAAACTCATTTCATCTGAATATTTGTATGAATCCCTTCAATACACAAATCACATAAGTCCTTTAGAACAAATTGTTTATAGCTGGTAGGCCATTTCCTGACCTCAGCTGTTCCCCTCCAGGGAAGCCTTACAGAGTTTCTAGCTTAGAACAGAAGGTCCTTGGAGATTACCCAATGTTGTCTCAGGATGCAACTTCACTACTACAAAAACAAATCAAAACCTGAGGCCTACTGACAGAGACTCAGTTATAGGACATGCACCAACAAAGATCAGCAGAGGTTACCTGGGCCTCATCCTAGCCTGTGTGGAAAGCACTTACCCGGTAGGCTCTCTGTGAGTGGGAACCCATAGTAATGGTCATCTACTACTCAATGTAGTGGTCTGTGTGTGAAGTTGATCACATCTGGAGAAAATAACCTTAACAGGAAAGGTACTGTAGGAAGGCCAGTTAATAGAATGCTCTTCTTGAACTTGGCTCATAAGTCCCCTCAAGAACAGCCCTTGCTTCTCTCCATCTTCATCTCCTCCACTTCCATCTCACCTTAAGACTTTATATCCCAGCCATACCTACAGTGACCATATAATTTATCATCCAATCTGGGAAACTTTGAAACTAAAGATATATTATTGAGTTTTCTGGGACAATAGGCAATGAGGAACTTCTTGTCTTCCTGGCCATACAGAACTACCTAGAGTTCCCATAACATGCCATGGCTTTCATTGCCTGAGACTTTTGCATATGCTATTCCCTGTCCTTGGTCTACATGAAACGAATATTCTTCTAACTTTGGTCTACATGGAACAAATTCTATAGGTCACTCCTCTGTGAAATCTTCCTCAAGACAGCCAGGTAGGCTTGAACTCTCTTTCCTTTGTGTCTCCAATTCATCCCAATCTATCTTAATTTCTCTAGGTCTCCACAAGGTCAGTAACCACTTGAGGACAGATATCATGTCTTTTTCTCTTTGCATTCTCTAAGCTATTCCATGCTGTAGATGTTCAGCGTGTATCAAATCAATGATTTTGTGATCATACTGGAGAAAAGGTGGGCGTAAAAACTAACGACAAATGAATGGATTGCTTGAGCTCATGAGTTTCAGACCAGCCTGAGCAAAAGTAAGACCCTGTCTCTACTAAAAATAGAAAAACTAGTTGGGCATCATGGTGGGCACCTATAGTCCCAGCTACTTGGGAGGCTAAGGCAAGAGAATTGCCTGAGCCCAAGAGACTGAGGTTGCTGTGAGCTATGATGATGCCATGGCACTCTACCCAGGGTGACAGAGTGAGATTCTATCTCAAAAAAGAACTGCAAACGTCTGAAGGGTTGTCATGGCAAAGGCCCAGGCTTGATTGGTGTGCCTATAAGGGATAGAGCAAGAACACTGACCAGAAGCCTCAAGGAAATATATTTCGGCTTAAAATTAAAAAGAACTTTCTCACCAATAGAACTACACAGAAAATTAATAGGTAGCCTTGGGACATAGACAGTGGAGGTGACTAATTGACAAATACTAGCAAACACTGGGTAGGAATGAGGCTAGAATTCAAGCATGCAATAGATGAATGGTCAAAATCAATGGTTCCTAATGCTGCGGCCCTTTAATACAGTTCCTCTGGGTTGCAGCCCACAGGTTGAGAACCGCTGGTCTAAATAAACACCTGAGACTCTGTGACTCCCTTGTTCATTCATTCAGTGAGTACTGGGCACCTGCCATTGTACCAGGAGCTTGATGAATTAACACATACACACACACCCATACACACAAAAAAGAACACACTCATATAATCATCACATAGATCAAGGCCCTATGCTTGGTGATAAACAAGATAAATGTGATCTCTGACCTCTTGGCACTTACAGTCTTACAGAAGAGATACATGTAATTGCAAGAATTATTGGGTATTGAGAGACTATGAAGGGAGAACTAGGTGTGGGGATCAGAGAAGAGACATTTAAATTAAAAGGGAATGCATGTAGGAAGCTTGTTTTGTTCCATGACTTTTGTTAGACTTTCTGGAGAGCTCAGGCTTCTTTTCTCTAGATGCCTGCTCTTCCAGTTGGACGACCTGAGTGCTGGCTTATACCAGTCTATACTTGTCAGCTCCAGAGCTATGAGTCCTGCTCAGATGACAGGTAACTTTGATCATTCCAGGGAGACAGGAGAGTAAACTAGGTGGGGTCTTTAACCACAACCCTTCTTCTTTCCTCTTCTCTTTTCTGAAAGACCATCATAAGGTTAGTCACGTAGACATCAGGACAATAAAGGCACAAATAGTGCCATGATATCTGTACCCCAAGAGCCTGGCAGAGACTCAAACTCTCAGAGCAGCCAACCCTTACCAAAACACCTAATGATACTGGCCACAATCCAGAACTCCATGTACAAAGCAGAAAAGACATAGGGGATAAACCAAGAAGCATGTGGCCACTTTCTCTTGTATGCTGATGGAGAATAACATTAGGATAATACAGTAGCCATTCATGAAAAGTTTGCATGATTTTGATAAACAATAATAATAAAAAATAAATACCATGCATCAAGCCTTTACTATGGGTCACTCACTGTTCTGAGTGATTATACATGCATCATCTTATTTAATCATCAAATAGCCCAATAAGGTTAGGAGAATTATTATCCCTATGTTATAGAGAAGGAAACTGAGGTCAAGAGTTGTTCAAATTTATCTAAGATCACATAGCTAGAGATTGGCAAGCCTGGGTATATCTGGAGCCCATGCTTCTGGCCTTTGTTCTGTGGAATAATTCATGGGGTTGAATGAGAGTCCAATAAAGCAGATGCAAGTTAAAATGAGCTACCATCTCTTAGCTCCAAAGGTAAGTGAGTAGGTCTTCAGCAGAGTAGCAGATTAGGAGGAAAGGAATCTAAAATCTGAATTCACAGCATAATCAAAATAACAAATTAGAAAATGTCATTTTAATGACTCATATTACAAAGGAATAATATCTATAATATATAAATTCATATATACACATAAGAAGGACTAACAAACCAACAGAAAAATGAACAAAAGATATAACAAAGGTCACAAAAGTATATACAAATTGCATTAAACATATGAAAAGATATCCAAACTCATTCATTAGAGAAATACAAATTGAAGCTATACTAACGTAGCATTTGTCGCCTATAAATTTGACAGACTTGTGAGATGCACCTATTATGGCCTTAAACATATAATATATTAAAAAAGAAGGAAACTGAAAGTCAGTGACTTCAGTGTCCATTTCAAAAAATTGTAAAAAGAAGCACAAACTAAACCCAAACAACATAAAAGGAAGGTAATACCTAACAGGATGAAGAAAATGAAAATTTGGTTCTTTGAAATAAAAGCAATACCCCCAGCAGGATTGATACAGAAGAAAGAGAGAAGAGAGAAAGAAGAAATTCAGTACAATAACAGGAATGAAAAGATCTCACTTTAGTTCTAGAGACACTACAAGATATGGCCTTTGGAAAATGTAGATATGCAAAAATTCTAAAAGAAACATGATTCATGCCAACACTGAAATGACAGCAATATTAGAATTATCTGACAAAGATTCTATAGTATGAAATAAAAATGCTTCATTGAGAAATTAAAAACATACTTGAAATAACTAGAAAAAAAATAAAAAGCCTCAGCAAATAAATATAAGATATAAAGGACAAAATGGAAATTTTAGAATTGCAAAATACAATAACTGAAGTAACAGAGGTCACGGATGGGTTCAGAAACCAAATGGAGGAGGCAGAGGAAAGAATCAGTGAACTGGGCGATAGAAATTACTCAGTTTTCTGACAAGTGAAAAACAGAGTAACTAGATCAAAACCAAACCAAAACAAAAAACAGAACCTCAGACCTGTGAGACTATAACAAGGGATCTACCATTTGTGTCATCAAAGTCCTAGAAGAATAAGAGGAGAAGAACAAGATTGCAAAAGTCTTTGAATTAAGAGTGCTCTGTGTGTGTGTGTGTGTGTGTGTGTGTGTATAAATCTACCAAGAAAACATAACAATCCTAAATGTATATGAACCAAACAAAAAGTCATAAAATATGTGAAGAAAAAACTGATAAAACTGAAAAGAAAAATAAACAAATCCATAATTATAATTGGAAACTTCAAGATCTCTTTCTCAATGATTGATAGAACAAGACAAAAAATCAGCAAATATACATAAGAATTCAGTGACACCATCAGTAAACAGGATCTAATTGGCTTCTATAGAACATTTCATACAACAATAGCAGAATATACATTCTTTTTGCCCATAGAATGTGTAACAATGTAGACCATATCCTGAACCACAAAACAAACCTTAAACAATTTAAAGGATTATTTAAAGGATATTTAAAGAATTAGAATAATAAATTATGTTTTCAGGCCATAATGGAATCAAACTAGAAATAATAAAGAGAAGAGCAAAACCTCCAAATATTTGGAAAATAAATAACATACTTCTAAATAATCCATGGGTTAAAGAGGCAGTTTCTAGAGAAATTTCAAAAATACATTGAATAGAATAAAAATTAAGACACAGCATATGTAGATTTCTGAGACACTATTAAAACAGTGCTGGGAGGGAAATTTATAGTACTAAATGCATACATTAAGGCTGGGGGAGGTGGTTCATGCCTGTATTCCTAGCACTTGGGAGGCAGAGGCAGCTGGATTGCCTACGCTCACAGATTCAAAACCAGCTTGAGCCAGAGCAAGACCTCATCTCTAAAAAAATAGCCAGGCATTGTGGTGGGTGCCTGTAGTCTCAGCTACTCAGGGGGCTGAAGCAAAAGAATTGCTTGAGACCAAGAGTTTGAGGTTGCTGTGAGATATGATGCCATAGCACTCTACTGAGGGTGACAAAGTGAGAGTCTGTCTCAAAAAATACATACAGACATACATACATTAGAAAAGATGAGAAGTCTCAATCAATAATCTAAGTACTCACTTTAGGAACCTAGAAAAAGAAGAGCAAAATAGACCCAAAGAAAGCAGAAAAATGAAACAAGGAAGAGAAATCTATGAAACTGAAAACAGGAAAAGAAGAAAAAAATGATAGAACAAATGGCTGATTCTTTGAAAACATCAATAAATTGGTAACCCTCCATCTAGCAAGACTGACCAAAAAAAGAAAGAAACCACAAATTAACAAATCACAAATTAACAATATCAGGAATGAAATAGGGGATGTCACTACAGATCCTATAGAGATCAAAAGAATAATAAAGGAATATTACAGAACAACCCTAAATTTTACAATAGGAGTAATAGACCAACTACTACAACTCACCAATATGAAGATCATTTGAATAGTCTTATGATTATTGAGGAAATTGATTTGTAATTTTAAAACACTCTCACCCCCTAGAAAAATCTCCAGGCCCAAGCAGTTTTACTGGAGAAGTCTAACAAACATTTAAATAATTAACACCAACTTTATACAATGTCTTCCAGAAAATAGAAAAGGAAATAACACTTCTTTTTATAAAGTTAGTATTACCCTGACACCAAAACCAGACAAAATCAGTACAGTAGGGAAACTACAGATAACTATCCCCCATGAATATAGGTATAATAATCTTTAACAAAATATCTATAAATGGACTTTAACAATATGTAAAAAGAATTCTACACTATGACCAAGTGGGATTTATTCCAGGGATACAAGTCTGGTTTAATATTTGGAAGTCAATCAGTGTAATCCACCATACCAACAAGCTAAAGAAAAAAAAATCACATGGGGTGGCGCCTGTGGCTCAGTGAGTAGGGTGCTGGCCCCATATGCCAAGGGTGGCGGGTTCAAACCCAGCCCCAGTCAAACTGGAAAAAAAAAAAAATCACATTAATCGGTGCAGAAAAAGCACTTGTCAAAATTCAACACTCATTCACTACAAAAGATCTCAGAAAAATAGGAATAGAGAGGAACTCCTTTAACTTGACAAAGAATATGTACAGCAGGAGGGAGAGGAGGGAAGGGGGAGAAGGGATTGGTGTGCTTCCACCTAATGAGCGCAATGTATATGGGCACCTCCCGGGTATGGGACACAACTCAACAGGGACTTTACCTAACAAGTACAAACATTGTAAATGAATCATTTGTACCCTCACATTAATCTGAAATTTTAAAAAAATTCAATAAAATCTATAGATAATTTCTAGAAAGAAAATTCTGAAGAGAATTTCTAAATTCTAAAATTCCAAATTCTAAGAAGAGTTAAAAAGTTATTAAGTTTGCAGAGTACAAAATAAATGTGTAAAAATCTATTACATTTTTATATACCAATAGAGAGTTGGAAAGGAATTTTTTTAAACTAAAGTAAAAATGTATAGAATGCTCAGAAATAAATGTAAAAAAAAAACTGTAAAACCATCATTGACAAAAATACAGGGTGTTCATGGTTTGTGGGCAATTTACTATGTTACTAAATTTTAAATTGCTCCAAACTTTATGTCCACCCTGTATAAAACTGCACTGAAATATTGTACAATAAAAAAGACCTAAATAAATCAAGAGCTATACAATGTTCATGAAAAAAAAAAAACATACTAAAGACCTGAAAATAATATTTCATGGTTAAAGACTAAATTCTTACTCCTTAAGATCAGGAACAAGGCAAGGACATTCACTGTCACTGCTCTTATTCAACATAGTATTAGAAGTTCTAGGCAGTGCAATAAGGCAAGAAAAGAAAATATTTTAAAAGGCAAATATATGGGAGAGAAAGAGGTAAAACTGTCCCTATTTTTTTATGATATTATTATGTCTAAAAGCCCAAGAAATCTAAAACATATTTCCTAGAACTAATAGATGAGTTTAGCAAGTTTTCAGGATTCAAAACTAATAATCAAAAATAAATGTGTTTCTATGTACTAGCCATGAAGGTATATATATACATGAACACTAAAGTCAAAAATATAATACCATTTACAATTACTCAATAAAAACCTGAAATAGGTAAGAATCAAACAAAATAAGTATAGGGCTTGTATACAGAAGACTACATGATGCTGATGAAAGAAATTTAAAAAGATCTAAATAAATGGAAAGACATACCATGTTCATAGATTAGAAGATGCAACATGGCAAGATGTCAGTTCTCCCCCCAAAGATACAGAGGTTTAATCTGATTAATATTAAAATTTAAGCAAAAATTTTTGTAGATATTGATGAGATTATTTTAAAATTTTCATGGAAAGGCAAAAGAATACCCAAGACAATCTTAAAAAAATAAAGCTGGAAGTCTTACAACACTAGATATTAGATATATTTAAAGCTACAGTAATTAAGAAAGTATAGTATTGGTGCAATGGTAGACAAACAAAAAGTCCACAGAAAGACCCACACATAATGGATACTTGAATTTTGATAATGATGGTACTGCAGAGAAGCAGGATAAGAATAGTATTTCGTGTAATGGCACTGGATCAAATAGTTATTAGTATGAGGATAATGTGAATCTTGATACCTATCTTATATCATACATAAAAATCAATTTTATATTGACCACAGATCTAAATGTGAAAGGTAAAGCAGTAAATCTTCCAGAAAACAATATAGGAGAATATCTTCATAACCTTGGATAGACTAAATCTCTTAAATAATACACAAACTCCAATAACTATGAAGGACTAGATTGACAAGGGCAATAGACATATAAAATTAGGAATTCTCGTCATCAAAATATTGCATTTAGGGTTCGCACCTGTAGCTCAAGCAGCTAGGGCGCCAGCTACATACATGGGAGCTGGTGGGTTTGAATCCAGCCCGGGCCTGCCAAGCAACAATAACTACAACCAAAAAATAGCCAGGTGTTGTGGCGGGCACCTGTAGCCCCAGCTGCTTGGGAGGCTGAGGCAAGAAAATCGCTTAAGCCCAAGAGTTTGAGGTTGCTGTGAGCTGTGATACCACAGTACTCTACCCAGGATGACAGCTTGAGACTCTGTCTCAAAAAAAAAAAAAAAAAAAAATTGCATTGAAAGACAGACGTATAAGCCACAGAGAAGATAATATATTTGCAACACATACAACTAAGGATTTCTCTATTACTTTCTTCCACTATAGATTAAATGAGATTGATTACATGTCTAAAGGGATTAGCACAATGCCTGGCACATAGAACTGTTTCATAAAGTTTTCTATTTCTCCTTTTATAACTGAGGTATGTAAGCAAAGGACTATACCTCAAACCACGCCCAAGCTGAGAAATCACTCTCATATTTTTGACCCTCCACAAAGAAAGAAGTCAGAAGGATTTCCTCAGTGATTTTCTTACAAACAGGTGTTAAAGACATTTCCTAACAATCCCCTTCATCCCCCCAGCTGCAATCCACATGCTAGCCATTGTGATTAGCTCTAAATAATATAATGGAACCATGACAAGGCACCAGTGGGGAGGGTGAGAGTGGGTTTTTCTCTCAGCTGTGACAATGGGAAATCCCCCAAGATTGCTGGAAGCAGCAGGCAGGGCCCTGTCATGAGGGAAAAGAGCCCTCTCTTCTTCCAAACACAGTATCATCTATCTCAATAGTCAGCAGGACGCCCAAAAAGCATGAAAAAGGGGGTTTCCAAAATGATTTCAAAAGGGGTCAACTCATCCCTGCAGAAGGAGGCCCAGAAAAAGCCAGAGCTTAGACATGGAATGTTCTGCTCAGTGTAGATGGAGAGACATGCAGAATAGGCCAGAATCAGAAGCCACCCTGCATTGAGTCACCACAATGGTCCACATCCTACCCCTCAGTTGGGAAGGGCATCACTTCAGAAGAGCTTGAGTTTGCCTGTAGCTATCCTCCTTCCTTTCCTTGCTTCCCAGAGGGAAGACACAGTCTAGAAGTTTCAGGGCACCATATGAAGCCCTATGGTCCTGAGGGCAAAGACCTTGAGTATGCCCACCACAATTCTGAGGCCAGCAGCAATCACCATCTACAGTTCTGTAGTTTACAGAGCCTGTTTACACTCTCACAGCCTCTGATCTCTTCATAGCCCTGTGGGCCAAGGACTATCCGTACTCCTACCTTACAAGTGTACCCGAAAAAGTTCTCAAAGGATTCATCCCACTACATAACCCTACCTCCATCAAGTTGCCAATAATAACAATTATTATTATTATTATTCTTTTTGAGCATCTCTTATGTGCCAGACATATGACTAGGTGCTTGTTTGCCCTTCAGAATAACCCCAGATGTAAGCAAGTGCACCCCATCCTACAGATCCAGAGGAAACACTAATGGGAAGAGATCATACTTGGTGTCAGGCACTGTTCTTGTTAACGAAAGGGGGGTTTGTATTGCTCACAACCCAGAAAGCTTATTACTGAGACAACGAGCATTGTCAAGGAAGAGAAGATTTATTGCAGGAGATGCATCTGCTGGGAGGGAGAGTCACAGACTGCCTCAAATTCACCTCCCCGATAAACAAGGTCAGGGATTTTTTCTGGAGGTGAATATGAATAATGCATGAGGGGAGTGAACATCACTATGTGTTTGAGGTGGAGTGCAGGGCCCATAAGCACAGTGAGAAATGATGCTAGTACATCCATCCCAGGTCAAAAAATTGTGGATAAGTCTCTGCCAGGGTGGGGATTTTAGTATTACAAAGAGGTAGGGGTTAATATTGGTCATTCTTACAGGCTTATGCACAAGCTCAGTGGGTCCTTGGGCACAATAGGCAATGATGTATCACTTGTCTTTTCTGGACAAACAGGTAGAGTAAGGCTCTGTAGTTATCTCATGGCTGCAGGAGGTTTCACCACTCCTGAAAAGAGGCTCAAAAACAAATACATCAGTGCAACAGGAAGGTACAAAGTTCTGGTCAGCAAATCTTACTGGCCTGGGAACTTGAAACATAAGAGAACAATAAAAAAATTATAAAAAAATGTTTTCTTGCTTATGGAGCTGGTAACAATTGGCACTGATGTAATAACTACAGTTAATATGTAATAACTCACTCAATAGTCCCACAACCCTATGAAAATAAGTGTATCATCTCTATTTTAGAGATATGGGAACTAAGGCTCAGAGAGGTCAGGGAAATTGTCTGGGGCCACACAGCTAGGATGTAGCAGAAAGGGGATTTGAACCCGGGATTCTTGCCACTATTTTGCATCTGTGGCAATATGGGTGACTTGCCCTAGGTGGCACATTTGTGGAATGTCAGTGTCTTACCAGAATGCCCATTCAGCTGAAAACCCAGAACCTTCCCACCCAGCCATCTGCTGAGAGTGGGACTAGAGGGAGCCTCTGGGTCTTGTGGGCTAAGACATAACCCCGGAGAATTAATCCCCAGAAACAGGATGCACAGAGGCAAACCCCTCCATGGCAGCATTAGGCTGGGTGCAGCTGACAGAGCTGAGACCCAGGCAAACTAATATCCTTTGCCAAACCTCTCTCTGCCTCTGCTGCTGGTTGAAACCAGCCCTCAAGTCTCCTTCTTCCCATTGGTCCCCACTGGAAGTGCTTGATGGGAGGCAAAGGGGAAGCCTGGTGGGCGAGAAGGTCCTTGGCGGGTGAGGGAAGAGGAGCTGGCTGGGGGTAAGGGACAGGGGTGCTTGGGAGTGGTTCTGGAGTTGTGGGTCAGGTAACCTAGCAACCACCAGGCTCAGTGCCCTCACAAAGCAGCAGCTTTGCCCACAGAACCCAGGAGGCTCCCCTAAGACGTGTGCTTGCTCCTTCCTGCTAGGCCAGCTATGCTTCTCACTCACATGCTATAGCAAGAGCTTGCCTTGGTGAGTTCAGGGAACTGTGGGGGAGAAGATGGATGCCAGCGGGCCCAGTGGGGCCTAGGTGGAAAGGGAGGTTCTGGGGCAGGATTACTTGGAACTCTCATACCCTTCAACCTGGCTATCTGGAGGCCCAGGGACAGAGAGCAAGGGTAGGACAGACTGCAGGGGGTCGGTTCCACACATCCCACCTGGCCTGCTAGAGTCCCTGCCAACCTCACTACAGCACCTTTGGGCTGTGACCCACTGGTGGCTTATTAAACAAATTGAACAGGTCATGTCTAACATTTATAGAATGAAAACAGAAAATAGGATAAAATACCAGGGTGCATCATATGCAATAAGAGTAACCATGGCTTTAGGATATTCTTGTAAGTTTCACATACACGTGTGTGTGAATTTGGTCATGATGTAAACATGAATTTCTTACTGCCGTCACAGTCAAAAGTGTTTGAAAGTCTCTGTTGTAAAGAGTATCTTTTCCTGTAGGCAAGTGGATCTGGGGCTTCCAGATGCCCTGTTCTAAATTTGCAGCCTCTAAGCACTCTAGAATCCAACCCCATGCATCAAAGATGTCCAAAGCTTCCATAGGAAGCTCTGCAGATTGTTTTTAGAGAAAAAAATTCAGAGCCTGTGAGTCAGAATGCTGGGGCTCTGGTCCTCTGCCACGTGACCTGAGCAAGCCTCTTTCCTCCTTGGTCTCAAACAAGGAATCTGATTGCTGGCACTGGGGGAACTCTGGGGTCCCTTGCAGATTCTGTGACTCTAAGAGTTAATTCTGAAAAGGCACTGATTTCCTATCCCAAACCCACTCCTGGCACTGGGACTATATACCCATGTATTCAAGTTCATGCATTCAGATTAATCACAATTCTTGGTTTTTGACACCTACTATCTTTTGTCCATTTCTTTTTTTTTTTGAGACGGAGCCTCAAGCTATCCCCCTGGGTAGAGTGCCATGGCATCAC
>NW_003852403.1:14705189-14728629 GCF_000181295.1 Otolemur garnettii
GGATTCGAACCCGCCACCTTAGGTGTATGTGGCTGGCGCCTTAGCCGCTTGAGCCACAGGCGCCGAGCCTCTTTTGTCCATTTCATTTAACTAACTTATTGAATAATAGAAAGAACATCAATAAATGCACCCCCCAAACCAGGAACTAGAATGCAGCCACTAACACATCTCCTTCCCATCTCCCCTCCCTGCCCAACCTCAGAGACGGCCACTATCTGAACTTTGTGGTTAGCATTTCCCCACTTTTGGTTGTTGTTGTTTTGTTACATTTATGATAATTTTGCTTGCCCTTGAACTTTTATTTTTAGAAAGGACCTCATATTATGTTGTCTTCTGGAACCTGCTTTCCTTGACTTAGCATTGTATAAAATTCATCCATGTCATATGTAGCTGTGGTTCATTTATTGTCATAGCAATAAAATGTTCTGTTGTCTAAACGGACCACAGCTTACATATCTGTTCTTCTGCCAGGGGACATTTTGGTTGTCACCAGGTTTTAGGTATTTTGGACAATGTTAGTATGAATATTTTTATAATTAGCTCCTCTTGCATGCTCCAAGAGTTTCTCTTATATTTGGGAGAGATATTGCTGAATAATACAGCATGCAAATGTTTAATTTTACAAAATATTGCCATTTTTCCCCCTTGAAGGGTCTGTTCCTGTTTACGCTCCCACCACCAGCCTATGAAAGTTCCTGCTATCCTCCTCCAGCACTAATAGTTAGTGCGTTGGTCTCTGTTCCATCGGAAACCATACAATGGCTATGGACGTGCAGCTGGATGAAGACCCTGTGATGAAGTAAGGCCCCAAATGCTGACTGAGGGGGGAGAGGCAGGGTGGAAGACAAAGGTGGCCTTGGGGAAACTCAATAGACTGGTGATTCAAGACAGGCATTTGACCTCCCACTGGTAGTTAGCCAGCCCCCCATTGAGTCCTCAGGCCCAAGTCAGTCCAGGTTACGGTGGGGCCCCTCACTAGGTAGGAAGAAGATGCAAGCAGGAGCCCAGAGCACAGAAATTTTAGGGGTTCCTAGGAGGTGACTTCCTCTGTTAGCAGGGGGTAGAGGAGGCCAGCTAACTGCAACTTTCAGAGTTTTACTTTATTTCTTTAAGTCCCAGATCTCTTACAGGCAAATGGACAATGGAACGGGAAACTCAGGGGCCTGGTCAGCGAAGTCCTCAGAGGGTCCAGGGACAGATCGACTTGCTTAGCATTTCCAGAGTCCACCTGTACTCCTTCGGAGGGACTCCCTGCAGCCAGGGCCATCTGGAGAAGGGAGAGCAGACAGAGACCTTGCAGGTGGTCTCAGCAGCTATCAGCAGGCGGGGAGTGGTCTCAAACTCTTTCTCCAGGCAGAGGCATGTGTCCTCAGGAGGGGGAGGGTGCTGGGTGAGGACTGAGAATCCAAGAACTTTGTTCCCAGTGAAGCAGAGCAGGAGGTTGGAGCTTCCCTACAGCCTCACAGCCCTGCTAGCCACCACATGAGCTGCCCTATCTCCCGGGAGGGATCCCACGGGAAAGGACGCACTGGTCTGGACTGGCCTATGCTCCAGCTTTGGCCCCTGGACAATGAATCTCAGCCAAGAGTGCACTTGAGGGCATGGGGGAGGGGTGACAGCCTATAGCTGTCTTCTGGGCTGTCAACAGTTTGGCCTGGGGAGAGGCTTTTGCTGAGTCAACCCCCTGAACCTAGGCAGTATATATAAGATAACTTTGCTCCATTCCAGGTGTATGGGTGAGGAGGTAGGTTTGTGGCTTCTCTTTCTTGTTTTAGACATTGGTCTCGGGGAGAACACTGGGGTCCTGAGACAGTCCAACTGAATTCCTGCACATGAATCCTAGCTCCCTGCTAACGCATCTCAGCAAGACAGGGGAACTGGATTACATCAGCTGGGAAAGGACTCTGGGAGGCCCAGTTTGGGGGGGCCAAGTGGGTGGTGGTGAAATCCAGGAAACCAGGTTTCAGGGTGCCTGAGAGTGGACTCTGCGATAAGCACTGAGTTCCGAGCACACACGGGCACCACTGCCAGAGCAGGCTCCATTAGTGTCTCCTCAAACCCTCTCCTTCAGTCGAAAGGCAGAGCTGAAACCTGAGAAGAAGTCAGGGAACAGTCCAAGGAACCATGCGGACGACAGGCCACAGAAGGAGCTGGTGATTCCAGGGATTGTGGATTTCGAGCTGATCCCAGAGGTTCTGAAGACCCCCAAACCCCTGACTCCTGGCGCCTACCGCTTTGGCCGCCTCAGCCACCACTCCTTCTTCTCCAGACACCACCCCCAGCCCCAGCATGTGACACACATCCAAGGTAGGACCAGCTTAGCCAGGACATGGCTGGACAGTGGCAGATGGGGCATCATTAATGGGGCTTGAGGACTGGGGAGGAAGTTCGGGCTGCAGTCTCTGTTTTCAGGCTGGAACTCAGAGAGTATAAGGGCCTGGCCAGGTTCCCAGAGCTGCCAGGTGACCATGCCAGGACTCGGCTTGGGGGACAGGAGAGAAGCACAAGACCATGGGCTGGTGGCAGGTCCTCTGCGGGATCCCCTTCCCCCCGGATTCTCCAGTTTGCAAACCAGAGAAGGGGTTGAATATTCTGCCCAGAGCTGGACACTTGTCCTCTGAGAGCATTTCATCCACTCACCCATCTGTATGTCACATATCATTTCATCCACTCACCCATCTGTATGTCACATATTTACTGAGTGTAAACTATGAGTCGGGGACTTTTTAGGCCCTGAAGTTAAGACAGACATAGTGGCTGCCCTCCTGGAGCTGACCCCTAGCAGGAAGGGATGGGGTGGACAGGATCCCAAGTGTCAAGGCTGCACAGGGGAGATGGCTGCATTTAAAAGGTGGTTGAAGAAGACCTGGCCAATAATATGACATTGGAGCAAAGTCCTGCAGGAAGGAGTGTGGGAAGCGTGCATATTGCAGAGGAGGCTGGCTCATGCAGACAGAGCAGCAAATGCTCAGGCCTGCAGGCAAGCGTGCCCCGGCTCCGCTGGAGGAATAGGAAACAGCAAGGACGCCAGAACCAGCTAGGCTGGAGTAGAGCAGGAGGGGGAGAAAAGGCATTAGGGAGGCTGTGAGGGCCACAGTCATGTGGGCCAACATTGTCACCATTCACTCCTCACTGAGTTGAACAGAACCATTGGAAATTTGAGAGCATGGAAGTGGGAGAAGTGAGAGATTTTAACAGATCAGGCCACCGAGACAGGTCACCCCGCTCCGTCTTGAGGATGGCTCAGACCCTGTTCTAGACATTCTAGACCTACATAGACGGTAAAGCCAATAAAACGTGATGATGGGTTAGAGTGAGGTACGAGAGGAAAAGGAATCCAGGCTGACTCCAGGGTTCTTGGCCTGCACAGGTGGAAACGAGAGTGCATTGGCACAGACAAGGAAGGCTACATAGGGTCCGGTAGAGGGTGAGGGAGGAGTCAAGGCTTTGGTCTTGGAAGAGGTAAAAGGTGAGATGCCTCCAGTTGGAGGGCGGGTCTGGAGTTCAGGGCAGAGATACCAGCATGAGAGCTGTTTCAGAACTGGTGTTTTAAGTGGAGTGTCTGGGTGGGATCATTCAGGAGTCCCTGAAGGTACAGGAGAAGAATCTGAGACCTGGGCCGTGGGGACCTCAAATTTAAGAGGTTGAAAATATTAGAAGAAATCAGCAGAGGAAATGAGAGGCAGGGAGCTGGGAGAAGCCCAGAGAGTGAGGGTCTGGGCACCAGTGTTTCAGGGAGGAGAGGGCAACCAGGCTGAGCCTAACCCGGTTGGTCCTCAGGGCCTAACTATCGAGACTAATGTAACAGTCACCAGCATTGGGCCAGAGAGTCCTCACATGTAATCTGCCCTCCATCACCCCCAAGCTGCCCTGCACACAGCCTTGCTCAGCCTGACAGAAAGCCAAAGTTTCTGGTCTGGTTCAATCTCTTTCCTTGTGACTTGAGTCCAGGCCTCTCCCCTCACAGACAATGACTTAACATCCTCATCTTTAAGCTGTCTACCCCTGTGCACTCACGCCTGCAATTCTTTTCCGTCATGGGAAATCAAAAGGTATCTAGAACTAGGGTCCCAGGAAACCTGGGTTCTTGTCTCATCTCTGCCCAGCTCACTGTGTGACCCTTAGGAGGTCCCTTCCTCCCTGTCCATTCTAAGCAGCCTTGTAACTGTAATTCTAAGCAAGGGGATTATTGGTCTAGGAGGTCACAGGAGCCCTCTCAGCTCTGACAGTCTGTGGTAGTGGTTCTCAACCTTCCTAATGCCACGGCCCTTTAATACAGTTCCTGTGGGTCGTGACCCACAGGTTGAGAACCCCTGGTCTATGGGCTCATGGTTATCAGAAGTGGAGCCAGAGCTCTCCCTGCCCACCAGCCTCTTTCCCACCTCCTGGTACTCTGGGGGCTCCTCCCAGGCCTCTCTCCACATCTCTCACTCTTCACAGATCTCACCGGGAAGCCCGTCTGTACCGTCAGGGACGACCTCTTTCTCAGTCCCTTACCTCAGTCTGCATCCTTACCCAGTTATCCGATGGGGCTGCCTACCACTTCCTTCCCCATTGGAGACCCGCAGTCCAACCGGAACCCCTGGCTTTCTTCTGGTGGGTACTTGGGCCATACGCTCTCTAAGCTACCCCCTTGGGTGGGTGCCTGAGAAGCAAAGGGCCATTGCTTTTAGGTCGGGGGAGTTTGCTGGAGGGGCCTTACTTTTCCCTTCTTTCCTGAAGCAGCCTCATCTCTATATTACCCTGCCCCATCCCCAGGTCCCAGCCCTCAGACATGCACTGTCCTTGGACTTGAGATGCTTAAGGAATAACAACAAGCAAAGAACAAGCAGATTTCATGGTTGCAGTCATATGACTTGCAGCTACAGACAGGAATGCAATTTGAAATATTTAGCCACTTGTGTGCTCGGTGGGCACTGGCCAATAGCATACTCTGCCACTATGCTGGAGCAGCATCCTGGAGGCCTCTGCTCTGCCAAGCCTTACTCCTTCCCTTACCAGGGTGTGAAGAAGTAAGATTGGTGGGGGTAGGGGGCACCCTCGGGAAGGAGCCAGTAATATTCCAGTGCAGGGAAGAGAGGTGCAATGCTCTTTGCCAACCTCTCCAGGAGTAGTTCCACATCTTGAGCCATATCCCCTGAATCTCAGTCCTGGCTTTAGGGACCAGAAGAGGCAAAGCTAAATTAAACCACATGCATCTTGGCACAGGCAGACAAATGATCTCCAGCATCCCCTAGTAAGCCATAGGCTGTAACATTGGCATTTGTCCCCCCTAGAAAGGAGGCAGCCCTTACCCATGGTGTGACTTCTAACCCTCTCCCTCAAGGGCACCACCCCCTTTTTCCTATAAGATGGAATAGAAAGGGCTGCTGACTCTTCCTCCACTCCTGGTGCCACAGGCAGGAGGGGGGCACTCCAGATATCAGTGGGCAGGAACTTGTCCCTTCCTCCCAGAGGCCTGGAAGAAGGAATTGAAGGAGCTGGCTTCCCGGGTGGCTGTCTTCACCAAGGAGAGCAAGCTGAAGAACAAAGAGGTAAGTGCGACAGTCTGGGAAGAGAAGACAGGGGTCCACCCCTCTGTGCTGAGATGCCTCCTAAGTCAGAGCAGGGAGGAGGGACCAGCTAATACAGACTTGAGGGAGGAGTGTCACAGTGAGAGGTGAACACACCTGCACAAAAACATCCTAGCAGTGTTCACAGGAGATGTGGCATCTGGGAGTCTCCGATACCTAAGTTCACCTGTGGACTGGGCCACAGCACCAGTGCAGCAGCCAGGCAGGTGAACTCAGCCATCTCTAGAGACCAGGTGTACACAGGCAGTGTGGGGAAGAGAGAAGGAGGCTGACTTTGTGGGGAGGAGCTTGCTGTTAATTTCCAAATTTAGTTTAGTTACTGGTCTCATAAGGAATAGAGAATCACTGAAGGTTTTCGCCCAGGATGGGGTGACCCCATGGGTACCGTTTGGTGATAAGCAGTTGAGACAACTGGAAGGTAGCCTGACAGTGGTGGGAATCGCTCTGAGGACAGCTTGGCCCTTTACAGCTGAGTCTGGTCCTGCCGCTTATCTTGGGCAACCAGAGTAGAGAGGCAGAGGGCTCATTCCTCTGTCCTTCTCACAGCTCACTCTCTATAGCATCCAGGGCCACTCAACTAAGCTATTCGGATCTCAGTTTTCTTATCCTTAAAATGGGGAGAAGAATACTTCCAGTCTTAAGTGGAATTGCAAGGGCAAGAGGCCCTAGGTCTTGTGTCCAGAGGCCTGGCTTTCCAGGACAAAGAAAGAATGCCAAGCTTTTGGGGCAGGTCTGGGGGCAGCTGAGCTAGGAATTCTAGTGGCGCTGCTGGACTGGGGAAGGGGCAGCCCTCAGGACATGCCTGGGAGGAAGAACAGTGACCATCATGGGGCAGCCAGAGTTTAGCCCTCCAGTGCTGAGTTCCAGGAGGAAGAACTTTTACGAGTTTAAGCCAAAATAGCAACCAGAGGAAGGGCTGGCCAGGGAGGGGAGCAGACTGGGGGATGTGTAAGCAGAGGTCCAGGACAAGGCAGGAGTGCCTGGATGATATACCAGATTCCTAGCAGTGCTGTGATGCTGGGATTTGGAATGTTGGAGGGGGGGTGTGTGTCCTGGAGCCATAACCTGGACTCCTTGTATTATTCCCTCTGCTGTCACTCCACTCTTCTCGGCCCCCTGGAGATTCTGGCCACTTTTGTCCCAGCAGAAGCTGGAGCCTTCACGGGAGCAGGGAGCCAAGTACTCTGCTGAGACGGGGAGGCTTATCCCCTCTTCCACCCAATCTGTGGGGCGCCGTAGCTCTCGCCAGGGGAGCCACGCTTCCAGCAGGGACAGAAGAGTCCAGGATGTCATCTTCCAGGACCAGGAGTTGCTGGTAAGACCTTGGTCTGGGGGGTTCTGCTCCCAGCCCCCTGGCTTTCTCATTTAGGACGCTCACAGGCTGCCCTAGGGTATGGCCTCTCCCAGGGACTCTGGCACTGAAGAGTGTGAGAGGGAAAACCCCAGCCTTGGGAGTCAGCAAGCTGGGCTCCAGCGCCCTGCTGCCTCTAGGTTTCTGGGTAAGCCTTCCCTCCCCTGGCCTTAGTTCCATGATCTACCCAAATTGGGAGCATGAAAATTGCCACAGAAGGTCTGTTTCCATAGCGGCATTTGATGAGGTGATGAAGGGAGCTACAAGGTGGATTGAGAAGCATAGAGAAGGCAGGCCTGTCCTGTGTGCTCTCAAATCATCCCCCCAGGTTGCACCCACAGCCTACAAGGCTAGGTCCAGCCGGGGCTCCACACTTTGAAAGGGCCTGGCCTGTGCTTCAGTGAGCACAGCACCCACCTCCTCCATGTTCAAGTTTCCCCAAGGTCTGAGATGAGTCCATGCCTTGTTCCAGTGGGTTAAGGCACTGGAGGTCCCTGTTAAAATGCACGCTGACTGTCATACATAGAGCCAGCACCCCACCACCCCCCTCATGACCAGTGCTTTCAGGCATGCAACCTTGCAACAGGGAAGCAAAGTGGACAGCACAGACAGGGCCCAGCACCCTCATGCTGCAGATGGGGAGGCCGAGGCCCTGCCAGGTGATATGCGTGACCCCGGTTCCCCAGAGAAGCAGCAGCATAGCCAGGACTAAGGTGCTTTCTCCACCATAGGGTGGCCTCGCCTCGCCTGGAATTAGGTTCTCAGGTCCTGTGGGGAGGGGGCACAGGGCAGGTAAGTTGGATGCGGAAAACGGTTAAGGGTCCAGGGGCAGATCAGGGTGGGTCACTGCAGCGGGTGGGTACTTGGGACGAGGGTGGGATCCCAAGCAGGCCTGGGAGAGCCCAGGCCCAGATTCCACTCTGCCAAGAACAAGGCAGACCTCTTGGGAACTGTCAGTCCCCTCCGGGTCCTGAGAAGACTGACTACCAAGTACTGAAGCAACCCCACTTTCCTAGGACTCCAGGGGCTCTACCTCCCACCTGGAGCCCACTGTAACCGCAGACGCCATCAACATGCTTGCCTAGGGAGCCCCCATTACCCATCTGAGTCAGATCTGGATCTTTTCCTGATGCTACTTGAGTGGAAAATGCGGGAGAAACTGAGCCCTGAAGTAGCAGAGATGCCAAAGGCTGAGAATGCAGCTAGGAGCCCAGTGTGCCCACTGCTCGGCCAGAAGGAGCCCCAAGCTGAGCAGTTTGCAGAAGCAGCCAGCACTCACCTTCAGGCTGCCCCCTGGGACTTCCCTATCTCCTTGCTAATATCTCCAGACTCTGGGAGCTTCAGGGTGGGGCATCCTATGGGGTTCCCGAAATTCCCACACCAAGGACCAGGGCATGTGGGACTCGGTGGGTCTCCAAGGAGCTGGCCGTACAGCCCTGAATTTGCCTTCCCAGGGAGGGGCCCCGGGGTCCAGCCAGCCCAAGTAGGCTCTGGGGATGAGGAGTCCACATAGCTGAGGCTTCTTTCTGCCACAACCCCCCTGTTGGGTGCTCTCTTTTCTCAAAGCCTCAAATTTTCACTGTCCAGTGGGGGTAGGAGGTTAAGAATCTTCCTCCAGGACTGTTGTGAGACAAAGTCCAATGCCAAGGGGAGGCAGGGACCGTTATGAGATGAATTTAGCCAAGCCTGGGGGAAGGGGCCCTGTGGTACCCTCTGAACCCGCATCTGTCTGTGCTTGTGGCTGGAATTTGCTGTCTTCTTGCCGACAGATCCTGGAGCTCCTCTGTCAGATCCTGCAAACAGATTCGCTGAGCTCTATTCAGTTCTGGCTGCTCTACGCACCCCCCAAAGGTGAGGACACAGTTCCATGACCTCCTCTCTGAGTGGAGGCTGCCAAAGTCCTGTTCCTTGTTCTCTGGTTCTGCAGGACTCAGGTGTCACTCAGCCCCCGCCAAGGTCTCTCTCTGTTTTGGGGCCCTGAACTAATCCTTCCCAGCCAGACACTGCCCCTGCTTCCTCTTCCTCTGTTCCTCAGCAGGAATTGTGTGGCCTTGCTCCTTGCAGGGGACTCCTTCTTCACACTGACCCCAGGCCTAGGCACCTGGGAGGGAGAAATCCAAAGACTGTGCTTAGTAGACACGGCCTCTCACACACTACTGTGGGAAACACATGTGTGGGCACACATGCACAGCTGCAAATACACACACGAGAACTCACACATGTGTGCACAGGAACACACGAATATACATGCAGGTGCACTTTGGCACTGTGGGTGGAGGGTGCACCTGAGGAAGGATGAGTAGTGATGATGAATTGGAAAAGACTCCCTTGACAGGGGAGTAGAGGAGGAGGAAGAATGAAGTTTCCAGGAGGCTTCCCAGAGGGGGCCAGGGTGTGGCAGGCAGGAGAGCCAGATGGGGCCAAGAACAAGGCACACACATGCTGGTGTGGTGGGAAGACCACGTGGGAGGGCCAGGCACTGTTTATACACAGAGGCCAGAAGAAAAGTAGGAACCTGTGGGCAGAGTGTAGGAGAGGGAGAGAAAGCTGCCCTCAACCAGGCTTGGGAAAGAGCTGGAGGGGCTGTCTCATCCAGGACAGGAAGTGGGGGCTGGAGGCTGAGGATGTGGCCCCCGATGTGCTTTCAGAGAAGGACCTTGCTTTGGGGCTCCTGCAGATAGCCGTGGCTCAGCTCCTTCCCCAGCCACTGACCACCATGCCGACAAAAAAACTCCTAAACCAGCTGGAAGAAGTCCAAGAACTTCAAGAAAATCAAGCACCCTGCAGGTAAGTTCTGCAGCCCTCCCTTGGCCCTCAGAGGGCCTAGCCCCTCCCTTGGGGACATCCCTCTTAGTTCTGCAGCCATACCAGCCCTTGCCCACTGTCAGCTGTGTGGCTGAAGGGCTTGTTGGGGTCAGTTGTAAGAAAATAGGGCTGGATGAGCCACATTTAGCCCTCCCAAAGAGCTTGTCTATGGGCAACACAGGTCAAGGGGAATACTAACTCAGGCATCCTAAAGTACCTTCACACCAGGGTTAAGTGCCCTGATGGCTCAAAGGCCTCACAGAGCAGGTGAGTGGAGCCCAAACGTCAACAGAGAGAGCAGCAGGACTGAGTGCCATGTTTGCCTAACAAGGCTGTGTATTTGACATATTTCCAGGCCACAGGACAGTTCACTCCATTTTACAGATGAGGAAATAGGCTCAGGAACAATTGAATGACCTTCTCCAGGTTGGGGGGAGGGATAATATAGCAGGCATCTCTTATGGCTCCCGAGCCAGCAAGGTCTTGGCTCCTGGTGGCCACACTGGGCAGTGAAGCCACTGTTGTCTGTGTCCTGCTTGGGGTGATGCAATTAGGCCCCTTGGGTGTCAGCCACGGACAGACTCTTTCTAGTTCTCAGAAGAGGTGACTCTTGTCTCCCCCTAGAGCAGACAGCTGACTGCACCTGCACCAGTTCCTCACTTCCCTGCCCACCCTGCCACCTGGAGGTTTCCAGAACGACCTTCCCACCCTCTCCTTTGCATTTTGTTGTAGTCAATCACCGAAGAAGATGAAGACACCACCACTAGCAGAAAACGAAAAGCCAGGTAAGCTTCCACACTGGGGTGGTCCTCAGGGCCTGCCGAAAATGCTGGCTGCACTTCTCAGGTATTCAAGGCAATCTGGAGATGGGTCCCTGCCCAAGGAATCTGTTCATTTCCCTCATTCGTTCAACAAGTATTTATTGAGCACTTACAATTTGCTGGGCTCTGGAAGTCACTGGGGAAGAATGTAGACCAGTTCCTGCTGTTCCACAGCTTACCTCCTAATGAGGAGTACAGACAATAAATAAAAACACACGAGGGGCTTGGGAGCTGTGGCAGGTAGAGAGAAGGACTGACGGGTGTGGAGAGGGCCCTTTGAGCTCAATGACAGGTCTGGGAAGAGTGCACTCTCCTCGCCTGGTGTGTCAGAAGAAGGGCAAGCCAGCCAGGGTGGCCAAGGTCTTCAGGTTGGGGACAGTGGTGAGAGATGCGATGAGATGACTGGGAAGCGCCAGCCTTTGGGAAAGCACGGGTGCACGGGAGGGTTGTGAGCAGGGTGGGTGTGCCCCCTCTGGCTGCTGTGTGGAGCATGAGCGCACACAGAAGGGGCGGGGGAGACCAGAGAATGTCCATGTAGTCATCCTGAAGCTTTAGTCTAGAGTCAGGTGAAGGGAGAGCAGGCTGGGAGGGAGAGAAGAGAAAAAACATCCTCTATGGAGCTATTTTCCCCAGTTAGACTGACAAGGGTCCTGAGTCCTGCCAGTTTATGGCACAGCATACACACGTAACTGAGATCTGTTACTTGGAGGTTAGAAGAAGAGAGGGTGGTGAAGAGACTCCAAGAAAGGAATCTGCTCATCCCATGTCGCTAGCAGAGCCGAGAGCAGAACCCAGGCTTGACTCAGGCTCCCCCTATGCACTTTCTGGGAAAAGGGATCTGCCCGGGGCTCCCATGAAACTCCATGTTAGAGGCCTGGCCCAACCTTTCCTCATCCTCTCCTGCCTGCCACCTCTCCCTTTCCCCCAGAGTACATCGGGACAGCACAAGTTCTTCGGATGCATTCAAGCTAGGACACAGAGGAGGAAACATTGAAGCCAGTGGCAGAGAGCTGAGGAACCCCTACAATTTTGCCTGCGTTGCTCAAGCATGGCCCCACATTCAGGGTAGTTTCTGTCTCTACCGCCCCCGCAGTGGCACCTAATTGCCTAATGCAAAGAGTCTGCTAAATAAACTCCTGTCTTTCTTTTGAGAGGACAATTCCAGTCTCCTAGCAGGAATAGGACTGTATTTGGGGTCATTTACTCCAGAACAGAAGGATTGCAGGGAACCAGGCCTGCTCCCACAGAGAAAGCCCAGTGCGGCTGTCCATGTGGGGCTTACCTGGTTCTTTTATGTGTGATGCCTGAGAAAGGGTCTCTGCCCCTGCAGGAGCCAAGACACACAGGGCTCCGGGTAGGTTAGAGCAGAGGTCAGGGAACCCACGGGCCTCCTTACAATGGTCACTGTTGCCGGTTCTTGAGTTCCTCCCATGTGCTGGCCACTGAGGCAGCAACTTAGGTAAAAGCTGAGGATGAGAGCCATGTGAATTGTTCTATACACTTTATATGTGGCACTATATTTGATTCTCCCCAAAGAGGTCAAATGTTCGTAGATGAATCAGTTGAAGCAACTGAATTTGTCCAAAGTCACACAGTGAGTGGCACGGCTGGGATCCAAACCCCAGAGGTCTGGTTCTGGAATCCCTGGCTCTTACCAGCTGCACTTTACTGCCTTACCAACAGCAGCCCTCTCTGGTTACAGTTCTGAAAAGCATAGGATTTAGCAACATGGCAATTGGAGTGTAACACTTTAAGCCTTGCTACCCTCCTGCCCCTCCCTGGCAGTGGAGAGCCTTATTCCATTCCACGTGATTGCCTGGCAGCTGTAAAAATAGTTTCAAAGCCAGAAGAGCATCTCTCAGACACTTCTTTAGACAACTCAAGCTTATTGCTATTTTGTGATGGCTCTTATAAATGGAATTTTAAGAGAAACATAATAACCATGGAAAAATAGTTTTGCCACATGAAACACTTAAGGCATACTCTTTGCCCACTATAAAGTCAGCCCAACTGCTAAACTTCTAGCTCTTATTAGAGCTCGCACACTGCCAAGAGGAAAACTTCCACTCTTTATACTGACTCCAGATAGGCCCTTGGAAACCAGTACGCTTGATGGACATCCCGTGGGTTCCTAACTTCTGCTGGTACTCCTACAGCTACTGAACATATAACTGCTGCCTTGTGACAGGCTATTCACTTTCCTACTAAAATTGTTTTGTTTTGTTTTTGTAGAGATAGAGTCTTACTTTGTCGCCCTCGGTAGAGTGCCGTGGCATCACAGCTCACAGCAACCTCCAACTCCTGGGCTTAGGCGATTCTCTTGCCTCAGCCTCCCGAGTAGCTGGGACTACAGGCACCCGCCACAACACTCGGCTATTTGTGTTACAGTTTGGCCAGGGCCGAGTTTGAACCCGCCACCCTCAGTATATGGGGCCAGTGCCCTACTCACTGAGCCACAGGTGCCGCCCTAAAATTGCTCTTGTTCATAGCCCATCCCATACTAGGAGACTGGGACTCTTATCTCTGGGGAAGGACAGGGCAGGCAGGGCTGCTGGATACACAGCCAAACACAGACCGCCTTATTCTTTTCCCACCGAGCTTACAAACTTCCCTTTATCCCTCACTGAAATTATCAATTGTCAGGTAAATGCCCCCAAATCTGAAAAAGATAAATAGATATTAGATGGATTTCCCATGGCCCCTTTTAACCTTTTGGCTTGCACTTATCCCCTATCAGATGGGACATAGGTGCAGCAGGAGGAAAGTTAAGCAACTAAAGGATAATGGTTTTGCCCTGGGACCTACAAAATTTCTGACCAAATCATTTCCCAGTGCATTACTTGTGAACCCCACCAGTATCAGCACATGTAGAAGTAGACTCCATCCCAGATTCCTGGTCCAGGGTTCTTGTCCAGGATTAGTCCCCTGCGACTCTGTGACCTGTATCCCCTGCCCACAGCACTACAGGTGAGGTATCTTTAAACCCTCCCAATTCCCACTGTCTAAAGGTTTCCCAGGTGCACAAGGGGCCCAAGAGCCAGGAATGCAGCGGGGGTTCCTGCCACTCTGAGTTTGTCCCAGGACACTGGACTTGTGAGCAGCCTCCACCTCTCTGGGAGGATAAGGAAGTGCCGGTCCTAGGGCATCACTTTCCCAGGGGTGTGTGTGGTGGAGGGGCTGACAGCAAAAACAGGCCTTCACCTGAGAGAGTAAGGCTCTGCCTGGGGGCCTCCAGCTGTCCGTAAGTTCCTTCCAGCATCATCCCAGCCAAGGCCAGGGAGTCTCAGAGGCCTCCTGCTGCTGCTTTTTGGTGGGCAAGAGGGTGGGGAGAGAAGTCAAATAAGAAAAGGGTCTCGTCTGCCCTCCAGCAGCCTGCAGTCTAGGGAGGCGGAGACAGGCACAGTGAAATTATAAGAAATAACTGTACTAATTCATAGTTTTCATAGGAATGTTATAACCTAATTATAGCCTTAGAATATGGGAAGGGGGGTGGGAGAGGGGAAGTGAGGGGGGTGGATGGGGGGAGGGAGGGTGATCAGTGGGGTCACCTCTATGGTTTATCCTACAAGGGTACAAGTGAATCTTTCTAAAAGCAGAGTATGAATGTCTTAACTCAATAACTAAGAAAATGACATGAAAGCTATGTTAACCAATTTGATGAGAGTATTTCAAAATGTATATGAAAACAGCACACTGTACCCCATGATTGCATTAATGTACACAGTTATGCTATAAGAAATAATAAAGGAAATTTGAATGGGAAAAAAAAAAGAAATAACTGTGCCAGACACTGCACGCAGCATCTTTTCCTAAGGGATTATCAGTAAATAAGGCTCAGAGAGCTGTAAAATTTCACTCAAGTAGTAAATGTCAATGCCGGGAATCAAACCAACCACTAGTTGGGGTGGTAGGGGGCGGACAGAGGGTTTCCAAGTACAGCATTTTCCCAGCGAGCTTGGGTAGACAGAGATCTCCCATTGCCTAGGTTATGAGATATTTTTTAAAAATTATTTTACATACAAGTAATATTATTTGCAAAGGAAATTCACTTAAAAATATGTGATAAATCAATGGAGGAAAAAGTGTCCAATGTACTCAGTACTTCTATGAAACCTACTTATATTTACTCACACTTTCTTATAAAAAATAGAACACAACTATAGCCCAGGATGATGGAGAGTAGTGGAGGGGGGGGAGGGGGAGAGGGAGGGTAAAAGGTGGGACCACACCTATGGAACATATGACAAGGGTACAAGTCAAATCTGTGAAATGTAGAACATAGCTGTTTTGGCACAATCAAGTAAAGGAGGTGAAAGCTATGTTGATTGGTTTAATGTAACCACATTAGATTGTATAAAAAAAAATCAGCACATTGTATCCCACATATGCATGAATGTATTCATGATCTATGTGTATTTGACTTAATAAAATAAAAAAAATGTGATAAATCTTTGCAGTAGGTAACCACCAGCACGATCAAGATATAGAACATCTCCATCACTCCAAAAAGTTGCCCTGTATGCCCGTTTCCTATCAATCCTCCTCCTCACCCCCAGCCCTGGCAAGTAGTGACCTGGTTTCTATCCTTATGCTAGTACCTTTTCCACAGTATCATATAAATGAAACTACCCGAGGTGTCATTTTTGGGGGCCTGGCTTCTTTCACGTAGCACAGTGCTTTTTAGATCTATCCCAGTTGATTCATGCACGAACGCCGTGAGTAGTTCATTCCTTTTCGTGGTCTAGTATATTCCATTGTATTCCTTCCTATGCCATAATTCATTTATCCTTTCACTACTGGATACACATTTGGGTGTATGTTTGGAGCTTATTTTGAATAAAGTTGTTACGAATGTTTGGATAAGCCCGTTTTGTGGACGAGTGTTTGTGTTTCCCGTGTGAATACATAGGGAGGCACCACTGGGTGGTATGGAAAGCATATGTTTAACCTGTAAAATTTTAAGAGTAACTTATTAACTTGTAACATTTAATTTATAAAGAAACTGTCGAAATGAGATGCAGGAAAACCTGTAGTGCGGTGATTTTCAGCCAGTCTGCCACAAAAAAATTTTAAGAACATTAATTGAATTATTTTCAGAAAAAGTTCAAAGCACAGTAAGTATATTCTTTTTTTTTTTAATCAACATAAGTGTGCTACAGAAGTTTAACTATAGGGACAAGGGTGTTGTGAGACAAAAGGCTGAAAAACACTGCTATAGTGTAATTCCAGTCCAAACCCAGAGGGTTAAGAACCAGGGGAGCCACTAGTGTCCAAGGGCAGGAGATGGATGTCCCAGCTCAAGCAGAGAGAGAAAATTTATCCTTCCTCTGCCTTTTTTGCTCTATTTGAGCTCTCAGTGAATTGGACGACACCTGCCCACATTGGGAAGGGTGATCTTCTTTACTCAGTCAATGGATTCAAATGTTAAATTCTCACAGAAACACTCTTACAAACACACCCCAAAATATGCTTTACCAGCTATCTGGGCATCCCTTAGCCCAGCCAAGTTGACATATGAAATTAACCATTACCACCATGTTGTGTGGGTCTATGGATTCTATGCTGGAATTTTGATGGGAATCACATGGAATATATAGCTCACTTGGACAACTGACATCTTAACAATATGGAAGCATCTGATTCATAGACATGGTCTACTTTGATTTAGGTATTTCTTTTTCTTGAGACAGAGTCTCTCACTATGTCTCCCTTGGTAGAGTGCTATTGTGTCACAGCTCATAGCAACCTCAAACTCTTGGGCTTAAGCCAGTCTCTTGCCTCAGCCTCCCAAGTAGCTGGGACTAGAGGTGCCCACAGCAATGCCCAGCTATGTTTTATTGCAAAAAAACTTATTACGCCTGGTTGTTTTTTAGCTGGCCCAGGCTGGGTTTGAACCCGCCAGCCTCAGTGCATGTGGCTGGTGCTGTATCCACTGTGCTACAGGTACCACGCCTGAGTTAGGTATTCTTAAATTTTTTCCCAGCAATGCTTTTTATGTTCAATGTTTAGGTATTTTGTGTCTTCAGTGCTGTTTTAAGTGAGCATTGCTTTTAGATTTGAACTCTCACACTTGATCAAGGCCCAAGGGGGGAGTCTTTTGTCCTGCCCCAGATTTTCCTTATATGCATCTGTGGAGGGCTGAGGAAAAGAGCTGATGAGTTCCAGGGAAATTCCCGCCCCCTTGCATTTATGCAGGGATCATTAAAACGCCTTATAGCCTCCCCAACTACCTTTCAGATACCTCTCACTTTGTACAAAGTTGTGGGTGGTGACTTATCCAAGGCTGCCCAGCTCTTCAGTGGTGGAGTCCAAGTGGGACCCCCCTAGGTCCCCAGCCCTGGTTCTGCCCCCCAACCCTGAGCTACTGCTCAGAGGACCCACAGAGTGAGTATGGCCTGGCTAGAGAGGCTGAGAGCCAAGACTTCTTGAGATTCCAGTCCCAGCCCTGCCTGCCCCTCACCGCTGATCCTCTTGCTACAGCCCAGCCAGCTAATTGGTTTTGGCTTCATTGCCCGCTCCCTCCAAGACAGAGAATAAAAAACAAACACAACTTTTGGGGGTTTGAAACAAAACACCAGGAGCAATGTTAATAAATACATAAAAGTTTAAAGATCTGCATTTCCAAGGCACAAGGGTTTACACCCTTTAACTGGAACCCACAGAAATGACCCTGTGCGTACCAGCATCTAAGGGAGCGACAGGGGAGGGCAGCAGGTCGAGAGGGCACCCGGTGAGCCTCCCAGGACCTCTGTTCCCTAAGAGGTCACAGGGCAGGGGCTCACTGCTCCCGTTCCTCTTGGCTGGCTCAGAACAGCCCCTCCTCAGGGAAGGAAGAAGCAAGAAGCACCTCTATCACCTGGCGGGGACCCTGGGTGAGGTTCAGGGGAGGGGGATATGCTAGGGACCTAGGCCACTTCCTGAGAGCCACAGAGTCTAGGGTTGTTACCTGTCCCTTGGAGGTTACACAGGGGGCAGTTTAGCCTGGCCGAGGCCCTATAGCACCATGGGTCAATGTGTGCTCCTCACCACAACCTAGGGCAGGGGCCAGCATCCTATCCTGGGGTACTGGGCCTGGGTGGCCCTGGTCACTCCCAGGGCCCAGATATATGTGGACTCTCTGGCTCTCTGCCTTGAGGCCCCATAGCCTGGAGAAACACACACCTCTGGCTTAGCCTGAGCAAGGCAGAAGAAGACCCCCTGACTCTGGCAGGAGTGATCTTTGGTAGAGGGCAAGGACCGAGGGCACAGCCTGAGAAATCATAACCCCTCCGTGTCCCAGAGTCATGATCAAAGCTGTGGTCCTGGTCCAGCCAGGGGTCAAGCACCAATGTGGAAAGCCCTGGATGGTGAGGACAGGGGCCCAGGGTGTCCTAAGCCCCCTTCTCTGGTGGGTTGGGGTACGACTAGAGGCCAGCCTTAACCTGTAGTCACCAGAAGTAACAGAAGTGACTTCTGCTGGGCAGAGTGTGGCCACAGGTACTCCCCTCCAGCCAGCAAAGCTGATCTGGCCTCTACTCCCCAGCCTCCCCGGCCTTCGCTGGTGGAGCTGTGTGGAGCCCTCAGCTACCAAGAGCTGGACCTGAGAGCCTCCACCTGTCCCAGCCCTGTAGCCGGAAGCCTCATGCCATGTTCACCCCAGCCTTGGCTGTGAGTGCCTCACCTCCCCTCACCCTGCTTTGCCTTTCTGGGCATAGAGACCAGAATGGGTAGGGTCCCCACAGTTCTGGGGAAGGCAGGTAGCCCTGGCAGCTCTCAGCCTGGGGTCCATGGCAAAGAGGAGGGCCCAGTCATGTCAGGAGACCAACAAGAGCTGCTGAGGGGTTCAGCCCAGACACGGGGGCTGCTAGCTGAGGTATCTCCAGTTAGGGCTCTCCCTGATCTCTCTTCCACCCACCCCCCTTCTTGGGGTAAAGAGCATTACAGCCCCAAACAAGAACTAGAAGGTGAATAATTTAAAAGGAAGTCTGTGCTTGCCCCTGCCCCATGCGTGTGTGTCCTCTGAGCTGGGGCTCCCCAGGGCAGCTCACAGTGTAAATGTCATTGGTGGGATGGTGGGGCATGGCTCATGTCACTGGGGCAGTGGCAGGGAGGTTGGTACCTGGATGCTCCGGGTCTTCCCTGGGCCACCCTTTATCCTTGGAGGCTGGCACAGGTGCCTGAGTCCAGCCCCCAGGCTGTTCCTTTGGGGTGGTAGGGGAGGTACCCCAGAATGTTCCAGGGCTGAGTTTCTGGGAGACAGAGGGATGTTGGGTCACCAGGGAGCTTGTGTCCGGAGGTCCTGGGAGCTGTGTTGGTTGGCTGTGTTGGAGGTCATCTGGTCCCGCTGGCTCCCTGGTGGGTTCCACAGCATCTGGAGAGGCTTTGGGTCCTGGTAAGGGGTTTCCAGGAGTGGAGACAGTGGGTGGAGAGTCTAAGCCAGGATCTGGGCTAGTGGCAGGGCCTGCAACCTTCTTGGTACAGGAGTCACAGCACAGTCGGTGGTAGCCAGGAAGGGAGCAGTAGCGACCAAGGACTTCCCTCTGGCAGAAGATGGACCTGTCCCCCAGGCAGGGCTCCGCTGCACACACAGCATAAGGACCCACGCCAATCAGTGGGGGGATACTGGCACACAGACCCCACTGCCCCCTCACCACCAACTACCCACCCTCTACCCCCAGCTCTGCTGGATTTACTATAAAGCTTCTTCCCAGAGGTGGCCACACTGCCGCCTGACAGGAGAGCAAGCCCTTGCTATATAGATGAGGAGCTAAAACCCTCTAGAGCAGCAGATCTCAAAGTGACATCCCCCTCATGCCCCATCAGCATCACCTGGAAACTTGTAAATGCGAATGTTCAAGCCTAACCCAGACCTACTGCATCAGAAGCATGGGGTGGGGCAGCATGCTCTCACAGCCCCCCAGGAGTTCAGATGTGTGGGAGAGTCTAAGAACCATGGCCCTATGCCACTGTCCTCATACCTGACAGCACACAGGAGTCACTCAGGCAGCTTTACAAACAGCTACTGCCCACCTCTTTCTCCAAGACAGACTGGACAGTCTGGGGTGTGGTCTGGACGTAGCGTGATTCTAACCTGCAGCTGCTCTAGATGGGAGTGGCAACCCTCACCCTCCCCAGTCAACCCAGAAGAATCTGACCCACTCCAGCCAGAGCCAGGCAACCCCCACTGGAGACAAGCACAGTAAACACCCTGCCACCAGTCAGCACACATTTGGACATTAAGCCTTCCACCACTAAATTTGGAATGAAGCAGATTTGGGTTCAAATCTGCCTCTTTTGAGGTTTAGGCAAGTCACTTAAATGCTAAGCCTCAGTTTCTTTAACTGTAAAATGGGGATAAAACTAATATTTACCAACAAATAATGACATTATAACTGTAAATAACATTTTTGTTGTTGTTGTTGAGACAGAGTCCCAACCTATCCCCTGAGCAGAGTGCAATGGTGTCATAAGTCACTGCAACCTCAGACTCAGGCTGTGGGTATCCTGCTGCCTCAGTGTCCCAAAGCCGCTGGGATTACAGGTGCTCACCTTGGTGCCCAGCTGGGTTTTTCCATTTTTTTAGGAGTCGAGGTCTCGCTCAGGCAAGTCTCAAACTCCTGAGCTCAAGCAATTCTCCCTCCTCAGCCTCTGACAGTGTTGAGATTATAGTGGGCCACTGTGCCCAGCTGTAAATAACATTTTTTAAGTGCCTGACATAGAGGGGTGCTCAAGGTACTTAGTTTGCTTTGCTTAAAATGGTCTAAAAACGTTTTTGTAATAATGCCACATAGGTCTCTCCAAACAGAACGTGACGGTATGGGAGCTTTACTTGCCCCTCATTTTCCCTAGGACTGGGGGGAGAGAGGAAGGAGAGGGAGAAAAAAGGGAGGTGGAAGGGGCAGAATTAGTGGAATACAAGAGCACAGAAAATGGAAAGCTAGTGCCCTCTAGATGGCACCAGAATGCTAAAACCAGAGTCAGGGCCTGCCCTTGGCTTTTGGAGGGAAAATTAGAGAAAGCCCAGACTTATTCAGCCTGAGACTCAGCACAGAGTCAGAGGCAGCAAGGCTGGAGTTCAAAGGCCCTTTGAAGATCTTTGATCAAAGCCTTTTATTTTACAGATGAGCTCTCTGAACTAAGAGAGGTTAAGGAGTTTGCAGTAGGTCACGCAGACAACTGGTCCTCTAACTAGGAGTCCTAGGGCCTTTACGAGTTAGATCTTCCTGCTACTCATCTTGCCAATCAGAAGTCCTCAGGAGGGTGAGGAACGGAAAGAAAGGTGGTAGAACCCAGGAAGGGAGCATGGTACACAGCCTGGCACGTAGCAGGTGCTCAGTACGTATTTACTGAGGATGGATGGATGGAAACGTGGGAGGATGACGTGATGAGCCCCCGATCACAGGGCAGGGACAAATTACCACTCTTTGTCATTCTTTTTAGTTGACAGCTGGGCAGGAGAGCATGCATTCTCTTACTTAATTCAGCCCTACAAAAGCAGCTCAGACCTACAGCTGCTTCTCTGAAAATCTTGGAACCAAGAATGATTCAGAATTTAGAACTTTTGGGGTCAGAAAAGTAATACTCTGTGTGTTTATATTATAGAGCACCCTTAGCAGAGTCTGTGATATCCCCTGGTAACCAAATATGGTTATGTTTCTATAACAAAAGAATAAATGATTTTTTGTTAGTTCAGGTCAGATTTTGCCACCAAATGAGTCTGCCCCAAACTTAGAAATAATCATTTTGGAACTGCAGATAAGGGGTCAAGGACCAATATAACATCATCCCTACTGCACCACTGATGTGTCCGAGGCCCAGGGAGCTCAGGGCACACAGACGGTGCACACCAAGTCTGCCCTGTTGCATGGCCCATGCTGTGACATTGGAGCCACTGAAAGGTATGGGGAGGGTGTGGGGTCCAAAGACGGCACTTACTTGCTGATATCTTGTTAATGGGATGTAGGGGTCCTGATTGTGGTACCCATTGCCCCTCTGGAGTCACAGGGTCCCGGACGTCAGCCTTCACTGTGGAGTTCTGGAGATTTCCTGTGAGCAGCAGAAAATCACTTGTGACTTTTGGTACCCATTGACCCTCTGGAGTCACGAGGTCCCGAACATTAGCCTTCACCGTGGAGTTCTGGAGATTTCCTGTGAGCAGCTCCAGTGTTGGGATTTCTAAGGGCCTGGGTCTTGGGTCGAGGCTGGGAGCTGGGCCCGGCCCTCCATCCCATCCAGCTCACCTCCACAGGCGGGCAGGCTGCAGATCTGGACGGTGTCAGGTTTCTCGCCTTCACACTGCCCGAGACTGTTGGTGCTGGTCCTGCACACCACCTGTCGCTGCTGGATGCCCTCTCCGCAGGTGGTAGAGCACTGCCATTGGAGGTCAAGGCGGAGCCACAGAGGCCAGGGTCAGGTGGGTGGAAAGACAAGGACCAGCCAGTGAGCTCAGAGGCCAGTCAATGCCCAAGGACAGAGAGCCATGCCTTCACCAGGGGGGACCTCCCAGACCCGATTCCAGCTATGACAGCCTGTATCTGCCAGGTCTGGTCTGTGCTGCCTGGGCTCTTAAACACTTGGCACATCACTGCCCCCTGCTGTGACCCACCGCACAGCACTGCAGCAGGTTGACTTACACATGATATCTTGTTAACGGGAGGCAGGGGCCTGGGCTGTGGCACCTGCTGCCCCACTGGCTCTGAGAACCGAGAGAGCTGGGTCACAGGGTCTCCACAGACCCTTCTGGCTCTGATAGTCAATGATCTTGACATTCAATTCACCAAACATCAGTCTGCAGAGGTGTGTTCAAAAGTGTTCCCCTTCCCCTGAGAGGGAAAGGTGTGGGTGTAGGGAGCAGGAGGCAATAGAGGACCACTATTAGTAGTGCCTGCCACACACATTGTACCCTGGACCTGACAGGCTTCCTACTCTGACAAATTGGTCCTGGGGGTCCTGGGGTAGAGAGGCAGGGATTCCAGCAAAGAACCCTGCCCAACGTGACTGGTCACTTTTTAGCGACCACTGACCATGACCTCCCTAAGATGGATGGGGAAGAACCCACAGAGCTCCTCCTCTCACACTAGACATGTGGCCACTGCATGGGACACAAGGGTCACAGGGCCACAAGGAACCACAGGCCACCCTCCAAGGATGAACAATTACAAACAACAGCTAACAGCTCTTGAGTGCTCTGCCAGGCTCACAAGGGACTGTGAAAGTTGATTATAGGAAATGGGTCATTTCTGTCACACCCAGCTAGAGTCTAGGGCCCAGGGGAAAAAAGCACTCAGGCACATAGCACCTACTCCAAGAACTGAATGTTCTGCCAGCCCAGTTCCAGCTGCTGAAATGGCCTGCTGGAACCCTAAAACCAGTTGTACCTAGTAGCTGCTGAAATGACTTGCCCTGACTAGAAGATGCGTTTTCCCCACGGCTGTCACTCACAACTTGCCAACTCCCAAAATCTTCTTTATTGCCACTGAGCTTTCATTCAAAACAATATGCAACATTTCTCTTTCTAATAAACCCCCAGCCTTCCTTTTGTTCTTTATACATACCAAAGACCACCCTATGTATATGCACCGGGTTACAATTCTTACTTCTCAAATAAAATGTCAGATTTAGATACCCAACTCTATATTTGACTTTGATTTCAAAAGGGCCAGGATCTTCTACAATCTGCCAACTCTGCTAGTTTTATTTACAAAGCCCTTCAAGGACCAGTGATCTATTTTATAGTAGAATGAACAGAGAAGAATACAAAATCTGCAAGAATGGTGTAAGAATTTTGGCTCTTTAAGAGCCTGTAGTTCAAGTAGTAGGGTGCCAGCCCTGTATACCAGAGGTAGCAGGTTCAAACCTAGCCCCAGCCAAAAACTGCAAAATAAAAATAAAAATACCCATTATTATGCAGT